>NC_056745.1:636760645-637088145 GCF_019279795.1 Protopterus annectens
GGGGGTGAAAGGAAGGTGCAGCTACTGCAACACTGATAATTTCAAAATGTAGTGTTACAGTATGTTTACTTACACAGCTGTCATATGTTCATAATATTGATCACTGGTGCAACAGTCTTATAGCTTTATGTGTAGATTATCCTAGATTGCTACATGTGGAAAGTGGAAAGATGTAGCAGCCCCTGGAGAGTGATCCAAGAAAAGACGGATCTACACCTAGAGAAGGAATCAAGCTTGTAATGCATTGTAAAGGTATATATAGAGGACCAAGTTGCTGCTTCTAGAATACATCTAATATTCAACCATTTCCAAAATGCTAGAGATGAAGCAGAGTCCCTGGTAGAGTGGACATTGACCCTGCCAGGAATAGTTTTGTTCTGGTGAGTATAACAAAAACGAATAACCTTAAAACCATTTGGAAACGGTTGGTTTTGATACTGGTTGTCTTCTTGCATCACAAGACATGAACTGATTTAAAGATCTGAAAGATTTAGCTCCGTCAAGATAGTATCTGAGTTGTCTGTGGATGTCCAAAGTATGGAGTATCCTTTCTCTCTCATTTTTAGGATCAGTAAAGAAAACAGGGAGATGGTTAGCTTCACTTAAAGTAAACTCGGATACCACTTCAGGTATAAAGAAAGATTAGGTCTCAAGGAATCCCTCTCTCTGTAGAAAATAAGAGAAGCTGACTCAGCAAAAGAGTCATTCACCTTAGATACCATTCTTCAAGAGATCACAGCAATCACTAAAACTGTTTTCATTGTTAAAAGTCTCAAGCCAGCCACGTCAGCTGGTAGAAATGGAGCAAGTGTTAGCTTCTAACACAAAATTAAGTTCACAAGGAGGGGACATCAGTTTTCTTGGAGACTTATGCAAATCCTCTTTCAAAAACACTTTGACATGAAAATGTACTGAGAGGAGGATCCAGGGGCAGACATTCGGAAATGGCTGATAAATGTAGCTTGATGGAGGAGTAAAAAAAAAAGGCCATAGGACAGAAACTCAAACAAATATTGTAAAAAAAAAAAAAAAAAAAAAAAAAAAAGAAGTTATGTACTCAACATAATGTTCCATCTGAGTAGTTCTTCATTTCTCTTCAACCTGTGGGATACCAGATCCGTATCGGATCCGAGACGGCAACTTTACTAGCAACTCCTGTGCAAAAGCCTGTGGAAGAGGAGCGGAAGAGGGGCTGAGAGAAGAAGAGAGGGTTGAAGTCGAGGGAAAAATGCAAGCGGTCTCCGGACATCCCTTCATCAGTCAAAACGCTAAAGATCCGCGACTCCCCTCGGCTCCGATCTCTGAGGTTCTCCCCAGAGCCGGAGGAGACACGTTCAGATTCTAGGGCCTCAGTGCCCCGACTCGCAACGTCGGAGTCCATGGCCTTGTTGAGGTCGACCCAGTCTTTGTCTGAGGTCGATATGGATAAAATGATGGAGGTTCATCCGTACTCAGATCCAGATGGGGGTCTTGCCAGCCCCCTCTCCCTCAGGAGGAGGGAGCTTGCTTCCCTTTTTTCCAGCAGATATCTCCTTCTCCAATCCGTCCATCGGGTTAGGAGTATTCTGATCAGGGGATGGCTTTAGTCAGGGAGTTGGCGCCGATGGTACCTACTTCCTCGACGCTGACAGCTGCCTGGAGCATGTCAGATCCGACCAGTTGGGATCCGAAACGCTCCCGGAGCCGGAGATTGGGTGTCGGATCCGAAGGAGTGGAACTTTTTTCATCGGCTCCGCCTTTGTCGGGCCAAGTTCCCTCCCTCGGAGTTCCATCCACTTTGGACATGGCTCAGATTCTTCCGTCGGACCTGGCGAGACCAGCCTCCTTACTGGTTTCTCAAAAGGTTCGCTCTCCTTCAGCATTCGACGTGGTGGAAAGGGTCATCTCCGCTGGATCGACACCCCTGACTGTCCCCTCGGGCTCAACCCAGACCCCCGCAGCTCTTTCTACGGTCCCCATCATTTTACCAGAGGGACAGCCCATGCTCGAGGAGCCCCAGATGGTTCCGCCTGAGGAACAAGTGGCTTGCAAGTTCCCCCCAGAGAGCCCCACCAGAGAGGTGCCTCGCAAGCATATGTGCAAGAGGAGGCACCTGGACTTCCCTGAGTCCCTCAATGAAGATAAAGGTTTCCCTAGGTCACCTCCCAAAGATGTCTCTTTTGGACACATCATGGAAATCCTACGACAGCGGGGAGGTTGGTCTGCCCCCAAACCTTCTTCTGATGAGTCCGTGTTCCTATGGGCCTATCTACTTCTTGGGTGGCCCCTCCCACGGATCCTTTGGTGGACCTGGTCACCTCGTGGGCATGGAAGGAGCAGGGCACCATGGAACCAATTCCAAAAAGACCCAACAAAATTTTGAGTCCTCCCACAGACCGGCTGGCATGGAAAAAGGCTCCCCCGTAAATGCAATGGTGGTAGCAGCAGCCACAAAGAATGAACTTGCCCAGGAGAGTTCCTCGGTTCATCCTCCTGACTGAGAGTCGCGGATGATGGATGGCCAAGGGAAGCGGGTTTACACTTCAGCTACCTTTTCTATTAGGGCACTGAACTACCTGGCCTATGTCACCAGACTCCAACGCGAGCTGGTAAAGGAGCTGGAGGAGTCTCCCCCCAAGTCCATGTAGCAGGAGGACAGGGTCTCGTTCTCCGCAAGGATGGCCACTTTGAAAGCCGTCTCCAACTCGTACATGTGGCTCCTTTCACGTGCTACTGAAGGAGCGGCTAGGGCGGCTGCGTCCATGAGGTGCAACACCTGGCTCACATTGTCAATTTTCGGAACCTTTCAAGGCGTCCTTTGCCAATGCCCCTTATGACAGCTCTACTCTCTTTGGCAAGACTGTCAGAGAGACACTAGTCCGAAGTGAGAAGGATGAGAAGACAATGTCTGCCGTCAGGATCCGCTTCTGGAACCCTCAAAGGTCCTTTTTCTGGAACCAGAGAGGGCAAAAAAAGATGTGGTCCCGAAGTCACAGTATTCCCGGAATACTCAAAGCTCTTCTTCCCTCAGAGACAGAGGTGGACAGAATGGACGCCGGCCCAGAGGCAGAGGGGGTCCAAGAAACTTTGGGTCTTGAGAACCTTTCTTGGACAGACCCGGGCAGCAACCCTAAGGGGTGGCTTGACTGCTCTACTCTGGAGGCAGTTGGGGGACGATTGTCCTTGCACCTAGCAGTATGGGAGTCCATAACATCAGACCTCTGGGTACTTCAGATCATATACAGAGGATACTCTATCCCCTTTGTGGGTCCCCCAAAATCTGCCAAACACCTTCCGGATATACCACCCATGCAAAGGGAGGCAGCAGCACAGGAAATTTCCAAGCTGCTAGAAAAACGAGCCATCAAAACCGTCCCCCCAGATCAGTCCAGATCGGGCTTCTTCTCAAGGTTCTTTTTGGTGCCATAGAAAACAGGGGACTTAAGGCCCATTCTGGACCTTTCTACCCTGAACCTGTCAGTTGCCAAAGAGAAGTTCCGGATGGTCACACTACAGTCCATCATGCCGTACCTGCAAGAGAATGACTGGATGTGCTTGTTAGACCTCCAGGATGCTTACTATCATATAAAGATGCACAGAAGCTCCAGGAGGTTCCTCCTCTTCCGGCTAGGAGTCAATAATTACCAATTTCAAGCCCTACACTTTGGTCTCACCACAGTCCCCAGGGTGTTCACCAAAGTGATGGCGGTAGTAGCGGCTCACCTGAGACTTCAGGAGATTCAGGTCTATCCGTACCTGGACGATTGGCTCCTCACGGCTCCCACCAGGCGTCTACTCTCCCAAACCAGGAATTATTTTCTGATACTTGCCCTGCGTTTGGGGATCACTATCAACGCATCCAAATCACTCCTAGATCCTGTACAGGTGATATACTACATCGGCATCAGGATAGGTACTCCACAGCGCAAAATCTTCCTGACCTCGGACAGAGCACAAAACCTAAGGATGCATGCCTCCCTGATCTACCACTCTCATCTCCCAACTGCAGAATCAGTGTTAAGGGCCCTAGGCTCTATGGCGACAACCATAACTCTTCTCCCATGTGCTCGGTTACACATGAGAATTCTACAGTGGACTCTAGCTGTACAATGGTCTCAGTTCGAACTGCCACTGACATACCCCATTCAACTCAGTTGAGTCTGTCAGTCATCCCTCATATGGTGAATATGTTCTCCAGACATTTTGGAGGGACGGCCCTTTGTTCCAGCCCCAGCCCAAGCCACAGTCACCACTGATGCCTCCCAACTTGGGGGGGGGGGGGTTCATTGTTCAGGTAGGACAGTCCAAGGTCTGTGGTCCCCTGTAGAGACCAGCTTGCACATAAATGTCTTAGAGATGAGGGAAGTCCTTCTAGCGTTGCAGGCCCTGCATGCCTTTCTCCCTCTGGGAATGATTGCAATTCAGTCAGACATGTCAATAGTCTGGTATATCAACAAACAGGGAGGGACCAGATCTTACCCCCTTTGTCGCGAGGCCATGAGAGTGTGGGAATGGGCGATCTCCACCGGTCGTTTTCTTATAGCAACGCACATTCCGGGATGGTCCAACATCCTAGTGGACAGGCTAAGTCGGACTATTCTGATGCCTTACGACTGATCTCTGAATCTTCCAGTAGCGGAACAGATCTTCAAGCGAGTGGGGTCAACCATGCTGCGATCTCTTCGCATCTCCTTCCAACGCGAAGTGCAGCAATTTGTTTCCCCTGAAGCCCCTGCCAGGGGAGTCCCAAAGAGATGCTCTAGTTCATGCTTGGCCTCCCGGCCTTCTATATGCTTACCCTCCAGTACCTCTTATTCCGAGGTTTCTACAGGAAAGCTCGTTGACTGAGGAGCAATGTGATCCTCATTGCCCCATTTTGGCCTCGCCAGGTATGGTTTCCCTTCCTTTGGTCTCACCTTCTGGCTCCGCCTTGGATCATGGATCCCATTCAGGATCTGATTTCACACCCTTTGGGGGTTCCTCATCCAAATCTGGACAGTTTGAAGCTCACAGCTTGGCTGCTCCAATTCCCATGATTGCCAGGACTCCTGGATTATCCTCGTCAGTTAGGTCTAGTTTGGTGGTTGCTCATAAGTCTTCAACCAGGAAGGTTTATCGCAGCAAATGGAAATGTTTTTCCCTTTGGGCCTCTCAAAGGAGTTTAGACACCTTCACTGCTCCTATTTCCACCATTCTCGATTTTCTAGCTGATATTTTTCAACACGGAGCTAGCTCTTCTGTCAGGTTCAGCTGGCTGCCATTTCTCATTTTCACGTGGGTGAGAACTCTGCCTCTCTAGTCTCCTCTAGACTGTGTAAAGCCTTTATTAAAGGCACCTTTTCGTTATGCCCCCCCGGTCAAGGATCCTGTTCCCCCATGGGACCTTACTATGCTTCTTCAAGCTTTGGATGCTCCCCCTTTCGAACCTGCTGCGACAGCAGATCTAAAATATTTATCTTGGAAAATAACTTTTCTGGTGGATATTACCTCTGCCAAGGGTTTCAGAATTGCAGGCCTTGTCCATCAAAGTTCCTTACATAATTTTTCACAAAGATAGGGTTTCCCTTCGAACCAATCCATCTTTTCTTCCTAAGGTGGCACCACCAGTCAATATCCATCAGACCATCAATTTGCCTGTGTTTTTTCCTAATTTTACTAACAAGATGAAATACAAACTCCACCTGCTGCATGTTCATAGACAGTTACGATTCTATTTACACAGGACAAAAAATTTCCGTAAATTTTCCCCTATCTCCAAGGTCACTATTGCTAGATGGATTTCTTCGTGCATCCTTCAGGTCTATAAGGACAGAGGCATGTCTCCTCCAGGTCAGGTGAAAGCTCATTCCACTAGGTCCATGGCTACATCTGCGGGCTTTTGGTCTATAGTGTCTTTGGATGATATTTGTTCTGCAGCTACTTGGTCCTCATCTCATACATTTTTTTACACATTACAAATTGGATTTGACTTCCAGAAGGACAGCATCCTTTGGTTCAGTGGTGCTCCGGAATATCCTTCCATGAGGGCCTCCCAGGAGTTTAGTAGCTGGGGACTCTGTCCCACAGGATGAAGACCAAATGAAGTAAACTACTTCAGATAAAGAATTTATGTACTCACCATAACGTTCCATCTGAGTAGTTCTACTTCATTTGTCTTCAACAGTCCCTCCCTCTTTCCCCCGGACCTTGGTATATGAATAGCCTACGGGCTGCAGTTATAGGTCACAAGTATTTTTTCAGGTCAGGTTATCAGTACAAGGTTCAGCAAACTCGATCTGGGAGTTGGAAGGTAGCGGAGGTGTATTATGGGTAAGGGGAGGAGCTTGGAGCTCAGAGCAGATGCTAGTTCAGTTGCCAGCTCGGATCCAGTATCCCACATGTTTAAGACCAAATGAAGTAAACTACTTCAAATCCAGAGAACAATTAGCCCTTAATGGGTGCTGGTTATTTTGCTGGAATAAACCATAAAACTTTTTCCATTTGCTAATATATGATTTTCTAGTAACAGCCTTTCTTGCCTCCAATATACCTGCTGTATGTCCTCAATAAACAGGTGTTGAAAGGGAATTAATACCCTATCATCCAGGCAGTCAACTGAAGTTGATTCAGGTCAGGGTGCACATCCCTGATCTTGTATGAGTAGATCCATTCTGCAAGGAAGCTTGTGGTAATTCTTATTTTCAAAAGAAAGATGAAACACTGTTGCCTGGGCAAGAAATAGGTCAACACAACAATCTTGGGGGGATTCCTTCTGAATCTTCAAAAATACCCTTGATATCAGAGGAAGGGATAGAAAAGCAAACAGGAACATTCCTGTCCAAGGAATAGAAAAGGCATCTGTCTTCCAGGCCTTCATGCACGGAGCTGTGGAGCAGAAACTTGCTAGCTGATTGTTCAGAGAAGAGGCAAATAGGTTTAGTTGAAGAACTCCCCACACATGGTTAAAAATTTTGGAAGACACCCAATTATGAGCGTCTGTCTTTGTCCTACTCAATGTGTCTGCTACACAGTTTTGCTCGAGAGAATGTAGGATGCCTATAGAGTGGGACTGTGCAGGGAAGGTATACCCCAAACTAACATGGCTAGTCTGCAAAGAGGGTATTAAACTGGATACACCTTGCTTGATGATGTACCCATGATAGCAGTATTGTATGTAACAACTTGAAGTGGTCCCGAGGACAGTACAGTTGTGTAAAATCTTACCATAACAGTAGATGTCCTTCTGCTCACTACTGCAGGAATCTCCTAACAAGGATAGACCAATGCCCAGCCAGTATACGAAAGCCTTTAGATAGTGTATGCACCATACGTCACATGTATACTCCAGTTCGGGAAATACGGCATAACGATGACGTATGGATGCAGTTACCCAGAACTGAATTGTCCCAGTAGAGACATAGAATATAAGAGACTATGAACATCTAGGAAAAGGAAATGCAGATGGAAGAGAGAGACCCTCAACAGGAGGGAAACTAAAATTAAGCCCAAAAGAAAAAAGGGGGATGGAAGGAGGAAGCAAATACTGCAAAAGTGAAGAGAAGAGACTGTCATGGTAAGATTTTTAAATAACTGTACTACGTCCTTCTATATCACTGCTGCAGTAATTCTTCACTGTAAGAAGAGTACAAAAGCTCAAGAAAAGGACTGGGAGATGGAAGGCTGGAAAGAGGCCTCAACACACCAATGAAGAATGGCTCTAGCAAAACCTGCTCCAGCCCTAGAAACCATATCCAATTTATAATACTTAGTAAAGGTATGCACTGAAGACCAAGTAGCAGTTTCAAGGATGGAAATGGTGTCCAACTCGTTGAAGACAGCACCACAAGATGCAGCAGCCATAGTGGAGTGAGCTCTAACAGAAATAGACAGACATTTGCCATGAAAAGAACAAGAAAAGGAAATGGCCTTAAGAGATCCATGAGGAGACGATTTGTTTAGAAACAGCCAAACTCAACGCCCTGGGATGGAAAGAAACACAAAGTTGGTCAGATTTATGAACAGCCCTATTTTTATCCAAATAAAACCTAGGCTGTCTGTGCAAATCCAAGGTATGGAAGACCCATTCACTAGCCATCTGAGGAGAAGGAAAACAGGAAGGGAGTTGTACTGCCTGATTCAAAGACAACTCATAAGCCACTGTGGGCATAAAAGACGGATTAGTACAAAGGGACACGCTGTCCCTCTGAAAAACCAAAAAAAAGGAGGGATAGCAATAAGGGCCTGAAGCTGAAAAAACCCTCCAAGCAGAAGTAAGAGCAAGTAATAAGATAGCCTTCCAGATAAAATGTTCCAGAAAAGCAAAACCTGCAGGCTCAAAAGGAGCCTGGGTCAATTTTTCTAAATAAGAAGTTATGTACCTACCATAACGTTCCATGTTAGTTGTCTTCTCTCGCCTTCTTAAGATGGGTTCAGAGCCGATCCTCGGCTCCAACTCTGCCACTTACTAAGCTCGAGAGCTAATTTTACCAGCACGAGGCAACCCTATATCCCATGATGCAAGGCGGAGACTACCCAGATCTCGTTTGGTAGCTAAGGAAATTATGCAATATATTCCTCCAACTGGAGAGGAGGAAGAAGAGGTAATAATACTAAAAATGGCAATCATAATAATCATAATCCTCTGAAAAGAATCAACCTAATCTAGTGACACTAGAAGCTGATTAGCTAGAAAAAAGGATAAAACCTCTTAAGAGAAGAGGCATAATCTTCTCGGTCTGAACAGGCCAGGGGGATGGTGGGCGGGACGCAAGAAAGAAGGCGAGAGAAGACAACTAACATGGAATGTTATGGTAGGTACATAACTTCTAAATGTTAAGTTGTCAATCTCGCCTTCATTCTTGCTGGATGGGACCGTGTCCCTAGCACCTCTATCCTGGGTGGCTCAATGGAACAGACTCTTGAGAACGGTGGAACCAAAATTCACTCTGTCTCTGGAGGCCAAGTCTAATTTGTAATGTGAAACAAAGTTATGAGGAGAGGCCCATGTGGCTGCTGCGCAAATAGTGTCTATTGGAAGTCTAGCCTGAAAAGCTGTAGATGTAGATAGAGCTCTGGTAGAATGGGCTTTTGGCCTAGAAATTAACTCTTTGCCTCTGAGCTGATAAATGTAAGTAATCACAGAAGACAGCCATCTAGATGATGTCACCTTGGCGACTGGAAGGCCTTTCCTGTTCTCTGCATAGGATAGAAACAGTTGATCAGATTTCCTAAAATGTTTAGTTTTGTCCAGATAATATCTGAGTTGGCGTTGAACATCAAGATAATGTAGTTTTTGTTCCGCTCTATCAGAATAATTTGGGAAAAAAACTGGAAGAACAATGGATTGACTTAAGTTCATCTGCGATGCCACTTTGGGTAAGAAAGATGGATTAGTCCTTAGAGAAACCCTGTCTTTGTGGAAGATTAAGTAGGGAGGACGAATGCAGAGAGCATGAAGCTCAGACACTCTCCTGGCAGAAGTAATGGCGACTAGAAAGAGTGTCTTGAAATTTCAATTAACAGGCAGCCGCAGGTTCGAAAGGGGGAAGAATCAAGGATGTTAAAATTAAATTTAGATCCCACTGTGGTGGGGGGTCTCTAATCGGAGGTTTAAGTAAAAACATACCTCTAAGGAATGCCTTGCAAAGTTTATGTGACATAATTTTGTGGTCCAAAAAGCCTATATGAAAATTCGAAATGGCTGCCAGCTGAAATTTTACTGTGGAGGAAGAAGATCCTGAATTAAAAATCTCGGCTAGGAAGTCCAGGACCGAATGAATCGGAGCAGTATAGGGGTCTATATTCCTAGCTTTTGCCCAGAAGGAGAAACGTTGCCATTTACTAGTGTATATCCTTCTGGTGGAAGATTTAAGGGAAGCACTATGATATCCCGGACGGGATTAGAAATCATAGCAAGCCTGGCTAACGATGGAAGTGGAGCAACCAAGCAGTGAGGTTGAGAGAAGGTATGGATTGGTGCAGCTGCCCCGACTGGTGGGTCAGAAGATCTGGAACCGGGTCCAGATGCCATGGCTGTACCAAGAGATAACGATGTAGGAACGGAAACCATATCTGTCGAGGCCAATAAGGGGCAATGAGAATCAACGTGGCTCTCAAGGCGGTTGCTTTCTGAATTACTTGAGGTATCAGAGGAAAGGGGGGAAAGGCACAAAAGTCCCCGGGGCCAATCTTGGGTTAGAGCATCTCTGGGGGGATGGCCTGGAAGGGGGAAGAGAGAGAAGTCGGGGCATTTGCTGTTTTGAGGTGTAGCAAAAAGGTCGCAGCAAGGAAGGCCCCACTCCTGAAAAATCTCTTCCGTCACTGATTGTTTGAGAGACCACTCGTGAGGCATGAGAATAGCTCTGCTCAACTTGTCCGCTATGATGTTGGATTTCCCGGGGATATGCGTTGCTATCAGAAACCGCTGAGAAGAGATTGCCCACTGCCAAAGTCTGACAGCCTCTCGACACAGTGGATAGGACTTGGTTCCGCCCTGTTTGTTGATATACCACACTACGGACATATTGTCCGTTTGGACTGCAATAGTTCCCAGGGGAAGAGAGTCGTTGAGGGCTTGAAACGTTAAAAGCACTGCTCTCATCTCTCATCTCTAGGACATTTATGTGCAGGTGGTATTCGAAAGGTTGCCAAGTGCCATGGACCATCCTGCCCTGATAATGCCCCCACCCCCACCCGATCAGGGAGGCGTCCGATGTAACCGTGGCGACCGGGGCAGGAGGAACAAAGGGTCTGCCCTGATGGACTTGAGGGGACGATATCCACCAGGTCAGATGCCTTTTGCAAGCTGGAGTTATTATGATCCTGTGACGCATGGGAAGTTGTTGAAAGGACCATTGGGCGAATAGCATCCATTGTAGAAGACGCATGTAAAAGCAGGCAAAGGGAAGAAGTGTTATGGCGGCCGCCATAAGACCCAATAGTTTCAGAGCAAATCTGGCCTGAATTTTGTTGCTGAAGAGAATCACCTGGACGTGATTTTGAATGTCCAAGATCCTTTGGTCTGTTAACTTTGCTGAAAGTTGTATGGTGTCCAATTTTGCGCCTATAAAAGTAATAGATTGACAAGGCAACAAGGCAGATTTTTCGAAATTTATAGAAATCCTTAGCCCTCTGCAAATGTGAATGGTGTAATCTCTGTCTTGGTAGAAGTTGATGCCTGGTGGTGACAGTGAGGAGCCAGTCGTCTAGATATGGAAACACCTGGAATCCTTGACGTCTCAGGTGAGCTGTAACCACTGCCATACATTTGGTGAACACCCTGGGGGCTGTAGTGAGACCAAAAGGCACGGCCCTGAATTGGAAGTGACTGGTCCCCAGCCGAAAGCGGAGAAACCTTCTGGAGCGCCTGTGAATTTTTATGTGATAGTACGCATCCTGAAGATCTACCGAGCACATCCAATTGTCCTTGCCCAGAAAGGGTAGAATGGACTGAAGCATGAATCTTGTTTTCTTTACAAACTTGTTTAGTTTCCTGAGATCTAATACTGGTCTCCAGTCCCCTGTCTTTTTTGGTACTAAAAAGAACCTTGAGTAGATTCCGGATCCTATTTGGTCTGCTGGGACTGGCTGGATGGCTCTTTTTGCTAGCAGTTTTGATATCTCTGGTACTGCTAGTTCCCTTAGACCGGGTGGAACGTCTGGAAGGGTTCCCTTTTGCTGAACTGGGGTTTGAATAAAGGGAATTTTGTAACCCTCGGATATAATCGACTGTACCCATTTGTCTTGAGAAAGGGAAAGCCAGGCTATTGGGTACAGCGATAATCTTCCCCCGACTGCCTCCGAAGGTGGACAATCGGGCAACATCTCAGGGATGCTGGAAGGGTTTGTCAGAGAGAGGCTACCTGCTACCCTGATTCTGCGGACCCCCTCTGCCCCTAGGGCGGCGTCTGTTGTTGTTACCCCCATCTGCCTCTGGGGGTAAACTGACCTCGTGCATCAGGCATGACTCCTTGAGATTTGCGGAACCACATTTTCCCTCCCTTCTGACCTTTTGGGTAAGGTCTTGAAGGGGTGGAGAAACGGACTCCTACGGCAGAAAGAGTCTTGCCATCTTGTTCGCATCTAGTCAAGGTGTCTTTCACTTGAGGTCCGAACAAGGTTGAACCATCAAAAGGAGAGTTTGTGAAGGACGCCTTGAAGGGGTCTGCAAAATTACAAAGCCACATCCAGGATTGACGCCTTAAAGCCACTCCCGTGCCTGCGGCCCTACTCGCTCCATCGGCTGCATATGAAATGAGCCGCATGGAGGAGTTAACAATGGAGTTTAGGATTCCTAACTGTGAGCTAATCTTATCCTGAGACCCAGCAGCTGACGGATCCTGTAAAACTTCTCCCAACTCTTTAAGAACATCTCTTTGAAGGTGGGTGAAGTAACACAAGTAGTTCAGCGATCGCATGGCAAAGGTCGCTGAAGAAAAAATCTGCTTGCCGTACCTATCCATAGTCCTAGAATCCTTGTTAGGAGGATGGACAGGTACTGAAGGATCAGCTAGTTCCTTCTTGGTGGCTGCAGCCACCACCATGGCATCAACTCCTTCTTAAGGTGCTTAAGGAGTTCAAGGATGTCTGAGAAAGAGACATCCTCAGAGGGGGACCTTGGGGATCCTTCCGACTCATCCAAGTCAGTATCAGATGCAACAGACTCGGGGGAGTCTAGATGTTTCCTCCTACATGTCCTCTTACGTGGAGGTTCACCTGACGGATCAGGAGAAGCCTCGGAAGAGAAAGATATTCCCAATGGGGAAACCTGAGGCGTTGCATCTCTGGGTCCGGGAGCAAGAGAGTGGGAAGAGACGTCAGCAGGCACTGTAGTGGGAGGAGCTGATGGAACTGACCGTTGACTACGCCCAGGGGCTAGTACACTCCTCATCACCGCGAAGGCTCCCCCGTCAGAGAGGCCAGAAAGTTCCCGCTCCGAAGAGATAGGAACTCCAGGCCTCACCGACAGGGAAGGCTCTGAGGCAGATGTCGGGGCTGAGCTCACCAACGCCGAAGCCCCGAGAGGGAGAACGGGGTCGGACAAGGGTCCGATGCCACTCGCTCCCTCGGAGCCGACGAGAGAGACCAGACGCCCGGATCCCTCTAATGAAGGCCTCAAGGAGGAATTCGGAGCGGAGGATAATGGAGCCGAAAGGGGGGGTGGTATCGGCTCCGAAGTTACAACAGTCACGGCTCCGAAGAGCTCCGGCTCCGAGCTCTGTAAGAGAGTCGAAGGAGGAATGTTAGGTGGATGTGTGATAGCTACTGTCTGTTGAGACGGGCTATGGAGCATTTGGGCCAATGCCTGAGACTTTAATAGTCTACTCACCACTCTCTCGAGGTCGTGATCAGACAGCCTGGACGACTGAGAAGAACGGCTCCGATGGCTCCGCTCCGAGAGCAGGGGTGATCTCGGAGCCGAACGTATCGATTCCAATGAGGGGGATTGTGATCTCTTTTTAGAGATAGGTGGAGCCGAAGGAGCCGAGGAAACGTCGGCACCAGCCGAAGCCGACACTGAGAGCCCAGATCTGGCAGTATCGGCGCCGGATGGAGCCGATACTGTGACTTCTAAAAGAGAAGGATTGGCTCCGGCCAGAGCCGATCTCGACACTGAAGAAGAAGAACCAGTAGCCAATGGCTTGGGACATGAAGCCGAAGGCTTAACTGGTTTTGAGGGCTTCCCCGGAGCCGACTTAGTCGGGGAACTCTCAGGCTTTAATAAGCCCCTCAATATTAATTTATTTCTGCACTCCTGCAGGACTCTTGGGCTGAAGGCATGACATATAGCACAAGAGTCCTGCAGGTGCAGAGGTCCCAGGCAGTAAACACAAGAAGTGTGACCGTCTGTCAGAGACATCTTCTGACAGCACGAGTCACACTTCTTGAAGCCTGAGACCTTTGTGTCCTTCGACATAGTTGCGTCGAGGAAACACAAGTAACAAGGAAACACAGACACACATACAAATAACACCCAATCCAATAATATAAATCTAAACAGGGATACAACACACTCAAACACACACAGAATCCCTGACAGGAAAAATTAGGAAAGGGGGAGGTTTAAGGCCTAACCTAGGGAAAAGGGATAAATAACCCGAAAAAAAGGGAACACTAACGGGAATAGGGTTAAATTAAATGTTAAGGTTCACAAAACAACTAAGGTAATTAAATTTAAAAGGGGTGAGACTAAGTGTCTTAATTTGAAGAAAACTTACCTAGAGCTGGTAAAAGAGGCACCTCGTAAGCGAAGAGGCAAACGAGATCTGGGTAGTCTCCGCCTTGCATCATGGGATATAGGGTTGCCTCGAGCTGGTAAAATTAGCTCTCGAGCTTAGTAAGTGGCCGAGTCGGAGCCGAGGATCGACTCCGAACCCATCCAGCAAGAATGAAGGCAAGATTGACAACTTAACATATAAAGTTAAGGTCCCAAGGAGGAAGAATAGGCTTCATTGGGGATCAAACATGCAGGACACCTTAGTGAAACTGTTTAAACTCAAAGTAAGACGATAAAGGAAGATTCAAGGGCAGACAGTCAGAAATGGCTGACAAATGGGCCTCTGAAGAAAAATAGGCCAAGCCAACTGCAGCAACTCATACAAGTAGGCAAGAACCAAAGGGACCGCCCACTGAAAAAAAAAGAGTCCTGTTTATGAGTATGGCACCAGACAGAAAATCTCTTCCATTTGGACATGTAAGACTTTCTGACTGCAGATTTACTTGCCTCCAGTAAAACCCTGAGCACATTCTCAAGAAGGAGGTGCCTAAAAGTGGTCAAAATCCTATCACCCACAGTCTCAAGTGAAGAGTGGACAAGTGGGGATGGATGAGTGGCCCCTTGTCCTGTGTGAGAAGGTCCAACCAGTGAGGTAAATTGTGGTGATTGCCCCTGGCCAGATGCATTAAGAGGAGGAACCAGTGCTGTCTTGGCCAAATGGAGTCACTAGCAAGATTTTTGGGGTGTCCAGCTGAATCTTCTGCAGGACTCTTGAAAGTAGGGGAAGGGGAATCTTCGCTTCCAAGGAAAAGGAAGGGCGCCCTTCTTCCACACCTGATGGCATGGCACTCAAACAGAAAAGAAGGAGTTGCCTGTTCAGAGGGAGGCAAAAAGCTCTAACTGAAAAATACCCCACCGATTTACTATGTCCAGAAACACATCTCTGTGAAGCATCCATTGATAAGCCTGGGTTTTGGACATGCAGAGAGAGTCTGCCACTAGATTGTGCTCTGAAGAAATATACACCGCCTTAAGAGTTAACTGATAACTGACAGCCAGATCCTATACCTGAACAGAAATACTGCAGAGAAGGCAAGACCTTTGTGCCCCCTTACTTGTTGACATACCACATCACTGTGGTGTTGTCAGTGTAAACCTTCAGAGGGCCTGGAGACAGCAGGTAGTGAAAAGCCTGAAGGGCCAGAATTAGAGACCTCATCTCTTTGATGTTGATATGGTCTGACTTCTGAAGGGGGGACAAAAGACCTTGAACTTTCAGGTGATCACACAAATCCCCCACTCCATGTTTGAAGAGTCAGTGAACAGTTTGAACAGTTTTTGACAAGGAACTGAAGGCTAAAAAGGCAGGCCTGGGTTAAGGGTAAGTTGCTGAATGCACCAATGGAATCCCTGCTTCAGAAAAGGAACAAGAGGCACTCTGAAATCCAGAGGATGGCAATGTTGAAGCCAAACTGACTTGAGATACCACTGAAGATTCCACAGGTGCAGTCTGGCAAGGGGGACCACTGGAATAGAAGAGGCTAGGAATTCCAGGGCTCGAAGAAACTCTCTAGCTGGAATAGTAGGCAGAGTTACAAGAGACTGAAAGAAAGCTATCAAGTACAAAACTTTTGTAGGTGGAGGAGAGGCCAAAATCTGCACTGTCTGAATCCTGCAACCTAGAGATAAACATGATCTTGAGGAGTCAGGACAGACTTTTAGAAGTTAACAGTGAGCCCCGGGCTTTGAAGGAGACATAAAGTGAACTCCAGATCCTGTAACAAGTAACTGGAAGAAGGTGCCTGAAGCAACAGATCACCTAGATAAGGAAAAATCTGAATTACTTAAAGACTACAAAAGGCAATCACAGGAGCTAGGCCAAAGGGCAAAGCATAGAACTGAAAATGATAGGAAGAAACAGACAAATGTAACAACGTCCTGAAAAAAGGTAAGCATCCTTCAGATTCAAGAGTTAAAATAGCAAACAGCAAACCAAGACTGTACACAACTGTATTTGTACTTAATATTTATTAATACGACTGAGCAAACACTACTGTAACATTTCCTTTATAACATGGATTACTGACAGATGCACTGCGCTTTCTCAAACTCTCACTTCAAGATCAAATGTCTTCCCAACCAGTTGTTTTCAGTCACTTTTATACAGTCTTAAGTTTATATCTTTTTGAAACATTCTTGGCATATCTGTGGCTTTACTGAGGACCACACCAGTTTCTGTCCCTTAATCACTTTCTGAGAATATTGCAGACCTCACCAGTTTGTGTTTCCTTATCAGTTTCTGAAAAGACAAGGGTGTACTCTTGTAACAAGACAGACATTTCTTTTTGAACTGTTAGCCATTTCCCTTTGTTAGGTCCATTCTGTTAACTGAGTCTTTGTATGTATCTAGTGTATCATGCTATTTCAGCTAGCCTCTGTTATCATTGCCATCTGTTACTAATGTTTTAAGCCCACAGCGTATCTTGTCATCCAAACACATTTTTGCTAGGCTAATCACACGTGTTTGCTACATATCTCTTTCTGCATACTTTGCAGTTTTGTATTACATACTATTTCTAAAAATATCACCCTGTTACTGTGATGACCCAATACTGCAAACCAGTAATCAAGAAGCCTCAATCCTCACCACTGGCACCAATGGTTGAAATACACTGGGAAGATGACAAGTACATACACTATTTCCAGATGCACATCTCTGCATCAAGTACAATTTCCGTTAAGAGCACATAGAGACCAGAGTTAGTCCGAGGCTGGTTTCTCCCTCTTTCTCCAGATCCCAAATACGACTCCCCAATGGCACAGCTATAGAGTTCAGTCCTTAGCCAGAGTTCCAAGCCAAGTCCTCCAACACTCTCTCTGTCCAAATGGTGCTTCATATCCCTGCTCAAGTAGCTGACACACACTCTTGGAGATTAGTTTTACATGCAAACACACCTTTGAAAGGCTGGCACAGGTTTACAAGCTATGCCCCCTTCTGTCCAGACTATAAGGTAGTTATCACTGCCAACAGAACCCCTTATCAGCTACTTTAAGGCCCTTAACAAAGGGTGTCCAATTTTACTGTGCAATATTAATACCAATACAAATTATAGTTTGAACAAGAGCAAGGCTATTAGGAATGGCCCACACATTGTCACCAAATAAATATGCAAGTACACTCAAAACTTAAATGTCTCTAAACAGATCAGCCACAATGAAAGGTTTAAATACATTTAATAATAAAGAAAAGAATATGTCAATACTAAACATATATTTTACAGTGACATCAGAGTTCAAAACTACATGAAATATGTAGGCAGTGCAGTGTAAAAACTGGGGGAGGGAAGAAGATGGGGGGAGAGCGGAGGAAGGGTCTGGTTAAGACAGTATGACAAAAGAAAAAGTGTGTTTTTTCCCATGCTTGCATAGGGAAATGACTAGGTAAAAACCCTAGGCTTAATCCAGTAACATATTTATTACAAAGCATGTAAATGAAAGAATATTGAATATTGTAAGGCTTTTTTCCTGATAAGCAAGGTATCCTTACCAGTTTTGTGTCTGGTTTGCATGTCACTAGAAGGCAATTTGATAAACAGAAATGGCTTGGAGAAAGTGTTTACTGACAGCATTCAAGTGTTTTCTCAAATGGGAGGGTTATAAAGAAATACAAAATCAAATAGCACTTACTAATAGTACAGGCTGTAACCATGCGTCTTAGCATGACTAACCTTTCTTTTTGGTTAACTTTAGCCTGTCTGTGTAGCTATCAACTTAAAACTTATCGTCTTATTAGGAAGCAAACATTTCAATATTTGAAGATGTACATAGTTTTGTGCGTTATTGTTAAGTTCATGGGTTTTAGGAGTTGTTTTTGGGGAAGGGGGATTGTTTGTTCTGTTTGATGGCTTTCAAAAAAACAAAAAGTTATGTAAGATGTGACTTCGGCGTAAACTGATATGACATGAAACTGTATAAAAGACCAACCTGCCGAACAGTATATATATATATATATATATATATATATATATATATATATATGTAACATAAAAGCTGGGAGTAGACATTTAGCAAAAGAGCAGTTATATATAAAGGTGGTAATAACAGCTATATAAAAAATGATGCTTTCTGTAATGTCTTTTGATCTGAATGGTCTTACAGAAAAATATAAAAAAGGAAGAGTAGTGAACTAAGTAAAAAATGTAGCTTGCAAATAGCTATGCTACAGGAGACACACCTGGAAAGAAGTGAACATATGAATTTGATAAAGAAAGGTTTTCTGGATGGTTATTCAGAGGAATATCTGAGGCAAAGGAAAACAGGAGTACTTATATTAATTGCAAGAGGTGCTCCAATAGTGAAAGAACAGGAAAAAAAAAAGATAATAATGGAAAATGCATAGTGCTAAGGGGCTACTGGCTAGGAAGGAGGATTACACTGGCATGCATTTACACCCCCCTAAAGCTGCTATAACGTAGCTTATGACAATTCCGGAAGAAATAATTAACTTTCAGCAAGGAATATTACAGGTGGACAATGGTGGCTCGTGATATCGGACTGCAGCCCCCCCAAGCTTTGAAACACAATGGTACAATCCTCCTAACCTCGCACAGAAAGTGAAAGAAAGTGAATCCGGACTGCTCCCTTACCAGTCCAGATTCACGAAGAAGGCAGCAGACTGCTGATGCCCCAGAAGTCTATGCGGTTAAGGGGATCGGACTGCAAGGTCAGTAGTCTTGGAACATTCGCAAAAAGGAACTGGGGAACCGTAAGTGTGCATTCCAGAATGCAGGTACAGAAGAGTGTGTGTGTGTGTGTGTGTGTGTGTGTGTGTGTGTGTGTGTGTGTGTGTGTGTGTGTGTGTGTGTGTGTAAAATGCCCCAGTTGATTTATACTGGCAGCTATACAGAGAACTCAGGATACCTGCTGGTGGTGGTTAGAGAATACCTCAGGCTTGAACTCTGTACCCTGGGTGCAGGTAACAACAGTCTGAATTCAATACCCAACACCATTTGTGAAACTTTTCCAGATTTTTGCTTTATATTTTGTTCTGTTCTGTTCCTCATAAAATCTGTGGTTTCTGAATTTTTAATTCCTTAAATAGTTGGTGGTGCAGTGGTAGCATTGTTGCCTCACAACTAGAGGTTCTCTGTTTTGATTCTTGGCTGGGGTGCCTTCTGTGTGGAGTCTGCATCTCGTCCCTGTGTTTGTGTATGGGTTTGCTCTGGTGTCCTCCCATGTTATAAAGACATGAGTCTGCAGTATTTCTCCCTGGGCCTCTGCTGAAAATTGGCTTTTGTTCCAAGTCAGACTTACCTGGTTAACAAATGTTAAATAAATAAAACTGACAGGCATTTGAATTTCAGACTTCATATTCTTCAGAAAGTACATAGTAACACAAAACCTTTTATTCTAGCAATTTTCTAAGTTTATAAGATGAATATTTGAAATGTGTCCCTATTTTTGGGACTGTATTCCCCCATTATTGGCTTCATCCAGGTTTTGTGTGCTAATGTTGAGAGCTATGGTGAGAACTAAATTCAATGAATATGTTTGAGGGCTGTATTACCCCATTACTGGCTTTGTCCAGGTGTTTTGTGCTAAGAGTATGACAGCTATGGTGAGAACTGAATTCACTACATGGTAGCCATTCAAGTATCAGTCTTCCTCTCTTTCATAAAACAGCTGATTTGGCATAATGGTATGTTGCTCTGACTGTTTTGCTCAGGGTCCTGGGTTCAGGGCATGGCAGTGAAATGTATGGTGGTAACGCAGCATTTTATATTAGCAACTTTCCAAGATTATACAAGCAATGTTTAAAACGTGTCCCTGGATTTTGGGCTTTTGCCCCCCCCAATAAATGTTGGCATTTTCCAGATTTCTTGTGCTGCAAAGTTGAGAGATACAGTTGAGTGTCGAGTAGATTTTACAAGGAGCTGAGAGCTGCAGGGGAAGAGAAGTTTAGTGCTGCTTATGCTGAGTCTGCTTGCATTGTTAATAGCAAAACAGGTGGTGTACTTGCCTTTGATGCAGTTCTCCAGAGGGGGAGGATGCTGCCGTACTGAGAATGTCCTCTTTTGTGAAGATACAGGCAATTTGTAGATGAAACAATGAAATATAAAGTTGTTTGCTAGCAGCAACCTCTTCCTTAGTTACATATCTGTTTAATGTGGAATTATTTAGATGACTTTTACTTCTGCAGAGATTGTGCATATTTACTGATACTGGTGGATTGTAGAAGTTTGAGTAGACTTTTATTATGGAAATGTTCTAAATTTTGGCAGTTTTGTCATTATTGGTGCATGCATTTTGTTTCATTGTTTACTGGAAAAATGTTCAAAACAATAAATTTAAAATACCCTCTAACAACTGTACTGTATTATACAAGGAATATAATTTAATACAATCAGGAAGGTATATCACACAACACATGTATGTGTTGTGTGCAAGGAGCCTATCATTTGAAAACAGCCCACAGTTAACCTTTATACTAGCCAAATGTATTTTTTGAATGTGGATTTCAATGCTGTTTCAATGAATGTGAGTTTCAAAGGCCGATAAGTTTTAATGCTAAATCTATTTTCATTGTGAGACTGCATTGCATTGTTTAGCAGATGTCTTAGTGTTTGTGTTGTAAAATGCAAAATAAAACTTTCAAATGAAATCCAAATCATTGCAGAAGTAAAGATGTATGCACATTAGTGTTTATGGTAAATGGGGTGAAATAGCCAAGTAACGGGACATTGGAATGGCTGCAGGGGGGAGGCTCCATTCGACCATGATTTTGTGAGGGGGAAGGGAGGCAAACTCAAAGACAGCCCCAGCTGAACTGTACCTCTCAACTGTCCAGATTTTCACAGAATTAATAGATTTTTGCTTCTTATTTTTGGTTTCTTCCTCATAAAATTTGTGGTTTTCTGGCAAATCATTTAGGAATTAAGTCACTAAATAATGACAGACATTGAGTTTCAGACTTCATAACCTTCAGAAAAATGCATGCTAAAGCAAGACCTGTTATTTTATCAACTAAGTTTATACAAGAGCTCCGTGCTAAACTTGAGGCCTGTTACAACAAAATCTGCAAATTTGCAACCAATTCTAAGAACTCTTCCCATCACTGTCACTCCCTACACACCCTAAACTGGCTAGAACTCCACAACCACCTAAAGTACCTAGAACTTACAACAGCCCACAAACTCATCTTTAAACCAGCAGAATGCCCCTCTCTTGCTAAATCTCTAACACCCTACACACCTACCCATACCCTGAGATCCACAGGCCAAAACCTCCTGCATGTACACAAACCCATCCACCCAACTGGTAAACTACTACTATCCCACACTATAGCCAAACTATGAAACAATCTCCCCACACCACTACGTAATATACCTAACCACAACAATTTCAAATCCATGCTTCTCTCCCATCTCTCCTCCAAATGGGAATGTCCTTCACATGCTCCCACCTAAAACTCCCACACTACTAACTCCACACATAAATCATCATTTCTTTGCCTACTTTAACTTAATTCAGAGATATTGCTCAGAACACCTTTTCATAAATCTTTTGCATGCATGCCTCTGGCCTACCTTTCTCATATTCCCAAACTTTCATTGTTTGTTTTTCTTATCCATTGTACCCATAATATTGTTTTCCTCTGTAATATTGTTAATTTGTCTCTATTCGTATGTATTTGTATGTCTGTTTGGGGCTTTTCCCCTCGGGTCTCCACTGAAAAAGGGTAATTCTTACCCAGCTGGACCAACCCGGTTAACAAATGCAAATAAATAAATAAATAAGAGCAATTTTTAGTACTGTTTGTATGTTCCCCCAATATATTTGGCCTTGTCCAGATTAACTGCGTTAATAGGTTGAGAGGTATGTGCAAATAAATTGCTTTATAGAATTAGGCATATCCGGACTTCTCAACTGTCCCTGATTTTGGCTCAAAATGTTGCTCTCCCTCTAATAATCTCTCCACAAAATGGCAATATTGGAAGAAAACGTGGAGGGTTTACAATTAATAAATAACTGTAATAATCAGAGTTATAGATTATTTTTATTTCAGAAATGCATGTATATTCGTTTATTTTGTCAGCTGCTCAAGTTAAGAGTACTAATATTTAAAAAGTGTCCTTTCTTTGACAGGTTCCCCAGCTGTACTGTGTGGCTATTTTACATTTTTGCATCACATTTTTGGTCCATTTTTCATAAAATTGTGGTTTTCTGGCAAATCATTAAAGACTGAAGTTAGAAAATAATGATAGACATTTGAGTTTCAGAGTTCATAACCTTCAGAAAATTCATACTAATGCAAGAGCTACTATGCTATTAGAAAGTCTGTAAGAGCAATATTTAAATATTGTCCTTATATTTGGGCATTTGTCCCACTTCTATGCATGGCTTTGTCCAGATTATTTGCTCTGAGGTTGAGAGGTATGACAAATGTGTCAGGGCCATCACAGTCAGCCAGAGACATTTCAAATTGTGAAATACTTGCTGCACTCCACTCCCCCATATAGTGACCCTGGATGTGCCCAAGCAAGGCAAGGAGCAGTTATGCAGTGTAAGTGTGCAGAGTATCCAACCATCCAAGGTAGACACAAGTACTACAGTGGCTTTTCATCTGTCCTTGACTGATTTTGCAGAATGTTCTGGTTTTCTGTCATATTTTTATATTGTTGATTTATACTTCTTATTATTCAGAAAGTGCCCGTTGCTCTGTGTTTAAGTAGTAATGCTTTCATGACCATCAGGTAAGCTTGTCTGAGATTGTAAGATGCAAGTAAGCTTTAATAAGCATACTGTTAAAGAATTACCAACATTGAAAGCCTTTGTTGTTGCCATGCAGAGAATACTTACATAACTAGATAACTTATAAGCCTTGGGTATTGAAATGCACATGACAGTATTTGTAGTAAAGGACAGGATTACAGTATTTTAAGAAGCTCATTACCTTTGTTGAAGACTTGCAGTCATCTTTGCAGGCTTTATTCATAAACTAAACAGAATGCCAATCTATCATGTGTGGTCCATAACCTGTGCAGTAATCCTTTAAGCAATTTATCTTGAGCTTGTTTCTTGTTTGCTGTTCATTTTTTACTTTCATCATGTTTTCCCCATGAAACAAGTAGATAGTTGTCAGGCAGCAGGTCTTTTTTGGATAAGAAACATTTTTACAAGTGGGGGTATCACAGAGATTGCTACTTTCAGCATGTTACTTGGTACATTTATAAATCTGAATATAAATTATAATTAGAACTGCAGTGCAAGGAGAAGTGGCTTGAGTTGACTGCTGCTTGTTTTTCTTGTACTTGACTTTGACTGGCATTCCAGTGATGTATTTAAAAAGTAATTTATTTTTCCATGCCTCACAACCTTTTTGTTTCCATCTAGATATTAAGTAAGCTGCTATGCAGCCAATGCATTGAAATATATTTTTTTTCTTCTACACTTCATTTTGTCTTGATTGGACTCTCATAATTATGGTTTGGTACCCAGGGCAGCATATTTAATTAAAGTTCCAGTTTTTGTGGTTTTGAGCATAGCTCCTCCCCTTTCTAGTTGGCTGCACCCCTTCCCATTCACCCCACCCATTCAACTGTCTCCTGCAGCCCCCCCTTTGATTTGAAGTCACCAGCCACCACTGCAGGTGGAGACTGGAATTTGGTTTGCAACAGTTAAGATGTGTCTGGGGGACCTAGAAGGGAAAATATAACTAAGGAGGGTGGATTTTGGAAGATATTTGTGAAAGTGTTTGGCATGGAAGATGTGAATTCAGTACTCGGAGTTGAGTGAATTTACAACTTACTCACTGAGCTACAAAAACTGGGCTAGGCTAGATAGATTTTATATCTCACAGAACATGTGCATTTAATTGAGGGTCTTGAAAAGCATCCAATAACTATTTCAGATCATGTCCCAATAACTAAAATAAAAACGCAAAGTAATGAAATAAAAATGAGACACTGGTGCTTTCCCACCTATCAGTTGAAAAGAGGAATTTAAGAAATGGGTTGTGGAATTAATTCAGGAGCTACTAGAAGACAGAATTATCTTCTGAAAACATAGTTAAAGAGTGGGATACAATCAAAGTGGAATTTAAAACTAGGTTGGAAATAAAGAAAAGGGTGATGTGGTTAAACAGTAATAAGAAGTTATGTACTCACCATAACGTTCCATCTGAGTAGGAAACTTCATTTGTCTGCAACCTTTGGGTATCGGATCCGATCTCGGATCCGAGCCGGCAACTTGTTTCACAGCTATCAGATCTGAGCTCCTAGCTCCTCCCCTTACTCATAATCCCCTGCCAACCCTGACTAACCTCAGATCAAGTTTGCCCTCATACAAGCAGCTAAAAAGGTTAAATACGTCCCGTAGGGGACTAGAAGAAGGACATCCAGGGACTAAAACTTCTGAAGGTCAGGGGGAAGGACGTGGGGATGGTTGCAGACAAATGAAATTTCCTACTCAGATGGAACGTTATGGTTAGTACATAACTTCTTAATCTGAAGTAGGTACTTCATTTGTCAGCATCGTTTTGGACAGAGCCCCCAGCTACCTGGATCTTGGCCGGTCATCACGGAAGGATATTCCGGAGCACTGCGGAGCCAAAAGATGCTCTCCCTCTGGAGATAACGTCCAGCTTATAATGGTTGATAAAGGTATGAGATGAGGCCCAAGTGGCTGCGGAGCAAATATCATCTAAAGACACTCTAAACCTAAAGGCAGCGGAGGTAGATATAGAGCGAGTAGAGTGTGTACGAACTCCCTGAGGTGCGGGCCTCCCAGAACTTTCATAGGCCGATAGAATACACTGTGAGATCCATCGTGATAAAGTGACCTTAGAGACAGGTTTACCCAAGTTAAATTTGACAAAGGAGATGAACAACTGGTCGGATTGTCTATGACCAGCAGTCCTGTGAATGTAAAAGCGCAGTTGTCTATGCACATCTAACGAATGCAGTTTGTATTCTCCTTTGTTCTGATACTTAGGAAAGAAGACTGGCAGGTTAATGGACTGATTGATATTGGCCTCTGAAGACACCTTGGGAAGAAACGAGGGGTTGGTCCTGAGGTACACGCTATCCTGGTGAAAAGCCAAGTAAGGGGGTTTTACACAAAGGGCCTGAAGCTCAGAAACTCTTTTCCCTGAAGTAATAGCGACAAGGAACGTCATTTTCCAAGAGAGGTACTTAAGATCAACCGAAGCAGCAGGTTCAAAAGGGGGAGCTGTCAATGCCTGTAGGACTAGTGATAAATCCCAAGGGGGTATAATTTCCTTGACAGGAGGTCTGAGCAGGAAGGTACCCTTTAGAAAGGTTTTACACAATTTAGCGGTAATCAAGGGACCTGACTCATGTCCCACATGATAATGAGAGATAGCTGCCAGATGAACCTTGACCGTAGAGCAGCTAGCCCCCTGATGAAACAGATCTGTAAGGAAATCCAGCACAGTCAGTAATGGCGCTGTGAAGGGATCTAAGTTATGATTCTCCACCCAGATGGAGAAACGTTCCACTTACTGCGATAGACCTTCCTAGTGGAAGGTTTATGTGCTGCTACAAGGATGGCTTTAACTGGGGAAGAGATTCCGGGAGTACTGATTAGGAGTGGAACTGGAGCAGCCAAGCTGTCAATTTGAGGTTGTCCAGATTCGGGATCGGGAGATTCAGGGGATGAGATATTAGATCCGGTAGGGAATCCAGAATCCAAGGAGGATTTACCAGGTGAAACCACAGGTAAGGGAACCACGCTTGACGAGGCCAGAATGGGGCAATGAGGATCACTCTGCTCCCCAACCGACTGGCTTTCTGTATGAGTTTCAGCATCAGAGGTAGAGGTGGGTAAGCATAAAGTAGACCGGGAGGCCAAGCATGCACCAGAGCGTCTCTCGGGGATTCCCCGAAGGGGGGAATTAGAGCAAAGTAACTGTTGCATTTCGTATTTGAGGGAGAAGCAAAGAGATCGCAACAGGGTTGCCCCCATTCGGCAAAAATCTGCTTTGCTACCTGGGGATTGAGAGACCACTCGTAAGGGGAAAGGATGGTGCAGCTGAGCCTGTCCGCCAGAATGTTGGTCCGTCCCGGAATGTGCGTCACAATAAGAAAGCGGTTGGTGGAGGTCGCCCATTCCCGCACTCTCATGGCCTCTCGACAGAGAGGATAGGACCTGGTCCCCCCCTGTTTGTTGATGTATCAGACAACTGACATGCTGTCTGTCTGGATCGCAATAGTTCCTACAGGAAGAAGGTTCTGAAGTGCTTACAACGCTAATAGCATCGCCCTCATCTCCAGGACATTGATATGCAAAGAGGTCTCTGTGTCGTTCCACGTGCCATGGACAGTCCTGCCCAAGTAATGCCCCCCCACCAGAGGCGTCCGTGGACACTGTGGCGAGGGGAGGAGGCATGGAGAAGGGACATCCCGTATGGAGGTCTGGGGACTGGAGCCACCATAAGAGAGCCCTCCTGCAAACCCTGCTGAGGGGAATAGGATGGCTTAGGGGGTAATGTAGAAAGGACCATTGTACTTGAGGGGTCCATTGCAGGACCCTCATATTTAGATGAGCCAATGGCAAAAGAATGATTGCCGTGCCATGGAGCCTAGAGCCCTCAGGACCAACTCCGCCAATGGGGCTTCTAATTGGAGGATGGCCCGCACATGAAGCCTCAGGTTTTGTAGTCGTTCCGCAGTCAAGAATGCTAGAAGGTTTCTTGTATCCAACTTGGCCCCTGTAAACTCTATCACGTGAGTCGGAGCAAGAGATTTGTCCCTGTTGATGGTGATGCCCAGCTGGGGAGAAAGCCGGAGGAAGTAGCCCCTGGCTGAGCAAAGTAGATGCCTTGTCGGGGCGGTCAGGAGCCAGTCGTCCAGGTATGACAAAACCTGCATTCCCTGGAGTCTCAGGTGGGCTGCTATCACTGATAATACTTTGGTAAACACCCTGGGGGCTGTGGTGAAGCCAAAGGGAAGGACCTTGAACTGGTAGTGACTGGCTCCCAGCCGGAAGCGGGGGAACCTCCTAGATCGTCTGTCCATCAGAAAGTGGTAGTACGCATCCTTGAGGTCTACTGAGCACATCCAGTCGTTCTCCCGCAATAGGGGGAGGATGGATTGAAGAGTGACCATCCGGAATTTTTGTTTGGTTACTGACGGGTTCAAAAGGGAGAGGTCGAGAAAAGGCCTTAAGTCCACCGTCTTTTTTGGCACCAGAAAGAACCTGGAGTAAAAACCTAATCCGCGCTGGTCTGGGGGGACAGGTTGGATGGCTCTTTTTTCTAGGAGCTGCTGAATTTCTGCAGCTGCTACCTCCCTCTGATCGGGTGGTACATCGGGGAGGTTTCTGAGTTTGGGGACATGATACAGGGGAAATTGGTAACCTCTGGATATGATACGAAGCACCCAGCGATCTGATGTGATGGACTCCCAAGCTGCCAGGTGCCTCGAGAAACGCCCCCCCCCCGACTGCCTCCAGAGTGGAACAGTCGGGCAACCCCTCAGGGTTGCTGCGTGGGCCGATCAGAGAAGGTTTCTCTAGACCCAAAATTCTTCGGGCCCCCTCTGCCTCTAGGGTGGCGTCCTCCCTGTCCTCCTCTGCCACGGAAGGACTGGTTGTCCGGAGCAGGCTGGGAATGTTGCAATTTCCGGAACTACATCTTCTTCTGTCCCTTTTGGTTCTTAGAGAAGGACCTCTGGGGAGCAGAGAAGCGGACTCCGACGACAGACAACGTCTTCCCGTCCTTTTCGCTCTGGACTAAAGTCTCGCGAACTGTCTTGCCAAATAAGGCAGAACCATCGAAAGGGGCATTTGCAAATGACGCCTTGAAGGGTTCCGCGAAGTCACAATGTCGGAGCTAGGCCTGGCGTCTCATGTCTAGGCCTGCACCGCTGGCTCTAGCGGCTCCCTCTGTGGCATGGGACAAAAGCCGCATAGAGATATTCAATATAGATCTTAGAGTGGCCATGCGAGTGGAGTACAATTGTTTGTCCTCCGCCGACATGGACTCCGGGGGGGGGAAGCATCGTACTCTCTGATAAGGTCTCGCTGCATCCTAATAATGTGTGCCATGTAGTTCAGGGACCTTACTGAGAAGGTCGCTGAACTAAAGACCCGTTTCCCTAGGCGATCCATCGAGCGGGACTCTCTGCTCGGTGGATGGACCGAGGGGCTCTCCTGAGCTAGCTCCCTCTTAGTGGCTGCCGCCACCAACATGGCATCTACGGGGGGACCCTTGCTCCAGTGGGACCTCTCTGAAGGGGGGGCTCAGAATCCTATTGGCGCGTTTAGGAACTGGCTTCACAGTGTCCGGCCCCTTCCACGCCCTGGTGGTAATAAGGTCCACCAGGGGGTTGGGCGGAGGGGACACCCAAGAGGTAGATGGGCTTGCTTCGAACGCCTCCAGGAACACGGACTCGTCGGAGGAAGCCTTGAGGGCAGACCACCCCCCCTAATCCTAAGCATTTCCATGATGTCTCCGAAGGAGACATCCTTGGGGGGTGACCTTGGGGAGCCTTCCCCTTCATCCAAGTCCGTGTCTTCTGTTAAGGACTCAGGGGAGTCCACGTGCCTCCTCTTACACTTCCGCTTATGAGGAACATCCTCGGGGGGGATGTCCGAGGAAGTCTCACCAGCAACATCTTGTTCCAAAGGAACGACCTGAGACATCGAAGCAGGCTGTCCCTGTGGCCAGGCGATGGAAGCCAGACCCAGCTGAGAGGGAGTGCAGGATGGAGCAGAGGCAAGGGCCAGGGGTCCGGATGCACTCAACAGAGCCCTCTCCACCACATCGAAGGCCGAGGGAGAGTCGCTCTCTCTCGGATCCGAGAGCCGACTCTCACTCGGATCCGATGGGGGGGGGGTCGGAACTGGGGCCAAGACCATCGGATCCGAAGGACCCGTGTGCTCCGACCTGGACGGAGCCAAAGGCACACTGAATCCCTCAGATCCGAAGCTCAGCCCACAGCTCCGAGAGCTCGGATCCGACAAGGACGGACCCGACAAACTCGAGGGAAAGGTCGGAGCCGAAGTACCAAGCACTGTCGGTGCCGACCCACCCCCGGCTCCAATGCTGCCCAGCTCCGGGCGCTCCGAACCCGGAAAGCGGGTCGGAAAAGGAGCTATCAGGGCAAAAAAAGGCGTTGAGCTCCCCCCTGAAGGGGGGGAGGTAGGAGCACTCCCATCTGCAGCTGGGCCTGGATGAACCTTTGCATCATCCGGTCCAAGTCTGCATCTGACAGGCTATAAGTGGATCTCAACTAGGCCACCGAGGCGGGCTGGGAGTGCCGCCTCGATGACCTCGACGGAGATCGGGTCTCCTCCTCCTCGGGTCCCGGTGAGAAGCATGGGGACCGGAGCCGAGGAGGAGGAGACTTGGAAGCCATGGATGGAGAAGCCCGCTTAGCCAGGGGGCCGAAGCGGAAGCCTCGGCCCGCCGCTTGTGGTGTTTCTCCCTCTTTTTCTCCCTCCTGGCCTCCCTCTCCTCCGGCGCCGTAGCGGGAGTTTGAGTCCCGGCCGGGGGGAGAGAGGCAGGAGTGCCCACCACCGAGGACTGGGGTGAGGCCACGGGAGCACTGGAGGCCGAAGCCGAATCCGGGGGCAAAAGTCCTGCCAGGATCAGCTTCGACCTCCCCTCTTTCAGTGCCCTGGGGTTGAACCCTACGCAGATAGCACACCCAGAGGATAGGTGTTCAACTCGAAGGCACCGAACACACAGTGTGTGGCCATCCGCCAGTGAAAGCTTATGGCCACACTCGGTGCATTTAGAGAAGATCGGTTTTGGGGCCTCTGACATTATACTACAAAAAAAGCAAACTCACATACACAAGGCCCCAAACACACACCGACCCACACAAACACTACGCACCAGCGAGGGGAGGGAAGGAATTTACACTAACAAAAAATACAAGATTCTAAGGCTAAAATAAAAAGGGAACCTAACACACTCAACCTTTTACTAAAAATTTACAACAACAAGTACAATAAGTTGAAAACTTATCTGCGATACTAGGAGCTCTGAATCTAGCTGCTTTCACTAAGCGCGGCAAACTAGATCTGAAGTCAGTCAGGGTTGGCAGGGGATTATGGGTAAGGGGAGGAGCTAGGAGCTTGGGTCTGATAGCTATGAAACAAGTTGCCGGCTCGGATCCGAGATCGGATCTGATACCCAAAGGTTGCTGACAAATGAAGTACCTACTTCAGATCAAGAATTATTTAGAGGGACTGACAAATGTTAAAGTATTGCAAAATAGGGGGAATCTCTCAGAACAAGAAAAGGAGCAACTGCAGAATGCTAAACAGAAAATAAGGGATTACATTGATAATATGCACAAGTTTAGAAAGATTGCTGTTAAGCAATTGTTTCTGATAATTCTACAGCACAAAAGCTTTTAACACAACAACTCAGGCAACAGAAAGTGGAAAGGGCAGTCACCAAGCTTAGGGAGCCTATAGAATTATTTATGGAAGAATTAAATATGCCAAAGTTAGAGGGAGATGAGGCTCAATTGCTAACAATTAGAATAGAAATGGATGAGATGAAAATGGCTATGTATAACCCATCAACAGGAAAGTCCCCAGGAATAAATGGTATTCCTGTGGAAGTTTGTAAGTTAGGAGGGAAAAAATGATAAAGATCTGGAAGGTTTTAACAGCATTTTAAGATGAGGAGAAGTACCAGAATCATGGAAGAAGGCGGTGGTAATGGTAATAGCTAAAGAGGGTAAAGATCCATCGGATCGAGCTTCATACAGGCCCATTTCAGTATTAAACCAAGATTATAAAGTGTTCATGTCTATAATGGCTAAAAGAATGGCAAAAGCGATACCAAAATGGATAGATATGGATCAGTGTGGTTTTGTGGAGGGGAGGCAAACATTTGACAATATTAACAGAACATTTATTATCCAGAGGGAAGAAGAATGTAAGAAAGTACCACTTTTATTTTATGGGTTTTGATGCATAGAAAGCATTTGATAGAGTAGACAGGGACTTCATGAGCAGGGCAATGGAAGAATTTGCTTTCCCTGATACAATTATAAGGTTGATTAGAAGAATATAGACGGGATCAGAGGAGCAAATTAAAGTGGGTGGGGTCCTCTCCGATAATTTCCACTTGAGTAGAGGAACCAGGAAGCGTTGTCTGCTTTCCTTTTTGTTTGCATTATATTTAGAACCACTAGCAAAGAAAATAAGGGTCTCAGAAATTCAACGATATTAACTAGTATGATAGGAAAAACTGGATCTATTTGTAGATGATGATGTATATATGACAAAAGCAGAAAGGGACATTACAGTGTTGTGGAATATTTTAAGACAGTTTCAAATCTTCTTGGGAAAGAAAATTAATAAAGCTAAAACAAAGGGAACAGTGGTACATTATGTACCCACACATGAATTGATCCAACAATATCCACATTTGTGGGAACATGATAAAATGAAGTATTTAAGAGAATGGATTAGAAATGACTTTGTGGTGGCAGCTAAGGATATGCAGGAAGAGACTAAACAGAAGACAATACAAAAATTGAGAAACTGGAAGTTTTGTTACATGGATATGGATACTAAGATACAAACCATTAAAATGTTTTTAGTCCCTTTATTCTTAAGCACAAGTCATGCATACTTTAAACAACTGAAGGAGAAGTTGTGGAGAGCAATTCAAAAAAAAAAAAGTGTGTTCAAGGATTTTATCTGGGAAGGGAAGACAGCAAGGATCAAGTGGGATAAGCTGATTCTACCAATAGAACAAGGCAGACTTGGATTACCTAATATGAGTGGGTATTTTACAGCAACACAGTTAAGGCTCTTATACATAGCACAAGCTAAAACTATAATTCATAGTGGAAAGGAAGCATGCTGACACAGGGAGGAAGCTCAAAAAAATAAGGAGAGCTTGGGATTTTGGATGCAGACTCTTAAGAGCAGCAACCAAAATCATACAGGGTATTATCTTCATAAAATAGCAGGGAGTATTCTAAGAACCAAACCAGTACGAGAATGCAGAAAAGAGATTTTGTCTGACTGTGGTGAAGGATGCCGATAATAGGCAAGAGGGGGATGGAATTTATTGAAGGAGACTGCCACAAGAATCAAGGTAATGGGAGCAAATAACTAGAAAGGGAAAGGTAATAGAATGGGAAGAGGTCAAGAATTTATTTGGACTGCAGGTTAGAGATTGCCTTCCCTATCAAGGATTGATATCAGAGTATAGGAAAAAGAAAGAAATAGGGTGCTCCTAAATGAAAGACCAGCACTGGTAGAGTTTTCAATAGAATCTAGAACAGAAGCTGTCATTAAAAAAGGAATAATTAGTAAAGTATATAAAATACTGCATGATAATTATAAGAATCAGAGGAGCTTAGAAAGGACTAGGAAGAGAGATTGGATAAGCATTTCACAAAGAGACAATGGGGGATATAGATATATCTCCCAAATATGCAACAGAGTCTAGAAGATTTAGGATCTTTGCCTGGAAGTGTTTACATAGGTATTTTATACCCTAAGTAGGTTCCAAAGAATTTTTCCTCAGGTGGATAGCAACATTTGGAGGTGTAACAGGCAAGAATGAGGTAACTGGGAACATATTATTTGGGAGTGTAATGAGCTGGCAGACTTTAGCGATTCCCTGCAGACCACTCTGTCGGAGATACTGGGTGAGCAGACTGGAGTGAATGGGGTGATGATTTTTTTGAGTTATGCTACAGAATCAGAATTGCCTAGAGACAGTAAAGCCTTGCTGAGTCTAAATATGGTGGCTTCCAAAAAAAGCAATTACTAGAAAATAGAAACCAAACTCAAGACCAATTTTACTAAAAGTAGTGTATATAGTAACAGAGATAAAACAACTGGAATTGGAATCTTTAGAAAAGGGAAGGAGCAAACTACATAGGAAAGAATGGGAATTGAGAGAACAATATATGCACAGCAGGAATGAGGTTTAAGAGGGAGGATTTGAATGAGCCTTATAATACTTAACTGACAATGACTGGATGGTTTATAACTGACATAATGCCTGCAACTGCAGTTGTTTTCCTGACTATATTTAAAAGAATTATATTATTCCCTACTAACTTATTATTAGAATAAGGCGGATGTTGTGGTGAATGGATCTTCTAGTTGTTCTCAGGCCCAAAACAGAATACAGAATGCTCTGTCTCTCTAAGAGATTTCTCTAATTAATATCTCAAATATTACTGCTGGGATAGCTTTGTAGAATGACATCATGTATTGTCATCTAACTCTAGTTCCCAGGGGAAACCCCCACTGCTGGAAGATTGAGAATATTTAGCATCTACCTGTGAAAAATACAAAGATCTCAGATCTTTGGCAGATGCTGGATGTCATAAAAAATTACATTCCTCCATATTTCAACACTAGTAATTATTTCACTCTAAAGACAATACAGAAAGCTCCCTAGTACAGACATTGCATCTCTTGCTGCATTGAAACTGAAAGATGCTATATTTTATTGCATGCCCATAAAGTAATTTAATTTCAGCTATTTTCCTAAGTTAACCTCCTGTATTCCATTTTCCACTGTTAAAATATATATATTTAAACAGTTACAGTAGTGCATGTACATTTGCGTTCTATTCCAGTAGGGCACACTGTAGTTACATTTCAAACAGCACTTTGCAAAATCCTTTTCAATGCACACTTCTGTACCAGCAGTTTGATATACGGCTATAAGCAGGACGTACAGTTCCAATACATTTGCAACACAAGCATCTTATATAAATCATGTTGATATTCACAAATGACATATAATTAAATTATAAAATTTCAGATGGCTGTGCTGGCAGTATACCCCTTTGTTAGTTACTATGAGGGAAGACAGCTTTACTTTTATAGAATATCTATCACCAAGGACACAAAAAAAGCCTGTGGTATCAAAAGGGGAACAGGGTTTGAAGAGTAAGCATTCAAAAAGAAGGAACCTTGAGAAAGGTGAAGCACAAGGAGAGATCCTGAATATGTCTCTGCATGGCCTCTTTTTGAGGAACCAGTAACATCCTGTAGAATCATACATTTATTACCTGGGAAGGAGGGACAGGTTGACTATTTCACTGTTCTACCAGAGATCCAAAGACCTATGAGAAATGAAATTGTTCTGGAGTAAGATGGGGAATCCCTGAAAAAGGAAGGAGAGACTTCCACACCATGAAGTAACCCTGATGGATGACAGATAGCACCCAAGAATCCAGAGTGATGAGATGCCAGTTTGGGAGACAAAAGGAAAGCCAAAGGGATAAGGGAACCTGGCCAAGGGTTGGGGAGAAAAATGTCAAACAAAAGCAGGCTTATCCGATAAAGGAGGCTTCTGGGCCACAGAAGCTTCAAAGACTAAGCAGAAGGAGCTTCCCTACAACTCTTCCTGCCTTTAGTGGCCTGACAAGGTTGTCTGCGAACAAAATCAGGCCTAGTAGGAATTCCTCTGGAATTTAGGGATAGGAGGGACAAAAGTATAAGGTTCTTCAAAGCCTTACCTTTTTCTTAGGGATACTTAAACACAGCAGCAGCAATCCCAAAAATAGTTTTATTATCCAAAGCAGCATCCAGCAACATGGCCTTAATGTCCTCAGGTAAAGACTGTAGACAAAGCCAAGAGTTATGCCTCATGACAGACCCAAAGATAGCAGCTGTGGAAAAAGCAGCAGCATCACCGATGTTGCACTTGACAGAGTGGCAAACTACTTGAGAAGTAAAACCCAAAAGAGATAAAGCGAAAGACTTACCTTCAGAATCAAGGAGATCAGAAATGACCTGGCAACCCGGGCATATCTGGTCATACAGGTCTATCTCTTGTTGGCCTGAAATCCTCTCCATTGCCCTATTATACATATCTGAAGGCAGAAGTTTGGAAAATGGCAAATGCTTAGAATGAGGAGACTGACACCAAACCAGGGTCAGGACAGAAATAAAAATTGACAATCCTTAGGAACCTTGTGGAACCAGTCAGGTTTCTTTGGAGCAGGAAGCTGAGAATCAGGAGACTTAGAAGCAGCTATAATGGTGTCTAACAAAGTAGCCGACACCAAATGCACTGCAGAAGGTTTAGGAGTGCCCAGTTGAAGCAACTCATTATACCTTTTCCGGACATCAAACACCTGAAAAGAATCTCACTTAAAAGTATTCCATCATCCTAGCTAGTGTGTCTCCAAAAGACAATTCCTCAACCAAGGGCTAATTGAATCCTCTTCATCAGAACCATAAGCCAAACATGAAGGTATTTGAGAAGAGTAAGACAAGGAACCTTCATCAGACTCTGAATCCTCATCTCAGGAATCGAGATCCCTAGGCTATTTAGCAGTTGAGGTTCAAGGGGGAGTAGGCATAGAAATCCCCTGAGGAGGTTTCAGGGCCATTACGGCATTAAACAGGGACTGAGTAAACTCCTGCCATTCCCTTTGAGGATCCTTAGGATGTTCAGATCGATGAGCAACGGAAGTGTTCGGACTAGCAGCAAAGAAGTTACGGGTAACTGCATCTGTACATCACCTTTATGCCCCAAGTCCTAAATGAAAAGCATGTGTGTGGCATACAAGATCTAAAGGCTTTGGTATACTAGCTGGACATTGGGCTATCCTTGGCAGGAGATCCCTACAGTGAAGAATACTGCAACAGTGATACAGAAGGACATCAAAGATGATTCAGGAGTTGAATGCCTTGATCAGGACAACTAAATCTATTATATTTATGTGCTTGCATCTGTCCTTGGTGTCCCACACACCATGCTGACTCTGCACCCAAAGCAAAACCCAAGGCATCTGTGGTATCTGACTGCTTTGGAGCAAAAAGGGAAAAGCAGAGACCTGGATTTAGGGAAATTCACTGTCTCCACCAATTAATTTCTCTTCTGACAAATCCCAGCACTGGGATTTGAAAAGATATAGGATGTTGGTGCTGGGACCAAAGAGACTTCAAAATACTGAAGAAATAAAAAAGGCACCAAACAAACCAAATAAAGAAAAAACACGCTCAGGAAGGGTCCCAAAGAGCACCAAACACAAAGTGCTGAATAAAAATAGTACTTTATTTGTTGATTAAATCCAGTAAAAATCGGTGAGCGCTTTCGTTAAAACAATGTTAACTTCATCAGGCAAAAGTTAATATGCACAACAACTGTTTATATGCTTTCTGAATCAATCTGACTGGACGCAAAGAACCAGCTGAAACATTACTAAAAATAAAGGAATGTAGTTGACCCTTTGGTGACTGTTACAACCACCCTTCACATGTAGAGAGTATGTTTTTCTAAAGATGTCAATATATATTAAAAAAAACATGAATTGTGTCTAAGACTAAATTAAACAATTAAGAACCTTGCGTTGGTATTCTAAAAAACAGGCTTTAACAATAAGCAAAATTAAAACCTTTTCTACTAAACTGTGTGTGCAAGATCATTGACTCTGTGCTATTTTGTTCCTTTATAAGGCTTTTAATTTTAAGACAGGAGTGACTGATGTCCTATCATTGATGCCAGGCCATTTGTCTGCATGCAAGAGAATCTGCCACCTAAGTTTTTTAGCACCAATTATAGCCCCCAAGGTTTCTTGTCACTGATGGCAACGTCATCAATGGCCATAAACCTAAACCTGTGGCTGGTATTATCATGAGTGTGACTAGCCAATGCATTATTCATGCTGTTTTTCCTAATAGTATATTCATGTTCATACATCCTGGCACTAAATTTTCTCTCCGTTTTACCTCTGTAAAACGTTGAGCACTGGTCACAGGTAGCCAAGTAAACAACTGCCTTGGAAGAACAATTGTACCTCCCTTTTACATTAAAATCCATGTTGTTAATTGAAAACTTAACACCAGTTTTAACCTTGTGACACCAGTTGCAAGACTCACACTTGTACATGCCACAACGGTTAGTTATTGTGCGAGTGTGTCCTTTTCTAAGGAGGCCTTTTAAGTTCGGGCCTCTTCTATATGCTGCTACTGTTTTTTCGCCTAGGTGAATTATAATGTCCCTGTCTTCCATTAAGATATCCCAATTTGTACTAAAAAAATTACTTCAAAATACCACTGTATCTTTCTCATGTGGAGTATTACCAGGGGTGTCCTGAGAATCATAGAGGCCATAAGACCCAAAATCCTGAGGTATTCCTAGGTTACCACAGTCTGAGTGGAGATCAAGATACAGATTTATATTTTTTCTGTGGAAGAAAAATTCTTTGAACTCACGTGTCTCACAGACACACCAAGAACCCAATCCTGTGTGAAGGAATCAAAAAAGACTTTTGAATGTTCTCTTAAAATCTCAGCTTATCTAAGAGATGTGTCGACCAGGAAGAGAGATTCCAGACACTTTGAAAAATGCTCTGCAAAGATAAGCAAGTCATCTAAATATGGAAAAATGAGGATACCCTGTAACTTTTGAAATGAGTTATTTATTTATTTTTATTTTAACATTTGTTTACTGGGAAAGTCCTACTTGGAACAAAACCCATTTTCAGCAGAGGCCTGGGGAAAACACTCCAGATGCACGTTTTTGAAAGTCTTTGAAATCTGAGTTATAACTGGAGCTAGACAATTCATGAACACTCTTGGTGGTGTGGATGGCTCAAAGGGTAAGGGAGAGAATAGATAACTTTCTCAAGGTACACATAATCTTAAGAAATGCCTGAAGTCAGAATGAAGAGAGATGTGATAAGCATCTTTTAAATCTAGTGTTACCAGCAACCATAAATGAGGAAGAAGAGGCAATGGCTTGTGAAGTGACCACATTTTGAACTTTGGCACTATACCTAAAAGGCTTAGGAAAGAAAGATCCAAAACTGGTCTCCAACATCTTCTTTCTTTGGCACTAAAAACATCCCTGAATAAAAACCTTTCCCAACCTGGGAAGTAGGAACTGGTTCTAACATTCCCTGGGACAACATGATGGAGATGGAAAAATAAAGGAGCCTGGTATGGTCCAGGAAAGGGAGGATTTTCTCCCACTGTCATCTGTAATCTAGATGGATGAACTTTAGGACCCATTTGTCTGAGACTATCTGCAGCCAAAGAGAAAAGGGGAGATTCTAGAAGGAAAACGGGACTGTGTGTGGTGGGGTCCCTTAAATAGTTATCCTGACTCATTACACGGTACTTGCATTGGCAGTTCCTGAATTGTATACGAACCCAACCCAACCCTTACCATTTATTCTTAAATGCCTGTTTCCAGCTTTTTTTTTTTAGACTAATTATTTATTTTTTTGCCAAAATTGTATGAAGGGTTAGAAAATCCCTTAGAAAATGTGGAAAAGAAGGGGTGAAATGTTTTTACAAATTCTCTGAATCAACGTAGCCTCTTCATCACACTTTTTGATTATCTCTGCAGCAGATGAGCTAAAAATGTAATTTCTATCCAAAGGAGAATAGGAGAATTCAGAATCTCATTTTTCAACACACAGAGCCTGGCAATCATAACAGTGATCAAAGCCCTGACAGAAACATCAACTGAATCAAATACACACTGTAAACAATGAATAATGACTTGTACAATGAAAGAAAATAAATTACTTAAAGCGGACTTTTCTTCACAAGAACCTGCAGACAAAATATTCCTCTTAGTTTTGCAATTAGATAGAATACACTTTTTTTTTTACATTTGAGACTAACGATACAAAATTCTGCTGAGACTAACAATACAAAATTCTGAAAATGAAAGTTGCCGAACCATACACATTTTTCCCATACTTATCAATAGTCTTCCCATCCTGGTCAGAAAGAGTAGGACTGGAATTAATTAAATATTTAGCAGCAAAAGAATTAACAAAAGCTAAAGCTGCTAGGTCAGGTTTGGGAAAGGTGTGCAAAACGTTAAGACAGGGGAATTTTATACAGTCTATCTGCCTCTTTAGGGCCGGCAAGCTGACTATCCAGGAAAACTGTAGGAGGTGACACACACACATCGTCCAGAAATGACAGAACTTTAGATGCCAATGTTCTGGAGATTTCTTCTGTAAGAGTTGTTAGTATTTTCTGGAGGGCTGAGAAACATCAGTGGTCTCACACTGAAAACACTGTGGAAACAGTCTCAGAGAAACAAACACGCAGAGGGCGAATCAGAAACTGAGCTCTCCCCACAGTTGTTGTTGTTTGTCTTTCAGCTTTTCCCAGTTAGGGGTCGCCACAGCAGAACTCCTGCCTGCTAATGATTGGCAGTTGGTTTTTATGGTGTCGAGTTGCCAGCCAGACGCCCAAGCTTCAATGAAGGCATGCCCATTCAACGCATGTCTTTCGAATGCCCACTCGACCGCGGGGAGGACATGCAGACTCCACAATCAGAAAACTGAAAAGAAAACCCTGTATCTGTCTTTTCATCTTCCAGTCCAGATTCTGAATCTTGAATCTGTTTAGGAAAAGCAGTATCCCTCTTTTCCCAGAAACCACCTTATAAGAAGAATCATTAGCATGAATTAAACTCTGACACAGACTCAGTAAACTACATCTGTCTAAGGAAATTTGAGATGGAGTAGATGCATGTTGAGTTAGCTGATTCTTTTTCACAGGAAAAGATGGGGCCAACAGTGTTATTAATGGCAGCAGCAGGTTAATCAGGGATGGGCACAACATTCTGATTGAACAGGGAAGCCTGCCATATTAACTTTCCCAGGAGCAATAAGAAGGGCTCTCCCTTGTCCACTGAGGTGACCCAGACAGATGCAGAGGATGCAGCTAATCCACAGTCCACAATGTCCTTATGTGCTACACCAGAGGCATCCGGGGTAAAAGATTACTGGCATAAAGAACACACCATGGCTACAGCAGAGTCACCCACCTGTGGCTGAGGCAAATTGCTAGCTTAATGCGGTAGTAAAAGCAGTTTGCTTATCCTTTTCTCTTTGTGACTGGAAGGAGGTCTGTAGGCTCTGCAGTTTGCTCCATAGTCAAACTGAAAATGGTGTCTCTTTCACGGGGAAAATGAGTAGCAAGAACCATTAAAATTTTAGTTTTTAAAATTCACTTTTTGTGCACAAAAACACAATAAAAACACTCCTAGCTTAAAAATAACTTTCCTAAACAGGAAAGTTCAATAAAAAAAGAAGTTATCTACTTACCATAACATTCCATCTAAGTTGTTGCTTTTCATTTGTCTTCAACCTATGGGACTCAGATCAGACTCAGCCATATACACCAGCATCAGAACCGAAATCCAAGTTCCTTGCACAACAGCACCACCCAACCCACAGCAGAGCACCTTAACCCCTAACCACTGAAGGGGTGCATGCACACCAGACTCAAACCTATGACCAAGGAGAAGATAAGCCTTCACCTGCATCTGTCAAGTCTGCAACACAAGTCCAAAAGCAGGGGGAAGGAGGGAGGGATGGTAGAAGACAAATGAAAAGCAACAACTCAAGATGGAATGTTATAGTAAGTACATAACTCCGTTATCTGAAGTTGTTTTCATTTGGTCTTCAACCTATAGGACAGAGTCCCTAGCTACAATAACCTTGGAAGGCACACATGGAAGGATATTCCGGAAAACAGCACAGCCAAAGGAAGCCCTGCTCCTGGAGAGAATGTCCAATTTGTAACAGGAAATAAAAGTATGCAAAGAGGACCAAGTGGGAGCAGAGCAAATGTCATCCATAGGAACCATGGAACAAAACGTTGTAGAAGTAGACACTGACCTGGTGGACTATGCCCAGATAGGGACAGGTAAAGGCATACCTTTAGCGTGATAAGCCGTGGAGATGCAACTGGAAATCCAATGAGCAAGGGTGACCTTAGAAACAGGCTTTCCCAAATGGGGCTTTGGAAAAGATACAAAAAGTTGATCAGACTATTGTAAATGTTTGGTTCTGTCCAAATAAAAGTGCAACTGCCTGTGGACATCAAGCAAATACAATTTGTATTCCCTGTTGTTCTGATAATTTGGAAAGAAAACTGGCAAATTAATTACCTGCTTAATGTTGGCTTTGGATGCCACATTCAGCATGAAAGAGGGGGTAGTAAGAAGAGTCACGCTGCCCTTATGGAAGACAAGATAAGGAGACTTAATTGACAAGGCCTGCAATTCAGATACCCACTCAGCAGAAGTGATAGCCACCAAGAAGGCTGTCTTCCAAGATAGAAACTGTAAATCCACAGTGACAGCTGGTTTAGAAGGGAGGAGAAACCAGGGGCTGCAAAAGCAAAGTAAGGTCCCAGGGAGGCTTGGGGTCCTTGACTGGTGGCCTAAGGAGGAAGGTACCCTTGAAAAAGGCCTTGCAGAGTTCAGAAGAAGCCAGAGAGGAAGAATTCTCACCCACATGGAAATCTGATATGGCTGCCAAATTAACTTTAATTGTAGAAAACCTAGCTCCATTGTGGAAGATATGGGCTAGAAAATCCAAAATGGCAAGAACAGGAGCTGCAAAAAGATCCAACCTGTGCTGTGATACCCAGATGGAAAAAAGTTTCCATTTGCAGGATTAAATTTTTCTAGCAGAGGCCTTCTGAGCCGCGACCAAAATCTTAATAGATGAAGAGAGACCAAGAGTTCTCGCCATCAAAGGAACTGGAGCAGCCAAGCTGTAAGCTTCAGGCTGACTAAGTTCAGGTGTAGAACCCCTGACGGATGTGAGAGGAGATCTGGAATTGGATCCAGAATCCAGGGTACACAAGATAAAAACAAAGAGAGGGGAACTAAACTTGGCGAGGCCAGAAGGGGGCAATGAGGATGACTTTGCTCTTCAACCGATGAGTTTTCTGAAGAAACTTGAGGAACAGAATAAGAGGAGGGTAAGCATAAAGTAGACCAGAGGGCCAAGCATGGACCAGAGCGTCCTTTGGTGACTCCCTTGGATGGGGATCAGGGCAAAAAACTCGCCGCACTTGGCGGTGTAAGGAGAGGCAAAAAGACAGCAGCAAGGATAACACCATTTCCGAAAGATCATGTCTGCTACTGAAAGATTCAGAAACCACTCATAAGGTATCAGAATGGTTCTGCTGAGCCAGTCTGCTAGAATGTTGGATTTCCCGGAATGTGCATTGCCACCAAAAAATGGCTGGGAGAGATTGCCCACACCCACAATCTCATGGCATTGAGGCATAGGGGATTACATATGGTCCCACTGTTTGCTGATATACCAGACAACTGATGTGTTGTCCATCTAGGTGGCAATTGTCCTGGTGGAAGAGAAGCTTGAAAGGCTTGCAACGCCAAAAGCACTGCTCTCATCTCCAGGACACTGATATGAAGATTGGTCTCTAAGGGTGACCATGTGCCTTGGACCGTCCGTCTCATGCAATGCCCCACCCCCCTGAGCAGGGAGGCATCCATGTTCACCGTGATAGAGGAGGAAGGAAGAACAAATGGCTAGCCCAGGAGGAGGTCCAGGGACTGGAGCCACCACCAAAAAGACTCCCAAAAAATCTGGGATAGCTGATCTCGGTAAGAAAGAAGAAGGTCGAGTAAGGACCACTGCAGCTCCAAGGTCCACTGCAGGATCCTCATGTATAGGCACGCAGTTGGCAGCAGAATTATCATGGCCACCATCAACCTCAATGCACAAAGAACCATACCCACTGGGGGGGGGGGGGCAAGGACTTTGTAGTACAGACCTCCCATGTTGCTGGAGTGAAAGCATCCTTTCAGGCGGCAGAAACACACTGTTCTGTATCGTGGCTAACCAGGCACCTATAAAATCTATCACATGAACCGGTTCCAAGTTTGATTTGGCCAGACTGATCGATCTGCTCAGGGAAGATACTAGGAGGAGGAGGTAATCCCTGGCCGTAAGATGACGATGCCTGGTGGCAGCAGAGAAGAGCCAATCATCCAGGTAAGGAAACACATGGAATCCCTGCAGTCTCAAGTGAGCAGCCACTAACGCCATCACTTTGGTTAATGTCCGGGGGGAGTGTGCTGAGTCCAAAGGGGAGTACTTTGAACTGGAAGTGACTGTCTACCAGCTGAAAGTGAAGAAACCTTCTAGAGCACCTGTTTAGTTTTATGTAATAGTACACATCCTGAAGGTCTATGGAGCACATCCAGACATTATTCTGCAGAAAGGGCAGAATGGACTGTAGGGTGATCATCTGAAACTTCCGATGTTATGTAGTCCTATCTCATCTTAATTCTTGCTGAATGGGCTCGGAGCCTAACCTCGGCTCCGACTCGGCCGATACTAAAGCTCGAGAGCTTTTACTGACTCGAGGCTATCCCATGGTGCACCACGGCAATTCCCCAGATCTCGTTTGCCGCAAAAGCTTCAAGGTTGTCTTCTTTACTGGCCTGTTGGCTAAGTGAACATTTTTTGATATTTTTGACTCTCTCCATCTTTCTTATTAATAGTTTTACCCTATTATCTAGGGTAATTGCGTCAGTGCTATACGCATTGCAAGCACTACACAGTTCTCTTCCCACCAGGACAACTGCAATTTAATCAGACATGTCTGTAGTGTGGCACATAAACAAGCAAGGGGGAACCAAGTCTTACCCACTTTGTCGAGAGGCACAAAGAGTATGGAAATGGGCGATGGACTCTCAACGTTTTCTGGTAGTAACGCACATTCCGGGGAAGTCCAATGTGATAGCAGACAAACTGAGTCGAGCAATTCTGATGCCTCATGAGTGGTCCCTGAAAACAGAAGTTGCAGAAGAGATTTTCCGCAAATGGGGCCACGTTGCTTCGATCTATTCGCCACGTACATGAATGCCAAATGCAGCAACTACTTTGCCCCTCATTGCCCATCTGGGGATGTCACCCAGGGATGCTCTGGTCCACAATTGGCCTCCGGGACTTCTTTATGCTTTTCCACCCTTTCCTCTCATACCCAAAGTGATTCAGAAAGCAAAACTGTTTAAGAGTACCCTGATCCTCATTGCTCCTTACTGGCCTCGCCAAGTCTGGTTCCCCTTCCTGTGGCCTTATCTCTTGGAGGAACCATGGATTCTGGAACCATCTCCAGACCTTCTGATTCACCAATCAGGGCAGTTCCATCCTACCATCTAAACCCTGAAACTGACAGAATGGCTGCTCCAGTTCCATGAATAGCCAGATGTATAGCCCTTTCTCCTACTGTTAAACACATCCTCATTTCTTCCCACAAACCTTCCACCAGGAAATTATACTCCAGCAAATGGAAAAGGTTTTCCATTTGGGTGGCTAAACAAGGCATACATCCCTACTCAGCCCCCACAGAGTCTATCCTGTCCTTCCTCGCATCTATTTTTCAGGAATGAGCTGCAGCTGCTACAATTAGAGTTCAGTTGGCTGCAATCTCAAATTATCATTTTGGGAACATGGGAAATTCTATTATGTCCCACTCTTTATGTAAAACCTTTTTGAAAGGAGTCCTCCTTCTCAGACCTCCAATCAAGCAACCTCCGAAGCCCTGGGACATAAACTTAGTTCTGACCTCATTGCTTTCTCCACCATTCAAACTATCTTCTTCATCCGACTTGAAATTGTTGTCTTGGAAGATATTGTTCTTAGTAGCTATTACATCTGCTAGGAGGGTTTCAGAATTGCAAGTTCTGACCATTCGATCTCCATATATTATATTCCATAAGGACAGAGTCTCCCTAAGAACTAATCCTTCTTTCCTCCCTAAAGTATGCTCAGAACATAATCTAAACACAAATATTGAATTACCAGTATTCTTTTCCAATTACAGTAATAAATCAGAATAAAGACTGCATCAATTAGATGTCCATAGAATTCTCCGATTTTACCTGCACAGGACTAACGATGTCAGGAAATCGGATCAATTGTCTGTTTCCTTCTCAGTGAAAAACAAAGGCTTGCCTGTTTCCAAGGTAACTGTCTAAATGGCTTTCAGACTGCATCTCATTTGCTTACAAAAATGTTGGGAAATAACTACCTGCTAAAGTAAGAGGCCATTCAACTAGAGCAGTATCAACTTCATATGCCTTCAGATCAAAACTCCCAATTGTTTCCATTTGTGCAGCAGCTACATGGGCAAGACCTCATACTTTTGTCACTCATTACAAATTAGATTTGGCCCCCCAGGACAGGTCATCCTTTGGGTCCACTGTGCTAAAGAGTCTATTTGCTTGAGCCACCCGGGATAAAGGTGCTGGGGACGCTGTCCCATCCAGCAAGAATTACGGCAAGATAGGACTACATAACATTAAGAAGTTATGTATGTACCATAATGTTCCATGTTTGTAGTCCATCGCGCCTACATTCTTGCGTCCCACCCTCCTTCCCCCTTCCTGTATCTTGAAGGAACTGGTGGACTATCCATTATGCTGTCTGACCTTGTTATAGTTGTCTGTCCACATGTCATGAATAGTAAAACAAAATCCTTTTGTTTGTATGTACATAGTTATTGATAGTATAATCCCTATTATGTATTTAGTTCCTTTCTTGCAAACAAGATCTGGGGAATTGCCGTGGTGCACCGTGGGATTGGGCACAGCCTCAAGCGGGTAAAAGCTCTCGAGCTTTAGTATTGGCCGAGTCTGAGCCAAGGTTCAGCTCCGAGCCCATCCAGCAAGAATATAGGTGAGATGGACTACAAACATGGAACGTTATGGTAAGTACATAACTTCTTATTTTGGCAACAAACAGGTTCAGGGCAGTGAGATCCAGTATGGATCTGAAGTTCCCACTTTTCTTTGGCACAAAAAAGAATCTGGACTAAATGCCTGATCAGGACTGATCTGGGGGATAGACTGGATGTCTTGTTTTTTGAGCAGCCTGGAAATCTGTACTGCTGCCACCACTCACAGACCGCGTGGAACATCTGAGAGGTTTCTCTCTGAAGTGGTGGGATGAACAAATGAGATGGAATAACCTCTGAATATAATCTGAAGCACCCAACGATTATTTGGGTGCAGAAAGAGATTACCCCAATTGACTCCAGAGTACAGTAGTCGGGCAATCCCTCAGGATTGCTAAAAGGGCCTGTCAGAGAATGAATCTCAAAACCCTTGGTTACTCGGACCCCTCTACTACATGGATGGTGCCTGTTGTTTTCCCTCTGCCACTGGGGATGGTTCACCCTGAACTTCATGGGAAGAGCCCCAAGACTTTCAAAACCACAACTTGTTTCCCTCATGCTGGTTCCTAGAACAAGTCTGTTGCAGGTTAGAGAAGCGGATCCCAATGGCAGACAAGGTCTTCCTGTCTTTCTCGTTCTGGGTACGAGTATCATGAATGGTAAATCCAAACAAGGTGGATCAGTCAAAAGGGACATTCATGAAGAAAGCCTGGAAAGGTTCCAAAAAGGCACAAAGTCAGAGCCAGGCATGTCAACTAACTGCAACACCCGATTCAGCCACCCTCAAGGTACCCACAAGTACCATGAGAAGTAAACTCATGGATGTGTTCAAGACGGCTGTCAAGGTAGCCAGTCGGGAGGAGAAAACCTTCTTCTCCTATGACAAGGACCTTGGAGTAAAAGCAGTGAGTTCATTAACCAGATCTCTCTGCAGTCTAATGACATGTGCCAAACACTTCAGCGTACACAGAGCAAAGGTGGATGAAGCATAAACTCTCTTCCCAAAGTGGTCCATCCCCATAGAATCCCTGTCTGGAGGATGGACTGAGGACCATTCCTGAGCCAGCTCCTTCGTGGTGGCTACTGCAACCAGCATGGCATCGACTGGGGAACCCCTGGACCAATGAGGTCTGACGGGGGTGGGGTAATAAGTACCTTGTCTGGGCACTTGGGGATGAGCTCAACTCTGTCTGGTTCCTTCCATGGCCTCCAAGAGATTAGATCTACCAAATGATCCGCAGGCGAGACACCCAAGATGCAGAAGGCCCTGTGCCAAATGCCTCCAGGAATACAGACTCGTCAGAGTTAGGTTTTTTTGGGAACACCATCCACCTCTCCGATGTAGGACTTCCATGATGTCTCCGAATGGGACATCATCAGGAGGTGATTTAGGGAACCCCATCCCTCTCATTCAAGTCTGTATCTTCTGTGAGAGATTCCAGGGGGGGAATCTAAGTGTCTCCTCTTATACGTATGCTTCCAAGGCACCTCCTTGGGGGGATACTCTGGAGAGGACTCGGAAACTTCAAGGGGATCCTGAAAAGGAACATCCTGGGGAGGTCGGGCAACAGGCTGTCCTGAGGAGGCAAGATGGATGACTCCAGCTGACAAACAGAAGGACCAGGGGTGGGCTCCGAGGAGGAAAATGCTAAGGACCTTGAGGGAGCTGACAGGACCTTCTCCTTCACCTTGAAGGCCAAAGGTGAGCGGACCCCCGAAGACAATGCCACTGGCGAAGCCTCCTGGACTGTCACCCCCCCCCCCCGTGGCGAAGGGTGAATCGCAGCCGAGCTTCCCAGCACCGAAGCCCTGAGGGGAAAAGACAGCTATGAAAGCCTTGCAGCCAATGCCAACCCATCAAAGCCGATGCCTAAGCTACGGCTCCGACAGTCAATAAGGTCCGAAGATATCACAGCCAAAGTGGTCAAGGAAACCATCGACACTGAAGTACAAGTGCCTGTCTATGCAGACACCTCAACACCGGACAACCTCAGGCCCGAGAACTCTGAACCCAAAGGTTAGATTGGAGAAATAGAGATGGAAAAATATCCAGGCTGTGTGCTCACGGCTCCAGAGAAGGAAGGAGCAGGCAAAACCCCAAGCTGCATTTGAGCCCAGACAAAGTTCATCATCATCCTGTCCACCTTGGTTTAACACAGGCTCCAAGTTGCACTGGACAAATGATGTTACTGACCCTGGCCTGGAATCGCACCGAGAAGAGGTAGGGATTGGAGACTTGGTGCGGGAACTCTCCAGCTTCGGCAAGAAATGGGGTGACCGGAGCCAAGGAGACCCTGTACCACCACAGGGTGAGACTTAGTGGGCGGCTTGGCAGAGGAAGCCCAGTCAGGAGACCATTTCCTATGCAGCTCCCGCTCTTTTGTCTGGCCTGGTCACCTTCTCCAGGCTTCTTGGTGGGAGTTTGAGCCCCAGAAGAGGAGGAAGGACCATGAAAAGACCCAGTGGCTGAGGGCAAAAGCCCTTCAAAATCAACTTATTCTCCAGGTGAAAAGAGCACATTGATTAAAATTAGAGCATACCGAACAGGAGGAATCCAGGTGGGCCGTCCCCAAGCACACCACACACAGAGTGTGGACATCCATCAGACAGAGGAATATTATGCCCCCAGTCTGTACACTTTTTAAACCCAATTGGCTTATAAAAATCAGCCATAGGGTAGACACACACAGACACTACAGAGAGAAGAAAGAAGACAACAGAACTTCCTTTTTTGTTTTACATATATATATATATATATATATATATATATATACACACACACACACACACACACACACAAAGAATCGGAAAGTGCACCAATGTGAACTAGAGGAGGAGGGTAGGATGAGGCTAGAAGTAGTTTAAGGAAAAATACCTACTTTAACCATAACACTATCAAAAATCCCCCGGAGGAGTTAAGAAAACGTAGTCCCGTGCTGTTCGAAAATGTGGCAAATGAGATCTGGAGGAGGGAGAGCGGGGCATTATGGGTAGGGGAGGAGCATGTATTTCAGCTCCGATGCTAGTGTATACGGCCGACTCAGATCCGATCTCAGATCTGAGTCCCATAGGTTGAAGACCAAATGAAAACAACAACTTCAGATCAACAATTCGTTGTTTGGCAGAATGACATATCTCTCCAGCTCCCTGTCTCTATTGGTGTTCCCCAAGGATCCATCCTTGGACCCTTACTCTTCTCCATATTCACCAATAATCTAGTTACTGCCACCAAACAAGCCTCTCTCATACAGTATGCAGATGACTCCACCATCATCTGCTCAGCCCAATTTCTACCAGAACTGCAAAAGGTCACACAGGATGCCTTTTCCTCTGTTGAAACTTGGCTATCTGATGCCCAGTCAACACTCAATCCAAAAAAAAACTGAACTCCTCATCTTCCAACCTACCAAACATACTCAAAACTACGTTCACTTTAATCTTACAGCCAACAACACCATTATCCCCCCAACAAATCACACCAAATTGCTAGGAGTTGAGATAGACGATCTCAAATACGACACTCACATTTCCTTGACCATAAAAAAGTCCACAAAAAACTAGGAGCTCTATACAGAAATAAACAATTCCTCAACCAAAACCGCCTAGATTTCAGTGGCTAATTCCCACCTTATCTCCACCCTTCTCTACGCCTCTCCAATATTTACCAACCTTAGGCAAAGCGATCTAAATAAACTTGAGACCTGGTGCAACAAAATAGCCAAGTTTGCCACCGGGGCCTCCTACCATAGTCACCACTGTATCTCACTTGCCAAACTTGGCTGGCCAGAACTCCCTCACCTCCTTCAATGGTACCAACTCTCACTTGCACACAAACTAGTAAACCATCCTCTAAATTTCCCATCCTTCCAAAATCTACTCCAGCCCTATTATACCACCAGACCACTATGCTCCAGCAAAAAAATCAATTACAGGTAACCAGAGCCATGAACTCTGCTGGAGAAGCACTCTTCCCCAAATCAATAGCCAAGTTATGGAACCCCCCCACCAATAACCTCGGTACCAGCATGCACTCACTTCAAAGCTGTACTTAAATCTCATCTAAAAATATGCTGGTTATGCCCTTCTAATACTCCTCACTAGCATCTCCCACTCCACCCAACCTCAACCTCTCTTCCACCACACTAACTACTTTGATTACAGCCAACTCTGATGCTTGAAAGATTACCATTTATATCACTGCTGTAATTGTTTATTGTAACAATGTGAATATCTGCTATTTAATTATTAGAATACATGCCATCTTAGGCGGCACAGATGTTATGTGAGTACTGTATGTATTATGTTATTTATCATGAACTAGGATTGTATTACTGTTACTTTTATACATGCAACTACATCTACTTCTTGTAATCATATACTTAAATTCATCTATATTGTGGAGCTTTTCTCCTTGGGCCTCCACTGAAAAAGGACCTGTGTCCAGTAAGAAATTCACGGTCAACAAATGTAAATAAATAAATAAATAATACAAATAAAATGAAATGTTTTTCCCCAGGACCTTATCTCCTATCAATGGAACAGTACAACCTCACTGTCGATCCTCTGAAGCCAGCAGAGGAGCACTCTCTTCATCAGCAAAAAAGCCCATAAGGGCTTGGTGTCCAAACCTTTTTTTTTCCCTTCAGTCAGCTCAGTTTGAGCGGACTGATGGCTTGGGTTCATGGAAGGTGCCCTGAAGCTTTTTAAGCTAAATGGCTGTTATATCATTGGCAGGATGGGATCCGTACAGATCCCCGAAGACAAAATCACCAAAACTAATTTCAGTTTGGCATACTTGCGCGAAAGTGCTTTTCACCGAAGAAGCACTTTCGCGTAACTATGCCTGTTTGTGAGACCGCACTATGGTGTGGATAAGGGAACATTCCCTTTTCCTCAATGTAGTGCGGTCTCTGAGTGAGAATATTAAAGTAGGGGGGTGTGGGGGTGCAGGGGGGGCAAAGCCCCCCCTGCATTAACGTAGATTTCTTTCTTCTTCTTTTTTTTTTAACATATATTAACGAAAGTGCTTTTTCGGTGAAAGCGTTTTCATTAATGTATGTTCGGTGATTATGGATTCGGGACTTTGCACAAGTCCTAGATCCGGCAGGATATAACCCATAAAGCTAAGATTAATGCAGTAGTGATCAATATGATGAACATCTCTAGTGTGTCATCCTGTCTAACAAACTTAGAGGTAGGCTTGTTACTGATGTAGATCAAGACACCCCAAACTTTAGTCCCTACCTATGCAGTTGCTGGTTTAAATGTGTGGAGTGCACTCAAGCCTCGCAATACTGTTGTGCTCACTGTGGATTTAAACCACGTCTATGTAACTACACAGATGTCCACATTCTCCAAAGTGAGGAAAGCTTGGAGGGAGTGAAGTTTCTTGTTTAGACTCCTGGCACTGAGCAATAACACCTTTAGATTTCCTTGGGTGGTCTTGGTATGTTGGAAAGGCTGTCAATTTGGCATTGCCTAAAAAGGCTGCATGAGGGAGGGCAATGTTTTAGCCAATATTCAAAAGCCTATAAAGTACAGGTGCAGACCATCCTTGGTAAAGCAATGTAGTTTGTTAACTATGTCCTCCCATGCTGACAAATATCATTTCCCCTTAGAATGACACCACAAAATAAGGAATTATTAAAGTCAGTCATCTTCTGTTTGTACAATGGCATCATACTTGGTGAAGGTACAGTGCTACTCAATGCCAGGCACATTCCAGCATGTGACACACAGTCCAAGAGCTCCACAATGTCTCTCTTCATATAGCCCAGTGAAGTGCATCTCAGGTCATTTACACCTACACAGAATATGACTAATTTATATTGGTCCTATGGTGCAATGACTTGAGTGCATTTGTAACTTGACAGATCCTGGCCCCTGAGAGGAAAATGATGGTTACTTTCTCTTTGTAAAGTCTGGTGAGTGGAGCATCAGTATGTTGTACAATGGGGATAAAGGAGTCTTATTGGTTAGGCAAAAAGATTTTGACTAAATGCTGTTCTGCTGGAGTCAGAGAAATGCTTCTGTGACGCAGTATGAAAATTTAACTCAGTCTGGTTGCTCATATACTTCCCTCCAAAAAGGGTGCAGCCTAACAGCAGTCAGAATGAGTGAGACAGAGGGGAATTAGAACTCCTCCAAGATGACTGGGTGTTGTGTCCTCGGCAGGACACTACTCATAGACTACTGAAGCAGACAAAAAGAAGATCACATTGGCAGTTTATATTTTTTTCAGGCTACTCACCCATTTGCAATGCAGGCTGACAAGGAAGAAAGTTATAATAATTAGTAGCTGCATGGAGTTCCCTCAGTAAGCTAACAGAATGGAAGTGCCATTTGTATTTGGAATTCCTAGCCAATATGGAGAACTTTCTCCTTACTTATAGTACATTTATTACAACAGAAAATGAGGTGTATGTTAAAAAAAAAAAAATATATATATATATATATATATATATATATATATATATATATATATATATATATCTCCCACATACATTCCAGACTTCTTTGCATATACAGAAATACCTCCAAACATTCTATGTCTACTCATCACATAACAACCTTTCTATTCTCTGCCTACCTTTCAACACACTATCACAACCTTCACATCACATTTACTCACTCCCCAACGTACCTAGCTAGGATACTCTCCCCAACTCCTTCAATCAGGTTTAATACATCTCCTCAGTTATTTAATAACTCTATCACTGAACTCATCTCATTCAAACTTCTTCAATCGAAATGTTACTCCAACCCCTCTTACAAATTCCTTAGATCAGTTTGCAAACTTATGTACCTACAACCCTTCCCTCTCTACTCAAATTCTACTATGCGGAGAAATACATCTCAATCCAGGCCCACCTCCTCACACAAAGAATACCAGCCCTGCAAGCGCACCTCTCTCGCCACTTACAAATAACTTACTGCACAGTGCCGCATACCTTCTAATATTAAATTTTAACTTAAGAATCCTACTAAACAAAATCCCTGAATTTCATGAAGTTATTGCTCAGTACTCACCACACATATGTATCTTACTAGAAACCTGGCTCAAGCCACACATCCTAGATCAGGAAATCCTACCCCAGGCTACAATATCCAAAAACAAGATAGGACACACAAACGTGGTGGAGTAGCAATAATATATACAGATAATCGTAAACTTGAACGCCTAGACATCAGTATGCCATGTTATTAAACATGGAAATACTAATCACCCACCTCCAAATAAACTCTAACAAAAACATTATTATCATAGTCATCTACCTTCCACCAGGCAACAGCCCATCTGCTATAGAAGATCTCCTAAGCTGGTGCTCTTAAAGACTAAGTCAGGAAACTTATAATGGGAGATTTTATCCTTACATTCTCCTCTAACAACCCCTCAAACTATATTAACCTCCATGGCTTCTCTCAGTTAATTCTTAATCCAACCAGAGTTGACAAACACAGCAAAAAACAATCTATCCTAGACTGGGCCCTTACTAATACTAATGCAAACTCTATTTATTTGACGTGCTAACCGGGTTAGTCCAGCTGAGCCAGAAGCCCATTTTCAGTGGAGACCTGAGGAGAAATATTAAGATGGAAGCATATAATCTGAGTTATACATAGTAAATTGTAGTAAAAGAAAAACAAGCATAGTTTAGCACAGATAATACAGCTTCAAGGTTTACAATTTGAATAAAGTAGCATCATTGACTGAGTACAGTATATATTTACAACTGAGAAGCATTCTTGACTGCGCACAGTATATATTTATGACTGAGTCTAGTTAAGTAGAGAATAGAGTAGGTGTGAGAGGGAAGTCCACTAAAAGTTTCAGTAACAGGTAAAAATAAAATATGATACAAGAATTACACTGTATATGCAGTGGAAGCTAAGATGTGACATTACTTATTGTAGTAAAACTACTTATAACGGGGGATTAAAGAGAAAAGTAAACTGTGAAGATGGTTGAGTGGGGAGAGAAAGAATATGCTGAGAGAAAGAGAGGTAAGATAGGAAAAAGGTTGGGAAATGAGAGGTAAGATGCGAGAAAGAATGGAAGGACTAGGGTAGGTTCCTGACATGGACAGATCCATGAGCTTAGGAGGAAAAGTTTTAGTTGCTTTTTGAATTGATTGCTGTTAGAGGGGTTTCTAATGTTTGGAGGAAGTTTGTTCCAAGCTAAAGACAGATTGTGGTTGTAGAGGAATTTGCCTATATTTCTGTTGGTTTACGTATGACAAGGAGTTGTTGGCCAGAGCTTCTGAGAGGTCTGGTGGGGGTGTAGAATGAAACTAATGCTGAGAGGGAGGGGCAAGCAGTAGGTTTGTATAGCATGGAGTGGGTGATTTGTAGTTGTGCTATAAGATGTTGGTGGGGGAATTCTAGTCATTGCAGCTGTTTCAATGCAATGCAGTGGTGAGGTCTGTAAGGCTGGTTAGTGCAAATTTGGTGATTTTATTGTAGGCTTGCTCTAGTTGTGAGATTAAGGTGGATTGTAGGTTTGTAGGAATGGGAGCAGCATAAAGTAGGCTTGGTAGAAGGCATTCGCCCTGGGGAACACTCCAGTGGCTCTACTCGACAGAGGCACTAGGTACTAAGGTCGGGTGGCACGATGCCAGGGTAAACCTATGGGCTAGGTTTGTAAAGGCTCCAGGGTCATTAGCCTAGTACACACCTATGAATTCACTAGCTAGGGATAGTTTAGCTTCTGGGGTAAATAATTTTTTGTTACAATAATCCTAATTTTTGGTGAGTCTTCTTAATAATCAGGTGAATATGTTGGTCAGATTTAAGCAGGTTGTCTATTATGGTGCCGAGGAGTTTTGTATGTGGATCTGCTTTGATGATAGTATTATCTAGTGAGGAGATGGAGAAGGATGATTTATGAACTGAGAGGGTAGTCTTATGGGCTAGTTTTGTAAAGGCTCCAGAGCCATTAGCCTAGTACACACCTATGAACTTATGAGAGTGAATTAGGTGGGAAGAGTAAGGGTTTAGGATAAGCTGGTTTGCACTGAGCCATTTTTCAATGGTGTTGAAAATGTTTTGCGTAAGAGAAAGGAGCTGAGACATGTTATTAGAGAATATGAGGAGAGTTGAGTCATCTGCATACTGGATAAGAGTAGAGTGGTTGCAGGCAGAAAGAAAATTGTTGGCAAAGATGTTAAATAGAAGGGGGCCAAGGATAGAGACCTGGGGGACCCCTGTACTTACAGGTAAGAAAGGGGAGAATGAAGTGAGCCATCAGACAGATTGTAGTCCATAAGAAAGGTAGCTGGAGAAGCACTGCACGGTGGCAGGAGAGAGGTTAAATTCAGTTAGTTTTGTTACAAATTTAGAGTAAGACATGGTATCAAAAGCTTTGGATAGATCAAAGAAGAGACAGGGTACAAGTTGGTCATTGTCTCTGGCCTCAGCAACTGTACGAGTAAAAGATAGTTGGGTAGTGGAAGTTTTGTGGTTAGGCCACAGAAACCACGATGAACAGGGGTTCCAGACAGCCTGAGTGATCACCTACCTACATATCTGATAAAACAACACTCTTGACCCCCTAGAGACATCACTTACATGTTAGTCAGCAGCAAAACTAGCTTTTCTCCTGAAACCTCTAAAATACTTCTCCAACAAGTCAAATGGTCTCCCCTAAAACCTCTCCACTTTGATCTAGCATTTCAGTCAATTAAAAATTTCTTACCATTCTGAACTGGCTAGCCCCCCCTTAGAACACGCATAAAAACAAGACACATTCCCTGGCTATCTTCCAACACATAAGGGCTCTTCAAACAAACAGACAATGCTTGGCATAACCAGCAGCTTTCAAAGAATACAACTACCCTTCAAAACTACCGGCAACTTTGTAATCTAGCAAAAAAAAAAAATAAAAAATCAAACACAACAGAAACCAACACTATACAGCAATCTAAAAAAGGTACCAAAATAATCCAAAAAAAATCTGGGGACCAATAAACCAATTGCTCAAACCTGGTCAAGCCACTATCCCAAGTCCAACAAAAACTGTCTCCTCTGACAACATAGCCACTCAATTTAACAATCACTTTGTTAACTCCATACTACCATTAGTAAAAAAAAAACAAAAAAAAAAACAGTGATAATTCTCATCTATCAATACACACAAAATCAGAAACAAATCATAATTCCCTCCACATTCACCCTTTACAAAGTCAACACAAAAAAAACTCCCATCCAAACTTAAAACACTCTTCCACTAGTGCTGACCAACTGCCCAACAAATACCTCAAACTGGCTGCATAAGTCATTGCTTACCCCATATCCATTCTTTTATATCGGTCCATCACTGATCAATCTGTGCCTTTACTATGGAAAGTGTTCCACGTAATCCCTCTTCATAAAGGCGGTACCTCAACTGATTTTTTTAATTATAGACCCATTGCCATCCTCTCCCTTATAGCAAAAATACTGGAAAAATATATTTACACCCAACTTCTCAACCATCATCTGAAAAACAACCTTATATCCCCCACACAACATGGTATTTGACCTACACATATTACATCAGCCCTAATTAGTTTCATTAACACAGTCAACCAACACAGGAAGAAGTTTACTTAACTCATCTATATTCCTCGACCTATCTAAAGCCTTTGATACAGCTTCCCACCAAAAACGTACTTACGAGCTAGCCTCTCAACCTCTCTCATTCAACCCTTACCCAGTTCATTAGTTACCTAACCGACCATCAACAGTCAGTTAAATGGCAACATGAACTATCATCTCCATTACCTATCTCTGTTGCTGTACCCCAAGGATCTATTCTTGGTCCTCTCCTCTTTACCATATTTACAAATAGACTCTCTACAGCTACTCAGCATGCTACAATAGTTTAATATGCTGACGACTCCTCCCTCAGATGCTCTGCAACATCCCTTCCTGCTCTTCTCAATAAAATCCAACAATCTATTCTAGACATACAAAAATACCCTTCTAGCTCACAACTGATTCTTAACCCTTCTAAATCAAAACTAATGTTCTTCTCCAATAGTAATGACCCTACTACTTTCACCATTTATTCATCTAACAGCACCATTATCCAACCAGATCATCACACAAAACTACTGGTGGTCACCGCTGACAAGTATCTCAAATTTGATAAACATTTAGCCCTAGCTATCAAGAAAGTCCATTTCAGCCTAGGATCCCTATATACGATAAAGCCCTTCCTAACAGATTCCACCAGACCTGCAATCTGCAGAACTCACTTTCTACCCACCCTCTTACATGCCTCATGTATTTTAATTAACTTAAGAAATGTGACTTAAAACTAGAAACTTGCTATTATATATTAGTCAGATTTGTTCCCAATTAGCGTGCATGAAATCATTACTGCAAAGTACACCAGCTCAACTGGATGGAACTTCCCAAACTTTTAACTTTTAATCAACTAGTTCTACCTTTATCACCCAGACAACTCTCAGTCAATTAGCAACCTTGCATAGCCTTACTCCAGCAGTAGAATATTAAGATCATCTAATAAACTACTTCCAAATATACCCAACACTTGTAATTCTACCAAATTCAAACAACTGCATCTTAATAACAATTAGCTATGCTCCTGCACTAACCCTGGTTAGTTGCATTAAATAGTTAGATTTCTCTTACTCCTCACTTATCTCATTCCCCTCCTTATTCCTCACTTAACTTACTCCCTACCCAATACTCCTCCTCCTCATTTCAGTTGCCTGCTTCTATATTTTTAATCTCCTCAGGCAACAGCTTCCTTAGCCATTGAACATTTTTTTTCTCTAACATTTTTATGGTATGTCCTTAAAATAATTTTGTATATTTTAATCCCTTGTTTTCTTCTAAAGTATGTACCCCATGTTTTGTTTCTTAACATGTTTCATATATGAACAGTGAACTGTACACATTCTGTATCTTGCAAGAATTTTGTTCTGCTACAACATTGTACTCTGTGGAGCTGTTCTCTCCGGGCCTCTGCTGGAAACAGGCCATTTTATACACACATAACATATTTACACTTGTTATGTACATGTGGAGCTTTTCTCCCTGGGCCTCTGCTGAAAATGGACATGTATCCAGTAGGACTCTCCCGGTTAAAAATGTAAAATAAATAAACATACATATATAATGTGCATGTTGCACTTCCCTGCCCTTTTTACTTTTCACCTCTCTTTCTCTTACATTTTTTTGTTATTACAGTTGTGCCACCAAAGGCAAACTTTGAGAGAGATGACTGGCACTTTAAGGAGGCTGAGAACTTTAACTCATGCTCCAGATATACTTTATTACATGGCATACTTCCCTGATTTCCTCTGGCTAGCTAAACTGTAAGACGGGATCTCACTTTGATGTCTATCAAGATAACATGTTACTGCTGTCTGTATTTATGCAAGCTGTATGGTCATCTAGTTAGCTACATATGAAATATATTATAAAAAGAAGGGATACTGGTTTATTTACATAAAAAGTGTAGTTGTGGATATATATATATATATATATATATATATATATATATATATATATATATATATATATATACACATACAGACATACATACACACATACATACACACACACACAAACACAAAAAAGAAGTTATGTACTCACCAAAACGTTCCATGAGAGTTGTTCCATCTCGCCTTCGTTCATCACTTATGGGTTCGGAGCTGATGCTTGGCTCTGACACGGCCGACTAGCAAGCTCAAAGTTCTCCAGTGGCTCGAGACCCCACCCCTTATCCCATAATGCACTGCTGGACTTACCTCACATCTTGTTTGCTGCGTACCATATAATAGTACAATAATTATTCTGCCTAGGAATGAATGCACATTGAAAAACCAGGATGAAGATAGCCTCCAGGTCAACTGTCAGCCAGGAGGGGGAAGAAGGGAGGGACGTGAGAATGAAGGCGAGATGGAATAACTCACATGGAACGTTATGGTGATTATATAACTTCTTTATGTGAAGTTGTTCAATCTCGCCGTTCATTCATCACTGATGGGTAGCGTCCCTAGCACCCTGATCTTGGGTGGCTCATGGAAGTACACTCTTCAGAACCGTAGAACCAAATGAAGCCCTGTCCCTGGAGGCCTTATCCACTTTGTAATGAGTTATAAAAGTGTGAGGTTTAGACCAGGTGGCTGTTGCACATATGTTATCCAAAGGCAATTTGGCTTGAAAGGCTGACGAGGTAGAAACTGCTCTGGTTGAATGAGCCTTTACCTTACTAGACAATGGCATATTATGGCAAGCATATGCATAGGTGATGCAATCCGACAGCCACTTAGACAGGGTTGTTTTAGCAACTGGTTTACCTTTCCTGGTCTCAGAAAAGGCACTAAGAGCTGATCTGATTTCCTAATGTCTTTGGTTCTGTCCAAATAAAATCTAAGTTGTCTATGAACATCGAGCTTATGCAACATATATTCCAATTTGTTGGTATGATTAGGGAAGAAAACGGGCAACTCAATGACTTGATTAATGTTAACCTCAGAACATACTTTGGGCAGAAAGGATGGATTAGTTCTGAGAGATGCTCTGTCAGTATGGAAGACCATGTAAGGGGGCTTGATGGAAAGGGTTTGGAGCTCTGACACTCTACGGGCTGAAGTGATGGCTACTAAGAAGATAGTTTTCCATGACAAGAATTTTAGTTCACAAGATGATGCAGGCTCAAAAGGAGGAAGAATGATATGAGATAACATAAAATTGAAATTCCAGGGGGAATAAGGTGTCTTCACTGGATGCCTTATGTGAAAGGAACATTTTTGAAAAGCCTTAGACAATTGGTCAGCCATAATATACAAACCATCAATCCCTAGATGGAAATTAGATATAGCAGCTAATTGTACTCGTACCATAGCTGCCGCTGCTCCTTTATTGAAGATTTCTGTCAAGAATTGTAAGATAGAAGACAATGGCGCTTGATAAGGGTCAATCTTGTGGGAAGAAGCCCAAATGGAAAATCTCTTCCACTTACTACGATACAATTTTCTAGTGGAAGGTTTATGGGAAGCCAACAAAATCTGACTAGTGTCATGGGAAAGATTATAGAGCCTGGCTATGCGGGGAATTGGAGCAACCAAGCGGTTAGCTTCAGTGTCTGCAATGACAGGTGAAGATCCCCCGACGAATGTGTCAACAAGTCTAGAACTGGGTCCAGGATCCATGGATCTTCCAGAATATGATGGTAAAAAAACGGGAACCAAATCTGCCGAGGCCAATGAGGAGCTATGAAGATGACTTCTGTTCCAGCGACTTTGCTTTCTGTAAGAATTTGGATATCAGGGGAATTGGTGGAAATGCATAGAGGAGATCCGGGAGACAATCGTGGACAAGAGCATCCCTCAAGGAGTGATATGGTGTGGGAACTAGGGCAAAATAGCTTTGGCATTTGTTGTTGATGTGACTGGCGAAGAGGTCACAGGAAGGCTGGCTCCATTTGCGGAAGATCCTGTCTGCAATCTCTTGTTTGAGGGAAATAATCGTGGGGCAACAAGATTGCTCTGCTCAGTCTGTCCGCTATTACGTTGTATGTGCCCGGGATGTGCATTGCCAACAGAAAACGCTGGGATGACAGTGTCCACTGCCATACTCTGAGGGCTTCTCGGCAAAGGGGATAAGACTCGGTCCCGCCTTGTTTATTCAGATACCAGACCAGTGACATGTCTGTCTGTATTGCAATTGTCCCTAGAGGAAGAGAGTCCTGAAAGTATTGCAATGCTAGAAGTACTACTCTCATCTCCAGGACATTGATATGCAGATGTAATTCTTGATCTGTCCATGTGCCTTGGGCAGTCTTTCCGTGAAACAGACCCCTCCACCCTATCAGGGAAGCATCAGTGGTCACAGTGGCAACTGGAGGGGGAAGCATGAAAGGACGTCCTATTGTGACATGAAGAGACATCAACCACCACTGAAGATCCTTCTTGCAGGAATTTATGAGGATCATGTGACTCATTGGAAGTTCTTGGTAAGACCACTGCATGAACAGAAGCCACTGAAGGATTCTCATATGCTTCTTTGCTAAGGGGATTGATAGAATAGCTGCCGCCATCGATCCTAGAACTTTCAATACCTCTGCTGCTGGTGCTCTGTTCTTTGATATTAGGGACATGATGTGTTGGCGAAGAATAGAAATTCTTTCTGGCGGAAGGTGGAGAGTGGTGGGTGACGTATCTAGTTCTGTCCCTATAAAAACGATATGCTGCGATGGCAACAAGGCAGACTTTTCGAAGTTGACTGTAATGCCTAGCTGATCGCGGCGTGTCAAAGTAGCCTCTCTCGCTTGAAGAAGTTGATGCCTGGTGGTGGAGGTAAGGAGCCAATCGTCTAGATACGGAAACACCTGGGATCCTAGACGCCTCAAGTGAGCCATGACTACTGCCATGCACTTGGTGAACACTCTGGGGGCTGTAGTGAGACCAAAGAGCAGAGCTCGGAATTGATAATGATTGGCTCCCAGCCGGAAACGCAGGTGATCTCTGGATGGTCTGGCCATCTTTATGTGGTAGTACGCATCCTTGAGATCAATCAACCACATCCAACTGTCCTTCCCCTTCCCCAACAAGGGGAGTAGGGACTGTAGCGTGACCATATGGAACTTCTCTTTTCTCACAAATTGGTTGAGTCTGCTGAGATCCAAAATGGGTCTCCAGTCCCCTGTTTTCTTTAGAACCAAAAAGAACCTTGAGTAAGTTCCGAATCCTGTCTGGTCTGCTGGGACTGGCTGGATGACTCTTTTTAATAGCAATCGGCATACCCCTATTGCTGCTTGTCCCATGAGACTGGGTGGAATGTCCAGGATTTTTTTGACGGGAAGAGGCTGGATGGAGAATGGTATGAAATACCCTCTGGAAATAGAGGAAATAAACTCCACGAACCAAAATAATGGTGTATAATCCAAGAAGAACAAAGGCTCAAGTCCAGCGAAGCAATAATACCACCTCTTTATTAAATGACACAGCAAATAAATTAATAGACACTCCAAACCACACAGTTAGATGTAAAACCAGCCAATGCAAAATGCGAAAGATTAAGCGCTTTCATCCACTGGAACGTGGACTTCATCAGAATGAAACAAACTAATTAAATGATTCATTATAAACCCTATTTGGCGCCAAACTTTTTATCATATTTAAAGACATATTGCTTTTAAAACATATCAATTTGTCCTAAAAAACATTGTGTAATTTCAAAGAATATATTCATATGCATGAATATACACACAAAAAAATATATGTCTACTACATATTTATTGCTTACGTTGATGAATTAAATAACTTTAGGTAACTTTAAATAACTTTAAATAACCTATCTAGCTGTTCATGAATGCTCCTAAAGTCAGTCCAATGAAACATATTATCCTAAGTTTATCCTAAAATTATACCTGATGTGCATTATAAATATAAATAAAAACATTGTATAAAATTTTTATATAAATTAAATGAAATTAATGTAATGAATTCAATAAAATCAACTCTATATATAATAGTATTCTATTCTATCATTTCTATCTTCCCTGTTAATACATGTGTTGTGGTACATATATATATATATATATATATATATATATATATATATATATATATATATATTAAATGTTAACATAAGTATAAATGATGGTACATAAAATGCCTGTAACACTATTATATTGTCACCATTCAATCATATTAAAAATGGAAGAAAAGAAAATGAAGGTTTAAAATACAAATTAAAAATAATGAAAATTAAAAAATCTAATGACCCATGATATACTAAAAAAACGCTATATAGTAAGACTAATACTTAGGTATAAATATAAATATATGTGAATGAATAATAAATAAATAAAATAAATAAAATAAAATGACAAATTCATAAATTCATATTATTTAAAATATATTTTTTATATTTTTTTATATTTTTTTGCAAAAGGGATATGTACAATCTTTACGTATATTCTAATATTTATTTATTTTTATTTATTTAACATTTGTTGACCGGGAATGTCCGACTAGGTTCCACAGAGCCTGTTTTCAGTGGAGGCCCAGGGAGAAACGCTCCAGATGCGTGGTATGATGAATGTGATTAATAAAATGTAATGTAGGAATGGTTTTAACGATATGTAATCGTTTAACCCTGGCTTAGTGGAAGCGTCAGTAAGTGTTTGCCATTTTGCCTCTCTCTCGGCTATATATGCCCTAAAAATACCTCCTCTTATATTAAAATTTACTCATTCTAAAATTGCAATCTTAAAATAATGTGTGTTATCTGTCTCCTGTACATGTCGGCATAATGCATCCTTCTTTTTAACTGCATAGAAATGTTCATATATACGCCTTCTAAATTTCCGTTCAGTTTTGCCTATGTAATAACAACTACATTTAAAACATTTAGCCAAATGCACAATATTCATAGTGCTGCAATTACCTCTAACAAATGTTATTTTAGTCCTATTTATATTGTCCAGGACAATGTTTTCGTTTTCATTAATGAGTTTACAATACTGGCATCTTCCACATTTCCTAGTTCCTCTGTTACTACTAAAATCACTGTTATAGCCAGTGTTCCTTTCCACCAGAGACTTCAAGTTCATTCCCATTTTATAAACAAAAGTAGGTGCCTCTCCCAGTACCTTCCTTAAGTCAGTGTCAATAAAAAATACGTTCCAATATTTTTTTTTACCTTTTCTTTAATATAATTTACCTGTGGAGTATAATATAATATGCAGGCCCTGTTATACACTTTATCTTCTTCCTGCACTGTTGTATTGCTACAACAGGATTGGCCCAAAACAGGGAAATATTTGTTACCCCACTGCTCTATAACATATGTTTTGACTTCTTGTATTAAAAATTTAGGGTACCCCCTATCTAAAAATAGTTTACTAATAAATTCTGTTTCGTCTAGCATTTCATTTTGATTTGAAGTAATTCGTGCTGCCCGTATGCATTGCCCCTTGAAAATGCTCTTTTTCATTTTCAAGGGGTGAAAACTAGTATATTCTAAATAATTGTTTGAGAATGTATTTTTTCTATAAATGCGGGAAGAGAAGCCATCATTTGTACTTGACACAAAAGTGTCTAAATATGAAATTCCTACTCTACTATAATTATATGTAAATTTAAGAAATGGACTAGTATTATTCAAATATTTTACAAATTCCTCTAATATCCTTTCATGTCCATCCCATAAAATAAATATGTCATCAAGGAATCTTGTATATAATCTTATATACTTGTAATATTGACTTTTAAATACATTTTCCTTTTCCCAATCTAAAAGAACTAAGTTTGCAAATATGGGGGCACATGTTGCCCCCATAGCTACTCCTCTGGTGTGCCTGTAGTATTCACCTTCATAGTAAATATAATTATTATCCAGTATAATACTCAACAATTCCAATATTACCTTGGTTTGCTCCCAATCTAAGGTGGAATGTTCACGAATACTATTGCTGAAGCTTTGCATGCCCTGTTCCTTATGAATACAGGAAAATAAATCTATTACGTCAATAGTCACATATATCAACTCCTTTTTCCAGATGTCAGACGTCAGTAATCCCAAAAACATCCAGGAATCTTTTATTAAATGGGGGACTCTTGTATAGATATGTTACAACCATTTATCTATCACTTATCCCATAGGGAAAGTCTTCGACCGACTGCCCGAGATAATGGGCCTAAAAGGAGGGTCAAGTATATTTCTGTGAACTTTGGACACTCCAACTATGGTTGCTAGTATGGGATAATCCACTTTCATATAATTGTACAAATCTAAATTAATTCTTTCATCCAATAACATGTCTTCCAAGTACATATTAATCCAGTCTATATCCCAAATTGATCTGATTAAGTGAGATATTATCATAATTCCCTGAATCAACTAGAATATTGAACATTTTGCTAACATATTCGATACTGTCGTACAATACTATGCCTCCCCCCTTATCGGGCTTCATAACCCTAACTGTCCTGTCATTCATTAAATGTTGTAATAATAGGACCTCCTCTCTTTTTAAATTACTATAATTTTTGACTAAAAAAAAAAAAAAAAAAAAAAAAAAAAAAAAAATATATTAAATAGTATGAATTTATCAATTCATTTGTCATTTTATTTTATTAATTATTCATTCACATATATTTATATTTATATCTAAGTATTAGTCTTACTATATAGCGTTTTTTTAGTATATCATGGGTCATTAGATTTTTTAATTTTCATTATTTTTAATTTGTATTTTAAACCTTCATTTTCTTTTCTTCCATTTTTAATATGAATGAATGGTGACAATATAATAGTGTTACGGGCATTTTATGTACCATCATTTATACTTATGTTAACATTTAATATATATACATATATGTACCACAACACAAGTATTAACAGGGAAGGTAGAAATGATAGAATAGAATACTATTATATATAGAGTTGATTTTATTGAATTCATTACATTAATTTCATTTAATTTATATAAAAATTTTATACAATGTTTTTATTTATATTTATAATACATATCAGGTATAATTTTAGGATAAACTTAGGATAATATGTTTCATTGGACTGACTTTAGGAGCATTCATGAACAGCTAGATAGGTTATTTAAAGTTATTTAAAGTTACCTAAAGTTATTTAATTCATCAACGTAAGCAATAAATATGTACTAGGCATATATATTTTTGTGTGTATATTCGTGCATATGAATATATTCTTTGAAATTACGCAATGTTTTGTAGGACAAATTGATGTGTTTTAAAAGCAATATGTCTTTAAATATGATAAAATGTTTGGCGCCAAAAAGGGTTTATAATGAATCATTTAATTAGTTTGTTTGATTCTGATGAAGTCCATGTTCCAGTGGATGAAAGCGCTTAATCTTTCACATTTTGCATTGGCTGGTTTTACATCTAACTGTGTGGTTTGGAGTGTTGATTAATTTATTTGCTGTGTCATTTAATAAAGAGGTGGTATTATTGCTTCGCTGGACTTGAGCCTTTGTTCTTCTTGGATTATACACAAATACCCTCTGGAAATGATACTTCATACCCAACTGTCGTTTGTTATATTTAGCCAGGCTTTGGAGTACAAAGATAAGCGACCAACTACCTCCAGAGTAGGACAGTCGGGCCTCCCTTCAGGAGCGCTGGTAGGATTGACCAGAGAAGTGATCTCTGTCACCCTGGTGTTGCAGACCCCCTCTGCCGTGAGGACGGCGTCTGCCATTGAAACCCTCTCCTCTGCTTCTGGAGGGGGGGGGGGCTCTCCACGTGTGTCTTGAAATGCTCCTTGGGCTTTCCAGAACCACATCTTTCCTCATCACTGACCTTTGGGAAAGGGTCGAGTGGGGGTGGAAAAACGGACTCCGACGGCAGACAGAGTCTTTCCTTCTTGCTCACACCTGGTCAAAGTCTCCTTCACCTTTGGCCCAAACAAAGATGAGCCGTCAAATGAGGTATTAGTAAAAGAAGACTTGAAGGGTTCCACAAAGGAACAGAGTTGCATCCAGGCATGCCTACAGAGAGCGATTCCTGTACCTGCGGCTCTACTCGAACCATCAGCTGCGTACGATACGAGATGCATGGACAAGTTGACTATCAAATTGAGGGTACAGAGCTGAGTGGCAATCTTACTGGATACACTCGAAGCTACAGCACCCTGAAGAGTATCTCCCAACTCCTTAAGGAGATCTCTCTGCAGTCTGGTAAAATGTGTCAAGTAGTTCAGTAATCTGAGTGAGAAAGTCACTGAACTGAACATATGTTCCCCATATCTATCCATGATCCTAGATTCTCTATTAGGAGGATGGATAGATGAGGAAGTCTCAGACATTTCCTTTTTGGTGGCTGCCGCCACCACCATGGCATCAACAGGGACTCCCTTGGTCAAAAAGGACTTATCCACAGGGGCTGAAATAAACTTATTAGGCCTCCTAGGAACAGGTTCCATAGATTCTGGAGACACCCACGCCCTACGAGAGACCAGATCCATAAGCTCATCATAGGGCGGAGATACCCAAGAGGTGGAAGGTTGAGACCCAAACGCTTTCAGGAGAACTGACTTGTTCTCAGTAGGACTCTTGGACTGCCAATCACCCCTCTGCCTAAGGATTTCAAGAATCTCCGCAAAGGAGATGTCCTCAGAGGGGGATCGGGGGACCCTTCTGATTCATCCAGGTCGGTGTCCAGTGTGATAAGATTCCTGGGGGGAGTCCAAATGCCTCCTCTTGCATAATCTCTTCCTGGGAACCTCTTCAGGGGGAATTTCTGGAGAGGTCTCAGAAGAGCAGCGAGTGCCCTGTGGGGCTACCTGAGGCTCTGGGTCTCTATGCTTGGGAGGACTGGAGGAAACAGAAACAGACACAGGCACTTTAGGGGAAGAAGAGGCCAGACCTTGAGATGAGGAAGTCTTGGGAGACGACACTCGCCTCATGGTATCGAATGCACCTTGGCACCAATGAGAAGGAGTTGATGGCTCCGATGGAACCGCGATCTCCTCCCGCACCGAAGCCGTGGGCTCCGAGCCCGAGGTAGGAGCAGAGCTCACACGAGCCAAGGCCCAGAGAGGAAGAGTCAGCATCTACAAGTCGGTGCGGCTATCCTCTCCAAACCCGACCAGAGAGTGTCGGCTACTAGAGTCCCCGGTCGGCGCTGAGAACGTCCGAGCAGATGGAGCCGACAACACTGGAACAGGTGTCGGCTCCAAAGGATCCATAATCATCAGGTCGGCCTCCTCCAGCTCCGAAGGTCCGATATGGCTCGGAGGAGGAACAGACAATTCAAAGGTAGTGGTCTTTGGTTCTGATGGTTGTGTCTGAGCCGACAGCAGTTTAACTAGGCCTGGTGCCTTTAAGAGTTTCTGAACTAGCCGGTCCATATCCAGATCAGATAGGCTGACAGAGGACCTGGAAGAGTGGACAGATGGGGCCGATTGGAGCAATATGGAAGAAGGTTTTTCGGAAACCGGTTCCAAAGCCGTGTCCCGGTTCTGAAAAGAGCAGACTGTCGGCTCCAAGGGCAGTGGAGCCGAAGTCACCACACTCTCTGACCTCTTTCCTTTTTTGGATCTAGAATCAGTGGAAGATTTAGATGATTTACTGGCTCCATCCTGATCAGATAATGCCACAGAAAAGGGGTGTTTAATGATACCCCTATCAATCAATTTCCTCTTCCTTTCAGCTAACACTCATGTGGAAAAGGAATGACATATGCTGCAAGACTCTTGCAGACGTACCTCACCCAAGCAGTAAACACACTGCACATGGGCATCTGTGACTGACATTTTCTGTCCGCAGTCTGAGCACTTTTTAAACCCAGGCTTTGGATGCTTGTCCTCATCTTCAGACATTACACAACTCAAGTACACTGATTAAGTAAGAGCTGCTTTAAACTAAGTAACTCACACAAACACACACATCCCAAAAGGGGCACTAACAACTAAATAACTACAAACAGTAATAAGAGATCCAGCAATAGTCCCAAAGAGGATCACTGACTAATCACTAATCCTAAGGATGAAGGCAAGATAGAAAATACTGAGGAAAGGGGTATAAATACAGAAAAAACTACTATCGACTATCTAGTGTATCTGCTACTAAGAATGGAACAAGGGTATATAAAAAAGAAAAAATATAACTTGCTGAAAGTTGAAAAACTCCCAATAAAGTGTCGAGCCAAGCTGGAAACCAAGAGATCCGTGCTGCAGCAAACTAGATCTGAGGTAATTCCAGCAGTGCATTATGGGATAAGGGGTGGGGTCTCGAGCTACTGGAGAACTTTGAGCTTGCTAGTCGGCCGTGTCGGAGCCGAGGATCAGCTCCGAACCCATCAGTGATGAATGAATGGCGAGACTTAACAACTTCACATTATATATATATATATATATATATATATATATATATATATATATATATATACACACACATATATATAGCTGGCCATTAATTAAATGAAATGTTAAAGCATCCTAGCTGAAAGGTAGTAATAGAATTAATATTAAACGAGGAATTTATTTTTGTTAGTTGCCAGGACCTGCTCCGCTTCCTGAACTACAGTCTTCGACCTTTTAATACAACTAGTAGGCTTTCTTAGCCTTGCAAGCCGATGATCTTTTAAAGCACCCCTTCAAACTCTGTAAATTAGGCATTAATAAAATCAAACTGTACTCTAGTCTCTACAGTTTTATCAGTCTAGACAGATATGTTGATGTAGATGGACAGACATCTGGCTATGACTCAGGCAGTTCAAGTTCAAACAACAGCTTAGGTGCCCACTGTTGCTGATGTGGCAGAAGGGAGGGAGGAGTGAAGGTGCTTTACTCACCTCCCTGTCTGTGGGGGGAGCAGAGGCACGTGTGGATGCTCACTTTCACTGAGTAGACCAGAAAAATGCAGGCTTCAATGGGGCAAGGCAGTCCTGAAAGGTGAAGTCACACATGGAAGCATGTAGCATACCATTGCTAACACCCACTGCACGATAAACCTGGGAAAATTATGAACATATGCAAAGGGACAAAGTACTTAGTTAAAAATAAAAGCTCAGCCCTCCCCTGCTTGTCTCTCATCCCTGGAAGGAATGAAAGGGCTGTGGGGCTCTCACCTACTGGGGGAAATGAGTAGGCTATATGAGGCAGCAGAGAAGTGAGTGTTACAACCAGTTGGGAAGGGAAGAAAAAAAAAATTAAAAACTTAAGTATATGCTGGAATGCATCAACACCATAAAAACTCTATTTTTATTTTACATTTGTTGACCGGGATAGTCCGACTGGATATATGTCCATTTTCCGGGGAGAAAAGCTCCAAACATGACAACATTTACATAGAAATTCTTCATGATCATTATCAAAATAAACTTATTAACAGACATAGCTAAAAACACCTTTTGTATACAGATTAATTCCACTGTATAGTGACCGTACATAGAAATGGGTAGTGATTCTAATGTAGAAGTACTGAATAAAGATTAAAGTGTAAAAAAAAAATGTTTTTTTCATAGGCAGTGTACTGCTTTAGTAGAACTTATAGGGAAAAAGAAAGCAATAGAAATAAATGTTATAGACATTAAAGGTGGTCAGGCAATGTTATAGACATTGAAGGTGGTCAGGCAAGAGGAGATAGTATCAGTCTGGATTGGTGCATGGGCATAACCACTGTGATTTTAGGAAAATTCTTAGTTGTTTCTTGAAAAGTGGGGTGGATGTAAGGGATGGTAGTTCACTTGGAAGTTTGTTCCAAGTATTACCAACAGAGTTAGTAAACAGGCAATCCCCAGATTTGTCAGTGAATGTTAGGGTAGATACTAGTACCCTATTGGCAGATCTTAGGGTTGTAAGATTTTTATATGGGCTGATAAGGTTAGCTAGTATGGGAGTGTTTGTGGGATGGTGCAAGATCTTGTGAATGATAGTAAGTTGCTGGAAAAGAAGTTGGCTTTGCAATTCCAGCCATCCCAGCAGTTTAAGATTTTGGCAGTGGTGGGTTCGAAATGGGGCACCAGTGGCAAATCTGGTTTATGTTGTTATAGGATGTTGCCAACTTACTGATATTGCTTTTAGAGAGGTTTGAATAAATTGGAGAGGCATAAAGGAGGGTAGGATTAAGTGAGTTTGGGCAATAGTAGTCCTAGCTGAAGCTGTGAGAAAGGGTTAAGTTTATAAAGGAAGCCAAGTTTTCTATTAACTGATTTAATAATTAGGTTAATATGTGAGTCAGAGTTAAGTTATGATCAATTGTTACACCTAAAGGTTTAGTGGTTCTGTCAGGTGCTATTACAGTACCATTATTAGATGCAACTGTGAAGTTAATAGCAGGGGACTTCTGAGTGGGAGTGAACAATAATTTTTTTTTTTGGGTTATGGAGGAGAGTGTAGATAGAACCAGGTTTCAACTAAGGTAAATACTTTTTGGGTACTGGATTGAAATTCAGCAGGAGAGGAGGCGGCACATATTAATGTTGAGTCATCGGCATATTGTAAACAGGTAGTTTGCGCAAGGGAGGTATTCAGATCATTAATGAAAATAGTAAATAGGAGAGGTCCCAGAATAGAGCCTTGTGGGACTCCAAGGGTGATAGGGAGCAAAGTGGATAGTTTATTGTCCCAGAGGACTGCTTGTTGTCTATTTCCTAGATAGGACTTGAACCATTTAACAGTCTGGGTATCTAATGAAAGAGATGTAAGTATATCTGACAGCAGTTGATGGTTCACCATGTCAAATGCTTTGGAGAGGTCAATAAAGAGGGCAGAGGATAGCAGGTTGTTGTTACGAATTTTATTAATACAGTCTGAAATGGATAGGAGTGCAGTCTTAGTACTATGGAATGGCCTAAAGCCATGGTGGCAGTCCACTAGTAGGTGATTTTGGAGGAGATGATCAAGCAGCTGACGATGAATACATCTCTCCATAATTTTTGCCATGGGGGAAAGTAGGGCTATGGGGCAGAAATATGAGAGTTCATTTGAGTTACCTCCCTTATGTGAGACTTTCCAGAGATTTGGAATGGAGCATTCTGTAATGGTTCTGTTATTTAAGATGGAAATAGGGTAGACAAGTACTCCAGCTGCCATTTGCAGCTATTCAGCTGGGAGGAGGTCAGCTGATGGAGTGCAAGGTTTAAGTTTCAGTAGTAGGGTGTGTATAAGAGATGTTGGAATAGGCTGCAGATGCAATGGGTGGGGTAAATTGGTTGGCAAGGGTAGCTTGGTGGGGGTAACAGGAGGTAAGGTATTTGCTAAAGTTTGGACAGTTTCAGAGAAGAATTTGTTAAAAGTATCAGCAATTTGGTTGGGAGAATGTTGAGGCAAATTAGAGGGGGAAGGTGTTTTGGAGTGTCCGGGATGAAGCAATTTATTTATTCCTGACTAGATTTTTGTGGGTTTTGATGTTGGGTTTGTTAGAATTTAAGGTAGTACTTTTTTTTATCAAGGAATATGGATTTTTTGTAGCATTTCCAAGCTGTCTAAAATGTAAATGATCATTTGGATGTTTTGTATTTCTCCATTTGGTCCAGATGTTATTTCTCAGATGCATTTTATGCCTCGTCTCTTTTGAAAGCCAATGAGCATGTTTATTCCTAATTCTAACAGTCCGAGAGGGGGCATGGTGTTCTAGGATTTGCAAGAATTTGTTGTTAAAATATGAGACTGCTTCATCAAGAGGTAGATATTTTAGGGGTGACCAACTGCAAGCTTTAAGCTCTGCTTAAACGTTAACTGGGTTTAGATTTTTCTTGTTCCAAGCAGTTCTTAAGTTTATTTGATTGGGAATTGATGTTTTTAGTCTAGTTATAAAGGTAAGAGAATGGTCACTAATATCATCAGGAAGTATGCCTGTTTTATATGATTGGGGATTACTGTTAACTAGAATCCAGTCTAAGGTGGTTTGTTTGTTGCTAGGTTTATGGGTTCTTGTAGGGTAGGTGATGGTTTGATAAAAGCCATAAAGATTAATGTGAATAGAAGGTTTGTTAGAAGTACAGCAATCCCAGTCGATATTAAAATCACCAAGGAGTATGGTTTCTTGTGGGAATGATGTGGAGATCCAGCTAAGGGTGTTTTCCAAGGTATTAATGTTGTTACCTGGGGGGATGTAAGAACAAATAATGTATATGGATTTATTAGCATTCATTTGAAGCTTTGACATTAGTATCTCTGCATTAATAGGTGTGGAGGTGTTGAATATCTAGTGAGGTGACTTGCAATTCAGATTTAAACAATATCGCCACCCCGCCACCCTTTTTGTTTAGATGATGTGATCTCAGGATGTTATAAGCCTGGTGGGATTATATCATTGTCCTTAGTAACTGGTTTGAGCCAGGTTTCTGTTAGACAGAGAATGTCAAAAGAATGTATATCTAACTGGGCATGAAGCTGAGTAATTTTATTATTTAAGCTATGTATATTGAGGTGGGCTATGAGAAGAGAGTAGTAGTAGTGGTAGTAGTAGGGGTAAAAGAAGTGGAGGGTTGGGGGGATTGGGAATCATGGATGGTAATGGTAGGACCTGGGTTTGGATGAATGTCAACATGTAGTAGTAGGTACTGTTGAGGAACCTGTGGTAGTTTCACAAGTTTACATAAAATAGGGTCATTTTTTCTGGTTTGGAAATACTTAATATGGGTTAATCTATAAAACTGTGGTAGAAGGTAGGATGATGAGGATGTTATGTTACTATGGGTTTGTGAAGTTAAAAGAGAGAAAGGGGTTGTTTGTTTTAAGGGGTGATGAAATTTAATAAAGCTTAGGGATTCATAGCCTGTAAGGCTGTGGGATAGAAATAGAAAGGTAAGAATTATAGACAAGAGGAGCAAGTAAGAGTGTATTGATTTTATTTTTTATTTTTATTTTTTATTTTACATTTGTTTACCGGGCTAGTCCAACTGGATACATTTCCATTTTCAGCAGAGGCCCGGGGAGAAAAGCTCCACATTGAAGTTAATACAAACAAATATAATATAAATAAAATATAAATATAAAATATAAAATATAAATGTATCTCCAAACACCATCATATTGGGTGACTTCAACTACCCGAATATAGACTGGGAACATTACTCAAGCCCTAACTTTCTAGCCCAACGGTTCCTGGAGTTCATAAATTCAAATGCCATGGAACAGCTAGTCACTGTTCCCACGAGAGGAGAAAATATACTAGATCTCATTATCACAAACATGGGGACAAAATGCTCCACACCGGAAGTATATCCCTCATTGGTGAGATCTGATCATAAACTAATCTCACTGGAAATCCACATCCCGCCCCCACCCCAAACAAAAAGACCACAGTGAAGAACTTCTCTAAAGCAAACTTCACACTACTCAAGACTGGTGTGGTATCCTTCAAGGCCCCTGAGCCAGTGGAAACCACAACCCAAGCTACGGAAGCCCTTACAAATGCCTTCTATGAACACCTCCAGGACTGCATGGATCAGGCAATCCCAAATAAAACCAAGACTCTTTCCACAAAGGGCAAACGTCCAGTCTGGTGGACCCCAGCCATTAACAAACTTTACAATAAGAGGAGAAAGCTATTACATGATCGAACAAAATCCATAAAAGGGAAGTCACCCCTGATCATTATTAGTGAAAAAAATACAAGCACTCATAAAATCAACTAAGGCCAATTTTGAGAGACAAATTGCCATGGATTCAAAGGACAATCATAAGGCCTTTTTCAGCTATGTTAGGAACCTGGGTGGAAACTCCCAGATATGCTCAGAATTAGTCCAAAATGACACAAAAATCACTGAACCCACAGACATTGCCAACATACTGGCAGACAGGTTCAGTGCAAACTTCACCCCCCTCTCCCCCCCTAAAGGAGAGATAACTATCCGAGTGGAGTGTAGCCTCCCAGACATCTCAAATGCGCAGGTGAAAGCTGCTCTCTCTAAAGCTAAAAACACAGCATCAATGGGACCGGATGGTGTCCCCGGCTGTGTGCTACACGAGCTAAATGAGGAATTAAACCCGCACATAAGGCAGCTGTTTAATCTCAGCCTTACCACAGGATACGTGCCCAAGGAGTGGCGTACGGCAACTGTGGTCCCACTCCACAAAGGCGGTGCCTCTACGGACCCTGGTAATTAAGCTTAACAAGTCTAGTCTGCAAAGCTATGGAGAGGATCATAATGGCTCATAAACAAAGATATAGGGACTTGCAGACATTGGACCCGACCCAGTTTGGCTTCGTCAAGGGCAGATCATGCCTTTTGAACTTGGTCGACTTCTTGAAACAGTCACCAAGGCCATTGATGAGGAAAGGCAGTCCATACAGCCTACCTTGACCTTGCAAAGGCTTTACACAATACCCTACTCGGGTATTGTAGAAAAACTTACCAGCTTAAATGTAAACCCATATGTCACAAGATGGGTTGCAAACTGGCTTAAGGACAGAACCCACAGGGTTAGAGTTGCTGGCGCTATGTCAGACTCCAAGCCGGTCACAAGTGGTGTCCCACAGGGCTCGGTCCTTGGCCCCCTATTGTTCGGCATCTACTTCTCAGAAGTACAGGCCAACATGGGAGGACTTTGGCTGACAAAGTTTGCAGACGACTGCAAACTGGGCGCCATAGTTGAAAGTGCATCGGAAACGGATATCCTTCAGAAGGGACTCATGGAAACAGATAGCTGGTGCCAGAGCCATGGCCTGAAGTTAAACGCCAAAAAATGTATAGTCATACCCTTCGGGAAAAACAAGGTAACCCCAAGCTACCATATAGGTGGCAATCCACTAAGCACAGAAGAGGTTATCAGGGACCCGGGGACCCAGGTTGACAGTGGCCTTTCTTTTGACACTCACGTTGCTAAAGTGGTTAGAAAGACCTTCTACATTGCCCACCTGATCATGAAGGGATTCACATCCAGATCTAGTGAGGTCATTGTTCCCCTGTACTCTTCACTTATCAGACCAATGATCGAGTACAATGCCCCATTCGGGATGTATCTCACCCGACATCTGTAGCAATTGGAGAGACCCCAAAAGTTCCTCACCAAAAGGATAAAGGGACTCCAAAATCTGCCATATGCTGCCAGATTGAAGAAACTCCAGCTCTATTCAGTCGCATACCGTCTGCTCAGAGGTGATGTGCCTGACATACAAGGCCATGTCCAACCCAGAATTAATGGACATGCTCCACTTCAAAAAATCCAAATCCACCAAAACCACTAGAGCAAGTGACTTAAAGCTTAGCACGGATATAAATAGGACGTGCTGGAGGGATAGATTTATCACTCAGAGACTCCCTATGCTGTGGAATAAAATCCCGGTCCATGTGAGGCAGAGCACCTCGCTGGCTCTGTTCAAGAGAAATCTTGACCTGTGGATGGGAGATCGTAGGTTTACCCCGGGAATCATCTCTGTGTCACTGCTGGACAGAGGCACAACAAACTAAAGGGTACAGTATTTTTTCATATAAGGGGTGGCGTAAGCCACAGAACTTTGGGCTAGGCTTATAAATGCCTTAGGGCAGATAGCCTAGTATAAACCTATGAACCTATGAACAAGTCATTTACATAACGAAAGTAAGTAGTTAGTAAAATACCAACAGAAATAAGGTTTAATCTAGATTCTAGTAGTTAAAAATATAAATAAGTAAGGACATTTACTCTAATTTTCTTTACAGTACAAGATAGGTGAGTTATACTTTAGTAAAACATTCATGAAGAGTCTATTTAATTAAGTATAAACCATAGAGAGTTCTATATAAATTCATAACAGAGGCTAATTAACAAGGGTGATTTAGAGAAAGTCTACTCAAGGAGAGAGAGTAGAAAGAGGTGAGAGGGTGATTCAGAGAAGAGTAATTAGTAGAATCATAAGATTAGTCAGGATTGATGCATGGGCATAGCCAGAGTGTTTTTAGATGTTGTTTGAGCTTTTGTTTAAAGAGGAAGGGTGACGAGGTAGAAGTTAGAGTGGTCGGTAGAAGATTCCAGTATTTACCTATGGTGTTGGAGAAAAGTGAATCACCTGCTATGTTATTGGACTTACTTAACTTCACAAGAAGTTTATTAGAGGAGCGTAAAGAATTTAGGTTAGTATAAGGAGAAATAAGGTCAGAAAGTATAGGAGTATTTTTTGGTTGGTAAAATATCCTATGAACAAAGGTAAGTTGGGAGAGTAATAGTGTATTTTGTAGTTCAAGCCAGTCTAGTTGTTGTAGATTCTGACAGTGGTGAGTTCTAAATGGGTTTCCGGTGGCAAATCTAGCAATGCTATAGTATGCATTTGCTAGTTTAGTAAGGTTATTTTTCTTTAGGTTAGTGTATATGGATGAAGCATAAAGAAGAGTAGAAATAAGATGAGAGTGTGCAAGTGTGATTTTGGCTTGTGGAGTTAAAAAGGTTTTAATCCTATATAAGGAGCCGAGTTTTCTATTTACAGTTTTAATAGTGTTATTACTGTGATTATCAAAAGTGAGGTTATTGTCAATTATAATACCTAATAGCTTAGTGGTAGAGTCAGGGGCTATATGTGTGCCATTGTTGGAAGTAATAGAGAAGTCTATGAGGGGAGACTTAATATTAGGCCTAAAGAGCAGGAGTTTGGTTTTATTGGCATTCAAAAGGAGGCAGCGTTTCAAGAACCATGCCTCAACTGTGCTGAATACATTCTGTGTTAGGGTTTGTAGTTCAGGGGAAGTGTTTGCAGAGCATATGAGTGTGGAATCGTCTGCATATTGAATACATGTAGCTTGAGGTATTGCTGCATGTAAGTCATTTATGAATAAAGAGAAGAGGAGAGGTCCTAGGATGGACCCCTGTGGGACTCCAAGAGAGAGACTGGTAGAAGGGATGAAAGAGTATTATCCCAGAGAACTGTCTGTTGCCTGTTATTAAGGTAGGAAGTGAACCATTGAATAGCTTTGGTATCTAGGGAGAGGGATTCAAGGGTTTTTATGAGCATATTATGGTTTACCATGTCAAAGGCTTTTGACAGGTCTATAAAGAATGCAGATGACAGAATACTATTATTGCGGTTTCTATTTATACACTCGGTAAAAGATAGGAGAGCTGTTGTAGTACTATGAAATGGCCTAAAGCCATGTTGGCAGTTGGCTAGTAAGTTATATTGCGTTAAGTGGTGCATTAGCCGATGATGAATACATTTCTCCATAATTTTTGCTAAGGGTGATAAGAGTGCAATAGGCCTATAGTTAGAATAGTCATTTGAGCTACCTCCTTTATGTAAAGGAATTATGTGGGAAATTTTCCAGATAGCAGGGATGGTACCTTCACTGATGGTTCTATTTATAAGGAGAGATATGGGATAGGCAACTTTTTCAGCTGCTTTTTGAAGGTATTCAGATGGTAACTGATCTGCAGAAGGGGTACGAGGTTTGAGTTTTTGGATGAGTTTTAGGATGTAAGAAGTAGAGATGGGTTGTAGTTGGAATATAGGGAGATTAGTAGATGTACCAGTAGGAAGGTTAGATTTGTCTATTGTGAGATGACTTGCTAATGAATTAATAGTGTCTGTGAAAAAGGAGTCGAAGGCATTGGCAGTTTGATGTGAGGTATTCTTTTCGGGCCCTGAAGGTGAAGGTGTAGTAGAGTGGCCTGGGTGTAGGAGTGAATTTAGGGTTGACCAGAACTTTTTGGGGTTGTTATGATGAGTTTGCTGTAGTTTACAATAATAGTTCTTTTTATCTTTAAAAACAGCTTTTTTAGTGATATTTCTTAACTGTCTAAAGGCTTGTTGGTCTGAAGTTGTTTTTGTACTTCTCCATTTAGCCCAAGATTTATTCCTAAGTAGTATTTTCTGTTTTGTCTCTTTGGACAGCCAGGGGGCAGGTTTAGATTTAACTCTGACAGATCGTTTTGGAGCATGTTGGTCGAGGACAGATAGGAATTTGGTATTGAAATATGTGATGGCATCTTCCAGGGTTAGGGTTTTTAGAAGATTCCATTTACAGGCTTTTAATTCATTTTTGAATAATAATGGGTTGAAGTGTTTCTTGCTACGTGAAACCCTGTAGGTAGGGATGTAATTAATGTCACTCTTTTGTCTTATGATGTAACTTAAGGAATGATCACTTACATCATCAGGCAAAGTTCCTATTGTATATGTTTGTTGCTGTTTGTTAATAAGAATCCAATCTAAAATACTTTCTTTGTTATTGGGTTTATTAATTCTTGTGGGATTAAAGATTAGCTGAGTAAAGCCATGAAGATTAATGTGAGATGAAGGATTATTTGTATTAATAGAGGACCAATCACAGTTAAAGTCTCCTAAAAATAGAAGTTATGTTCTTACCATAACGTTCCATGTTAGTTGTCTTCTTCTCGCCTTCTTTCTTGCTGGATGGGTTCGGAGCCGACCTCGGCTCCGACTCGGCCACTCTAAAGCTCGAGAGTTGGTTCCACCGGCTCGAGGCTCCCCTTATATCCCACAATGCTAGGCGAGAATTACCTCAGATCTCGTTTGTGAGCTAGGCCCAGCTAATAATATAACCAGAAAAAACTGGAAAAAGAATCCACCTCTATAAACAAGGGGAAGAGGAAAGGTGACCTAAAGCCTGATCTAGGAAAATATGCACAGCAGAGCATATACCTATAGCAAAGAGGTGGTAGAAAGAGAGGTCACAATCAAACTCCTCTAGGTCTGTCCAGGCCAGGGGGAAGGAGGGTGGGGCCTTAAGAAAGAAGGCGAGAAGAAGACAACTAACATGGAGCGTTATGGTAAGAACATAACTTCTATATGTTAAGTTGTCTATCTCGCCTTCATTCTTGCTGGATGGGACCGCGTCCCTAGCACCTTGTCCCGGGTGGCCTAACGGAACAGACTCTTGAGAACAGTGGAACCAAAGTTAGCTCTATGCCTAGAAGCTAAATCCAACTTATAATGAGAAATGAAAGTGTGAGGAGTAGCCCAAGTAGCCGCTGCACAAATGGTGTCAATAGGCAGTCTGTCTTGGAAGGCTATAGAAGTAGCCAAAGCTCTGGTGGAATGGGCTTTAGGTATGTTAGGCAGCTTTTGGTGTCTAATTTCATAAACAAGAGAAATCAGAGATGTTAGCCATCTAGATAATGATACCTTTGAAACTGAAAGTCCCTTTCTGCCTTCTGCATAGGAGACAAACAGCTGGTCAGATTTTCTGAATTGTTTGGTTCTATCCAAATAGTACCTTAACTGACGATGAACATCTAGCCAGTGTAATTTTTGTTCAGACCTATTGGAATATTCCGGAAAAAACACAGGGAGGTCAATGCTTTGATTTAGGTTAGACGTCGAGGCTATCTTAGGCAAAAAAGACGGGTTGGTTCGTAAAGATACCCTGTCCTTATGGAACAACAGATAAGGAGGTCGACAGCTGAGTGCATGAAGTTCTGAAACTCTTCTAGCTGAAGTAATAGCTACCAGAAAGAGAGTCTTCCATGATAGCAATTTTAAAGAACAGGAGGCTGCAGGTTCGAAAGGGGAAGAATCAAAGAACTAAGAACTAAATTTAGGTCCCAAGGAGGAGGAGGATTTCTTATAGGAGGTCTGAGTAGAAAAACTCCTTTCAAAAAGGCTCTGCAAAGCTTGTGGGACATTATGGCAGACTCTGAAATACCCACATGAAAATTAGAAATAGCTGCCAGTTGAACTTTAAGAGTAGAAGGAGATGAACCTGCATGGAAGAGTTCAGCTAGAAAATCAAGGACCATTTGGATGGAAGCAGTGAAAGGATCTATGTCCCTTCCTTGAGCCCAATAGGCGAAACGTTTCCACTTACTCAAATAAATCTTTCTAGTGGAAGATTTATGGGAAGCTATCAAAATATCTCGAACAGAGTGAGATATTTGAGGAAGCCTGGCTAAGGTTGGAATTGGAGGAACCAAGCAGTGAGGTTCAGAGAGGGAAGGGAGCGATGAAACTGACCCGACTGATGGATCAAAAGATCTGGAACTAGGTCCAGATGCCAAGGTCGCTCCAACAGAAAATGATGCAGAAAGGGGAACCAAACCTGTCGAGGCCAGTAAGGAGCAATGAGGATCAACGAGGCCTTCTGAGCGATAGCTTTCTGTATCACTTGAGAGATTAGTGGGAAGGGAGGAAATGCATACAGAAGTCCCGGGGCCAAACTTGGACTAGAGCGTCTCTGCTGGGCTGGCCTGGTAAAGGGAATAGGGTGAAATAATCTCTGCACTTGCTGTTTTGGGGAGTAGCAAAAAGGTCGCAGCAAGGCTGACCCCACTTGAGAAAAATTTCTCTCACCACAGAGTCTTTCAGAGACCACTCGTGAGGCATGAGGATAGCTCTGCTCAACTTGTCCGCGATTTGATTGGACTTCCCGGGGATGTGCATTGCTATCAGAAACCGCTGAGAAGAAATCGCCCATTGCCACAGTCTGAGTGCTTCTCGACACAGGGGGTAGGACCTGGTTCCGCCTTGTTTGATGATATACCACACTACGGACATATTGTCCGTCTGGATTGCTATCGTTCCCAAGGGAAGAGAGTCTTGAAGGGCTTGCAACGCTAAAAGCACTGCTCTCATCTCTAGAACATTTATGTGCAAGTGGCATTCTTCTGGTTGCCATGTGCCCTGGACAGTTCTGCCCTGATAATGCCCCCCCCACCCGATCAGGGAGGCGTCCGTTGTCAGTGTAGCAACCGGAGGGGGAGGAACAAAGAGTCTTCCCAATAAGAGCTGAGGGGAAGACATCCACCACAGAAGATGATTCCTGCATGTTTGCGTGATCATAATGGTGTGGGACATCGGAAGTTGCTGGTATGACCATTGTGTGAAGAGCATCCATTGAAGGATTCTCATGTGGAATCTGGCTAACGGAAGCAAAGGAATGGCAGCCGCCATAATCCCCAATACTTTCAGAACTAACCTGGCTTTGACTCTGTTGCTGCTGAAGATGAGCGAGACATAGAAGTTATGTCCTTACCATAACGTTCCATGTGGAGTGTTCATCTCGCCTTTGTTCTTACACATGGGTTCGGAGCCGATCCTCGGCTCCGTGCCGGCCTCTTGCAAGCTCTGCATCGAGAAGAAGCTCGAGACAATCTAATGCCCACAATCCCCCTCTGCCTTTACCTCAGATCTAGTTTGCAAGCAAACCAATCTACAGAATAGCACATTCATGCTTACATCACATATGCACAGAAAGAATCTACACATAACTATATATATATAAGCCAAACAGACACATATAAATATATATATGCCAACTATGTACACAATATTGCAACAGTAGCAGAATGCTCCTGGCCAGGCATCAAAGAACGTTCTTCCTAAGGGTTGGAGGGTGGGACTGTAAGAACAAAGGCGAGATGAACACTCCACATGGAACGTTATGGTAAGGACATAACTTCTATATGTGATAGTGTTCAATCTCGCCGTTTGTTCTTACACATGGGTAGCGTCCTAGCTCCTTGTTCCTGAGGAACTCACGGGAGGGCGTTCTTGAGCACAGTGGAACCAAAGGTTGCCCTGTCCCTAGAAACCTTGTCTACCTTATAATGAGAAATGAATGTATGTGGCTTAGACCAAGTAGCAGCTGCACAAATAGCGTCCAGTGGTAGGCGGGCTGCATGAGCCAAAGATGTAGACACTGACCTTGTGGAATGTCCTTTGGGTTTGTGTAAAAGGGTTTGATTTGAAGAATCGTAGACATAGATTATACAATCCGTTAACCATTTAGAAAGAGTTATTTTGGTAACTGCAAGTCCTTTCCTGCTATCAGCAAAAGCCACAAAGAGTTGATCTGTTTTTCTGTGATCTTTTGTTCTATCCAAGTAAAATCTTAGCTGTCTGTGAACATCTAATTTGTGTAACATATACTCCATTTTGTTGGAGTGGTTTTTGAAGAAAGTGGGTAATTCAATGGACTGATTAATATTGTTAATAGAACACACTTTAGGGAGGAAGGATGAATTGGTTCGAAGAGAAACTCTGTCAGAGTGAAAGATCAAATAAGGGTGCTTGATGGAGAGAGCCTGAAGTTCAGATACTCGCCTAGCGGAAGTAATGGCTACCAGAAAGAGAGTTTTCCAGGATAAAAATTTTAATGGGCAAGAAGAGGCAGGTTCAAAGGGGGGGCAACATTAATTTAGATAACAATAAGTTTAGACTCCAAGGTGACGTAGGAGATCTGACCGGTGGTCTAATATGAAAAACCCCTTTTAAAAAGGCTTTACAAAGTCTGTGAGCCATAACAGGAGCTCCACATTCTTCCACATGGAAATTCGAAATGGCAGCCAATTGAACTCTTAGTGTAGCAGGAGAAGCACCCTGATGGAATAAGTCCGTTAAGAACTCTAATATCTTATTCAAAGGAGCTATAAAAGGATCCACATGGTGTGTATTCGCCCAGAATACAAATCGCTTCCATTTGCTAGCATATGTTTTAGTAGTGGAAGCTTTATGCGAAGCCACCAATATATCCTGGACTGCTGGTGACAAAAGATCAGACCTGGCTAAGTTGGGAATTGGAGCAGCCAAGCTGATAGATGGAGGGACAGGAGCGGGATGGGGAACCCCTGACGAGTGAGTCAATAGGTCTGGCTCTGGGTCCAGAATCCAGGGTCCCCGAATGCAGTGTATCTTCAGGAAGGGAAACCAAATTTGACGAGGCCAGAATGGGGCAATGAGGATTATTGTCCTGTGTAGGTTCCTGGCTTTCTGGAGAAACTTTGATATCAGAGGAAATGGGGAAATGCGTGCAGGAGTCCCGGGGCCAATCAGTAAACCAGTGCGTCCTGGGGACTTCCCTGGAGGGTAATAGGGCAAAGTAGCTCCTGCATTTGGCATTCATTGGAGGCAAACAGATCGCAGGAAGGCTGGCCCCACATGCGAAAAATCCTTTTCGCCACTGACTGTTTTAGGGACCACTCGTGCGGTAACAGAATTGCTCTGCTCAGCCTGTCGGCTATGACGTTGGATGACCCGGGATGTCGTTGCTATTAGAAAGCGACCCGTGGACTCCGCCCACTGCCAAATTCTCATGGCCTCTCTGCATAGCTGATAGGACTTGGTTCCCCCTTGCTTGTTTATGTACCAGACTACCAACATGCTGTCCGTCTAAACTGCAATAGTCCCTAGAGGAAGAAGGGGAGCAAAGTGTTGCAACGCTAGAAACACTGCCCTCAACTCTAGAACATTGATGTGCAGATTGTACTCCAAATTGGTCCATTCGCCTTGGACTGTCTGTCCCTGAAAGATGCCCCCCCACCCTATCAGGGAAGCGTCCGTGGTCACCGTAACTGTGGGCGTGGGTAGCACAAACGGTCTCCCCTTGGAAAAGTTGCACGTTTGAAGCCACCAGTTTAGATCTGTTTTGCATGTCTTTGTTATAAGAATCTCGTGTGTTAGAGGTAGTTGTTGAAACGACCATTGTGCAAACAGCAGCCATTGTAGGACTCTCATGTGCAGCCTTCCCAGGGGAATTGCAATAAGGGAGGCTGACATGAGGGCCAACACCTTCAGTACTAGTTTTGCAAGAGATTTCCTTGACAAGAGTAGAAGACGTATATGAGTCTGAAGTGATAATATCCTTTCTGGGGGAAGCCTCAGAATCATCTGGCGATGTGTTTAATTCTGCTCCTATGAACAAGATATTTTGTGATGGCTGAAGTAAGGATTTTCGAAGTTTACGGAAATCCCTAGGTGAACACACAGTTGAAGAACAAAGTCTCTGGCCAGTAGTAGTTGACGCCGGGTGGTGGCAGAAAGGAGCCAGTCGTCCAGATACGGAAACACCTGGAATCCCTGGCGTCTCAAGTGAGACGCTAACACTGCCATGCATTTGGTGAAGACCCTGGGGCTGAGGTCAGACCAAAGGGCAGGGCTCGAAATTGAAAGTGACTGGCCCCAGCCGGCGCAGATGATCTCTGGATGCCCTGGCCATTTTGATGTGGTAGTATGCATCCTCTAGATCTATTGAGCACATCCAGTCGTCCTTCTGTAAGAATGGAAGGATCGATTGAAGCGTGACCATTGAACTTTTCTTTCCTGACGAAGGTATTGAGGTAGCTTAGGTCCAGAATGGGCCTCCAGTCCCCTGTTTTCTTTGGAACTAAAAGAACCTTGAGTAAGTCCCGAATCCTTGCTGGTCCGCTGGGACTGGTTGGATGACTCTTTTTCTAGCAGCTTTGAAATTTCTATAGCTGCTGGCTCTCGCAGATGGGGCGGTACATCTGGGAGTCTTTTCTTTGGGATGGGATGAGATAGAAAGGGTATGTTGTAACCTCTGGTAACCACGCTTTTACCCACTTGTCTGTAGTTATATTTTGCCAGGCCTGAGGGTATAAAGCTAAGCGACCCCGACTGCCTCCAGAGCAGGACAGTCGGGCCTCCTCTCAGGAGTGCTGGAAAGGTTTACCAGGAGTGTCTCCCTGTCACCTTGATGTTGCGGACCCCTCTGCCGCCAGGCGGCGTCTTCCACCTCTGCCCCTCCTCTGCCTCTAGAGGGGCATCACCCTGTGTGCCTGGGAAAGATCCTTGGGGTTTTGAAACCACATTTTCCACCACGTTGCCCTTTGGGGTACGGTCTGGTTGGGGTGGAAAAACGGACTCTGACAGCAGACAGAGTCTTTCCCTCCTGTTCACACCGGGTAAGGGTCTCCTTTACTTTGGGGCCAAAGAGAGTGGCACCGTCAAATGGGGCGTTAGTAAAGGAAGACTTGAAGGCTTCCGCAAAGGAACATAAGCGCATCCAGGATTGTCTGCGAAGAGCAATCGCTGAAGCTGCTGCCCTACTCGAACCTTCGTCTGCGTGAAATCAGCCTCATGGACGAGTTAACAATAGATGTAAGGGTATTAAGTTGCGCTGTCACTTTTTCTGAGACAGCCGCATCTGTAGTACCCTGGAGGGTATCTCCCAACTCTTTGACTAGATCCCTCTGTAGACGTGTAAAATGGGTCAAATAGTTCAGGGATCGCATGGAAAAAGCCGCTGAACTGAAAATGCGCTTCCCGTATCTATCCATCGTCCTAGAATCTTTATTAGGAGGATGGACAGGCGAAGAAGACTCCGACATCTCCTTTTTCGTGGCTGCTGCCACCACCATAGCGTCTACTGGAACTCCTTTTGTAAGGTAGGACTTGTCCTGAGGTGCCGTGATGTATTTATTAGGTTTCCTTGGAACTGGTGCCACAGGGTCAGGAGCCTCCCGCCCTTGAGCAATTAGTTCCATTAGTTAGGTCGGGCGGAGTGACCCAGGAGGAAGAAGGGCGAGCACCAAATGCCTTCAGCAGAACTGATTCATCCTCAGAAGGGAAGGGACTGCCAGTCACCTCTCTGTTTCAGGATCTCCAATATGTCCGAAAAGAGACATCTTCCGAAGGTGACTTAGGGGACCCTCTGACTCATCTAAGTCAGTATCAGATGTCAAGGATTCCTGTGGAGAATCCAAGTGTCTCCTCTTACACAATCTCTTCCTAGGGACTTCTTCGTGGGAGCATCCGAAGAAGCCTCGAGGAAGAGGGGCACCCTCCAGGGGTGGCTGAGACACTGGTGCCCGGCGCTTGGATGTGGCCGTGGGTGCAGATGAAGATAACGGCCCTTTATGGGGAGGAGAGGTTGCTTCCACTGATGTGGTTGTCTGGGTAGACAACACCTTCCTCATCAGGTCGAGCGCTCCGGGTCCCGCATCGAAGAGTCCCCGGTTCCGAGGAAATGGGAAGAATCCCGACACGGGCACCGAAGGCATCGACCCGAGGCGGTGCCGAATCGATCCGCCGAGGCCCGAGGGAGAGTCGGAACCCGGCGTCGGTTCGACTCGGCCCCGGAACCAAGGACAGACCGTCGGCTCCGAGACTCGGTATCGGGTCCGACGGAGTCGAGGTGAGAGGAACAGACCGAGAAAAGGGCGGTTCTGGACCCGAGGGCTCCACAATCAGTAGATCAGCCTCTTCCGGCTCCAAAGACTGAATCGGTCTCGGAGGAGGAATGGATGGAGATACAGGGAGGCCTTCAAGTTTCGACACCAACTGGGTGGAAACCGAAATAAGTTTGGAGAGGGCGAATGCTCCAATAACTTCTGCACCACGCGATCCACATCGATATCTGAAAGTTTGGAGGAAGAACGGGTCGAAGGAACCGAAGACGGAGCCGACCTCAATAAGGTCGAAGGAGGAGCTCCATCACCGGTTCCAAGACTCGAGGCTCAGGAACCGATACCAGTTGAACACTCGGCCCTGAAGTCTGTGGAACCGGTGATCTAACCTTTGTTGAAGAGCTCGGAGCCGATGACTTGGGCTCCGACGTCTTCGATTCCTTAGAGGACTTCGATGCCTGGTCAGAAGCATCCAGAGCCTCCTGGAAAGAAGGTTTCAATAGACCTCTGTCCATTAGTTTCCTGCGCCTATCTGTCATGACCCTCCCACTAAAAGAGTGACAGATGGAGCAGTCCTCTTGCAAGTGGAGAGGGCCAAGGCAGTAGACGCAGGAACTATGGTTGTCAGTCACTGACATTTTCTGGCCACACTGACAACGCTTGAAACCTGACTTCACCTTCTCAGACATTATAGGAAAGAGACAAATCCAGTAATGCAGTCAAATCCGTTAAAGTTTGTCAAATCCGATAAAAATTGTCAAATCCGGTATAAAGTTTCCTCAACTATGGTAAATTTATGAAGGGTGTAGGCCCCGAAAAATATTTAACCGATAAAATTAGTTAACGGTACCAATAACTCAACGAGACCACAACACAATCATACAGAATAATACTGAAACATCAAATAGAAATAGAATCCTAATAAAACATAACAAAATAAAGTTATATCTTAGCTTAGACTCTCGAGCTAGCTCCCAACGATGCGTATGCAGCAGCGGCAAACTAGATCTGAGGTAAAGGCAGAGGGGGATTGTGGGTATTAGATTGTCTCGAGCTTCTTCTCGATGCAGAGCTTGCAAGAGGCCGGCACGGAGCCGAGGATCGGCTCCGAACCCATGTGTAAGAACAAACGGCGAGATTGAACACTATCACATCAGTTTTTGTATGTCTGTTATTCTCTGATCTGTTAGCCTCGCAGACATGTTGACTGTGTCTAGAATTGCGCCTATGAAGGTAATAACACGACAAGGCGACAAAACAGACTTTTCGCAATTTATAGAAATGCCTAAATTTTGACAAATGCGAAAGGTGTAGCCCCTGGCCAATAGAAGAAGATGCTTGGTGGGAGCTGTGAGGAGCCAGTCGTCCAAATATGGAAACACCTGGAATCCTTGACGTCTCAGGTGAAAAGCTACCACTGCCATGCATTTGGTAAACACCCGGGGGGCAGTGGTGAGACCAAAGGGCAGGGCCCTGAATTGAAAATGACTGGTTCCCAGCCTGAAGCGGAGGAATCTTCTGGAGCATCTGTTCATTTTTATGTGATAGTACGCATCCTGAAGGTCTATAGAGCACATCCAGTTTCCTTTTCCCAATAGGGGAAGGATGGACTGCAGCGTGACCATCCGAAATCTTGTTTTCTTGACTGACTTGTTCAAGATACTGAGATGCAAAATTGGTCTCCAGTCCCCTGTTTTCTTTGGAACTAAAAAGAACCTTGAGTAGATTCCGGATCCTTGCTGGTCTGCTGGAACTGGCTGAATTGCTCTTTTTGCAAGCAGCTTTGAAATTTCCAAAGCTGCAAGATCCCTTTGAGCGGGTGGAACATCTGGAAGGGATTTTTTTGACTGGTTTGGAATGCGAACAAAGGGGATGGAATAGCCTTCGGAAATGATGGACTGTACCCATTTGTCTTAAGTCAGGGATAGCCAGGCTTCTGGGTACAGTGACAATCTTCCCCCGACTGCCTCCGAAGGTGGGCAGTCAGGCAACACCTCAGGGATGCTGAAAGGGCTTATCAGAGAAGGCTTCTCGATTGTCCTGGTTCTGCGGACCCCCCCCTGCCTCTAGGGCGACGTCTACCATTGTTGTTCCCGCCTCTGCCTCTGGCGGGAACCGACTCTGTCGTCAGGCGAAGCCCCTTGAGTTTGTTTGGGGAACCACTTTTCCCCATTTTTCTGCCTTTGGGGGAAGGGCCAAGAAGGAGAAAAAAAAGGGACTCCGACGGCAGAAAGAGTCTTGCCATCTGTCTCGCACCTAGTCAAGGTTTCTTTCACTTGAGGACCAAAAAGAGATGATCCATCGAATGGGGAATTAGTGAATGACGTTTTAAAGGGGTCCGCAAAGTTGCATAGCCGCATCCAGGCATGCCTACGTAAGGCCACACCTGTCCCTGCGGCCCTGCTCGCTCCATCAGCCGCATAAGAGAGGAGGCACATGGAGGAGTTGGCTATGGAGTTCAGGGTAGCCAGCTGAGTGTTCATTTTGTCTTGAAAACCCGCAGCCGTAGGATCCTTCAACATGTCACTCGCTTCTTTGATCAAGTCCCTTTGAAGACGAGTAAAATGGCATAGGTAGTTCAGCGAACGCATTGCAAATGTCGCTGACGAGAACATCCGCTTCCCGTACCTATCCATGGACCTAGATTCCTTGTTAGGTGGATGGACAGGCACTGAAGGATCAGCTAGTTCCTTCTTAGTGGCAGCAGCGACCACCATAGCATCCACAGAAACTCCTTTTGTCAGAAACTGCTTATCTGCTGGTGCTGTAATGAATTTTGAGGGTCTCCTGGGAGTGGGGTCCACTGAATCAGGAGCCGTCCATGCCTTTTTTGCTACCACCTGCATGAGGGGGTCAAGGGGAGACACCCAGGAGGTGGAAGGACGAGAGCCAAACGCCTCAAGGTACACAGATTCATCCTCCGAAGGGTTGAGGGCTGGCCAATTTCCCCTCTGCTTAAGGATTTCTAGAATGTCTGCAAATGAGACATCTTCAGAAGGGGAACGGGGGGAACCCTCGGAATCCTCTAAATCTGTGTCAGAGGTGACGGACTTAGGTGAGTCTATGTGTTTCCTCTTACACTTTCTCTTCCGAGGGGGCTCTTCTACCAAATCAGGAGAGGCCTCGAAGAGGATGAGATCCCACAGGGGATTCCTGAGGAGCTGGCTCTCTGCGGTCCGGGATGAGGGAGTGAGTCGACTTGACCTGAGGCACCGAAGAGGGGGGGGCGGACGGAGCCGACTGTGGGGTAGAACCAGTTTCTAACACACTCCGCATGACCTCGAACGCACCCCTGTCAGGCAGAGCCAGAGGTCCCGCTCAAAAGCTAAAACCTCCCTCGGCACCGACAGTGATGGCTCGAGGCCGATGTCGGAGCCGAACTCACCAGCGCCGAAGCCCGAGAGGGAGGCGGGGTCGGACAATGGTCCGATGCCACTCACCCTCGGAGCCGGCGATGGAAGTCCGCCGAGATTCTTCTAAGGAAGAAATCGGAGCCGATGGAGCCGAAGACAATTGTATTGGCTCGACGCTACCACAGTCTCGGTTCCGAAACGCCCCGGCTCCGAGCTCAACGGAGTCGGAGGAGGAACATATTGAGGGACAGGGGCAGGCATCGGCTGATGAGTCGGGCTCTGAAGCATTTGGGCCAGTGCCTCGGACTTAAGAAGTCGACTCACTACCCTCTGAAGGTCATGGTCCGACAGCCTCGATGACCTAGAGGAGTGAGATCTATGGCTCCGTTCAGACAGCAGAGGAGATGCTGGAGCTGAATGAACGGAGCCAAGGGATGGTGACCTAGACCTCTTCCTAGATGTCGGTTCCGAAGATTTGGTCGGAGCCGACACGGGAATTTCTAATACCTCGGCTCCAGCCGGAGCCGAGGAAACCACAGAAACTGTAGACTGAGACTCATCGGCTCCAGCCGGAGCCGATGTAGACGGAGGTTTCGTAGCCTTAGGTCTCGGCTCAGTAGCTGGAGCCGAGGACCTAGAAGCCTTGGAGGGCTTTCCTGAAGAGACTGTAAGGGAACCCTCAGGCTTGAGTAAACCTCTCAGGATCAGTTTGTTTTTTCTTTCCTGCAGGACCCTGGGGCTGAAGCCGTGGCATACAGCACAGGAGTCCTGCAGGTGCAAAGGCCCCAGGCAGTAGACACAAGAAGTGTGACCGTCTGTCAGAGACATTTTCTGACAGCACGAGTCACACTTCTTGAAGCCTGAGACCTTTGAGTCTTTAGACATTTTAGAAAAGTGTAATCACACACACCCAGTCAAACACACTGATTACACCCTATCCTATTTTAAACTCAAAAAATAAAACAAACTACACAGTTTTAAATTATGAGAAAAACACACACACACCACTAGGGGATGGAAGAAGGCCTGAAAGCCCGAGGGAAGAACTTATAAGTTCTTGTGGAGAAGAAAAGGGATTTTAGAGAGAAAAAGGGGGAGATTCCACTAAACTAAGGGAAACAAGTGTTAAAATTAAAATTAAAGGGGTTTAAGTAAACTAACTTTAATCCAAAGTTACACACCAAGAAGCCGGTAGAAAACCAACACCTCGATCGCTGTAGCGGCAAACGAGATCTGAGGTAATTCTCGCCTAGCATTGTGGGATATAAGGGGAGCCTCGAGCCGGTGGAACCAACTCTCGAGCTTTAGAGTGGCCGAGTCGGAGCCGAGGTCGGCTCCGAACCCATCCAGCAAGAATGAAGGCGAGATAGACAACTTAACATTGATTGTTTCTTGTGGGTAGGAAGAAGATATCCAACTTAAGATATTCTCAATTGTAGTGTAATTATTGCCAGGGGGTAGGTAGATACAGATGATATAAACAGATTTTTTAGGGTTAAGTTGTAGTTTAGAGGTAAGGATCTCAGCTTTAACATCTTTTAGTGGGTTGGAAGGTTCTGCAGTGATTTTTAGTCCATTTTAAACAGTAGTGCTACTCCCTCCACCCTTACGTTGTATGCGGTCCATTCTCAATATGTTATATCCAGGGGGAAGTATTGCATTATCTTTAGTATTAGGTTTTAGCCAAGTTTCAGTGAGACAGAAAATATCAAAGGAGTGAGTATCAAGGAGGGCATGGAGATGAGCAATCTTATTGTTAATACTGCGGATATTGAGGTGTCCAATGAGTAAGGCATTAGAGACAGTGGTAAGTACTGAGGGGATAGTGTATGAGTTGTTGTGAGGTAAATTAGTGGAGTTATCAGTTGGTCCAGGATTGGGATGTATGTCACCATCGCTGAGAGTTGGTGTTTTTAGTTCAAATGATGGTTTGCAGGAGAAGTTGGTTAGATATTTTATCCTCCTTATGTTTGGATTATTGAAGTTAATGTGTGTAAGTCGATGGTATTTGGGTAATAGGTAGTTGGGGGTACATGTGATGTTTAAATGAGTATAAGTTTGGAAAGGATGTTGGAAGGATGTTTGTCTACGACAGTAACTAAAGTGATAATAGTTAGATGTTTCATAAGAAGTTAGGAGATAGATGGTGATTAAGCCTAGAGAGCATATGTATAAGAATATTAGTTTGGTTAGTGTAGTTTTAGATGTAAGAGACATATTGCTAAGAAGAGTTGTAAAGCCCTTGGATATAGGGTTAATAAGTAAAAAAGAAAACAGGTTACAGTATAGGAAAGGTATAGTTTACTTGAGAGGAGTAATTAAGAGAAAAAGTGGATGGTAGGTGTTAGGAGAAAAGGATTAGATAAAGTAAGTTAGGAGGGATAAAATGGCGTTATAGTAAGAGAGAGATTTAGTAGTGCAGGAGGGAAGGGAGTGGAGTTGTACTAATAAGCAATTACAAGGGATAGGAAGGCTCAGGGAGGGGGTGTGGTTAGGGAGGTATAAGTGTGAGAGCACTGGGGGTGGGTGGGATATGGGGGTAGGGTGGGGTAGCGAAGCGGGGCAGAACCAGTCAGTGGATTGTTTGGAGCCAATCAGACCTTCCAAAGAGCCTATTGTCAAAGTAAGTCAGGCAGATAAGAAACTGCTTAGTATGGAAGGTTTATGGCAGTAAATTTAAACAAAACCAGTTTGCAATTTAGTTTAGACAAAACCAGTTTTCTATTAGTCTGTAAGCCAGTGTCTGCTATAAATGTTTTTAATGGATAAATTCAGTTGCCAAAAGAGTTAGTTAAGCAGAGATGAATAACAAACTTCAGCAGACTATAGAAAACGGAGACACTGTATTGTGCTGCCATCTAGTGGCGTAAGAGAGTAAAGACCTCAACTTTAGGTTAGCAAGGGAGTATTTTATATGGGAGATAAGACGGCCTAGGTAAGTTCCGCTAGTGTGCTGGCCCAGCTCAGACAAGGTCTTAGCAAATGTAAAAGGAAAAATAGAGACACATACATAAAATTTCTTAGGGCTCTCAGCTATAATCAATGCTGAGAAATAAAGGGATGCGTCCAGGTGTTCACTCTTTGGGAAGCTGCGATGTAACTTCTATAAAGAATAAGTTACTTTTGGGACGTCCAACAGCAGAGGGGGACAACCCGATTAGCAGCACTTGGCTTCCAAGCTAAAAGGAAGAGAAAATAGGAGTATGGTAAGTAAAGGTAGAAGGTATATATGGGAAAAAGAATGAGGCTGTAAAATGGAGTGTAGAGGTAGGTGTGAAGACAGTGTAATAGAACCCAAAGGTTAACAGTAAAAACCATAAAAGTTAGTTTAAAGATAAAGCCAATACTTTCAATTTGACCTTACAATGAGTAAATACAGTAACAGACTTCCCCTCGAGGTAGTCACATATACATAAGCTAACAAAAACTAGAGTTGGATATTACAGAACAAGGTGCATTTCCTTTCATATTTCAGCCTAGGTAATAAGTAGAGGCATATTATCTGCCTCCTTCAGCAAATAACTAAGACAGTCCCTAGTACTCTTTTGGACAGTTACTGCTTACAGTCGCTAAAAACTTCCCGCCCAGCATCAGCAATGTAGCGATAAAAGAAAACTAACAAAACGCTTCTAAGATATTCCCGCTTACCATAGCTAAATAAGAGATCCCACCCTGCATTAGCGATATAGCGTACAATCGCTAAAATACTTCCTGCCCTGCACCAGCAATATAGCGATAGAACAGAACAGCTAATAAAACGCTTCTAAAAATGTTCCCGCTTACAATGGTTAAGTAAATGATCCCATCGTGCATCAGCAATATAGCGATACATTAAATACGGAGTAGGAACATCAGACAGTACTATCTAGATCCCAGTGGTACAATGCAACAACTTTAGCTGAACCATAACATTTGGAAAAGATACAACTTATACTAACAGGAGGTAGGCATAAATAACATACTAAAGAATGCAGTACATTTTAGCAAACAGTAGTTACGTAAAGGCAAAGGAAACAATATACACAAAAATAGAAGATGATCTGTTCAATTTGACATCAGCAAACTAAAGTACATTTAGATACAAATTAAAGAAAAGAAACAATCAGTTACATTACACTATGCCGTACAGAGGTAAGACAGATAACAAGGTACCTACGAGCAGCACTGAAATGCAAAGATTAACTAGCTTTCCTTTCTGATGACTATCAAACTAAATGCACATTCTAAGTTACAATTTGTCAGAAGGAATAATTACAGTCTGGGCAAGCTAAGCAATAGACATCTATTTAATCATAAAGTAGGTACTTACGAGCAGCACACCACGCTGACGACCAGGGACGCTTACTCTAGGGTGATAGGGATTTTAAATATGGCGCCACAAGAGCAGGCTAATACTTACAACTTTAGGTAGATAAGAGAGGGAGGAGAATAACTACGCAATCCACAGGGGGAGGGAGAGCTATGACCATAGATTATACTAGGGGAGGGTTCATAAAACACACAGAACCAGTCAGTGGATTGTTTGGAGCCAATCAGACCTTCCAAAGAGCCTATTGCCAAAGTAAGTCAGGCAGATAAGAAACTGCTTAGTATGGAAGGTTTATGGCAGTAAATTTAAACAAAACCAGTTTGCAATTAAGTTTAGACAAAACCAGTTTTCTATTACTCTGTAAGCCAGTGTCTGCTATAAATGTTTTTAATGGATAAATTCAGTTGCCAAAAGAGTTAGTTAAGCAGAGATGAATAACAAACTTCAACAGACTATAGAAAACTCAGACACTGTATTGTGCTGCCATCTAGTGGCATAAGAGAGTAAAGACCTCAACTTTAGGTTAGCAAGGGAGTATTTTATATGGGAGATAAGACGGCCTAGGTAAGTTCCGCTAGTGTGCTGGCCCAGCTCAGACAAGGTCTTAGCAAATGTAAAAGGAAAAATAGAGACACATACATAAAATTTCTTAGGGCTCTCAGCTATAATCAATGCTGAGAAATAAAGGGATGCGTCCAGGTGTTCACTCTTTGGGAAGCTGCGATGTAGCTTCTGTAAAGAATAAGTTACTTTTGGGACGTCCAACAGCAGAGGGGGACAACCCGATTAGCAGCACTTGGCTTCCAAGCTAAAAGGAAGAGAAAATAGGAGTATGGTAAGTAAAGGTAGAAGGTATATATGGGAAAAAGAATGAGGCTGTAAAATGGAGTGTAGGGGTAGGTGTGAGGACAGTGTAATAGAACCCAAAGGTTAACAGTAAAAACCATAAAAGTTAGTTTAAAGATAAAGCCAATACTTTCAATTTGACCTTACAATGAGTAAATACAGTAACAGACTTCCCCTCGAGGTAGTCACATATACATAAGCTAAAAAAACTAGAGTTAGATATTACAGAACAAGGTGCATTTCCTTTCATATTTCAGCCTAGGTAATAAGTAGAGGCATATTATCTGCCTCCTTCAGCAAATAACTAAGACAGTCCCTAGTACTCTTTTGGACAGTTACTGCTTACAGTCGCTAAAAACTTCCCGCCCAGCATCAGCAATGTAGCGATAAAAGAAAACTAACAAAACGCTTCTAAAATATTCCCGCTTACCATAGCTAAATAAGAGATCCCACCCTGCATTAGCGATATAGCGTACAATCGCTAAAATACTTCCTGCCCAGCACCAGCAATATAGCGATAGAACAGAACAGCTAATAAAACACTTCTAAAAATGTTCCCGCTTACAATGGTTAAGTAAATGATCCCATCGTGCATCAGCAATATAGCGATACATTAAATACGGAGTAGGAACATCAGACAGTACTATCTAGATCCCAGTGGTACAATGCAACAACTTTAGCTGAACCATAACATTTGGAAAAGATACAACTTATACTAACAGGAGGTAGGCATAAATAACATACTGAAGAATGCAGTACATTTTAGCAAAATAGAAGTTATGTTCTTACCATAACGTTCCATGTTAGTTGTCTTCTTCTCGCCTTCTTCTTGCTGGATGGGTTCGGAGCCGACCTCGGCTCCGACTCGGCCACTCTAAAAGCTCGAGAGTTGGTTCCACCGGCTCGAGGCTCCCCTTATATCCCACAATGCTAGGCGAGAGTTACCTCAGATCTCGTTTGTAAGCTAACCCCAGCTTATAATAGAAACAGAATAACTCTAAACAGAGTCCACCTCTAACAACAGGAAGAAAGAAGGGTGACCTACATCCTGATCCAGGAAATATGCAGAACAGCATATGCCTAAGAAAGAGGTGGTAGAAAGAGAGGTCACGATCACAACTCCTCTAGGTCTGTCCAGGCCAGGGGGAAGGAGGGTGGGACGAAGAAGAAGGCGAAGAAGACAACTAACATGGAACGTTATGGTAAGAACATAACTTCTATATGTTAAGTTGTCTATCTCGCCTTCATTCTTGCTGGATGGGACCGCGTCCTAGCACCTTGTCCCGGGTGGCCTAACGGAACAGACTCCTGAGAACAGTGGAACCAAAGTTAGCTCTATGCCTAGAAGCTAAATCCAACTTATAATGAGAAATAAAAGTGTGAGGAGTAGCCCAAGTAGCCGCTGCACAAATGGTGTCAATAGGCAGTCTGTCTTGGAAGGCTAAAGAAGTAGCCAAAGCTCTGGTGGAATGGGCTTTAGGTTTATTAGGCAATTTTGTTGTCTAATTTCATATACCAGGGAAATCAAAGATGTTAGCCATCTGGATAATGATACCTTTGAAACTGAAAGTCCCTTTCTGCTTTCCGCATAGGAGACAAACAGCTGATCAGATTTTCTGAATTGTTTTGTTCTATCCAAGTAGTACCTCAATTGACGATGAACATCCAGGCAATGTAATTTTGTTCAGACCTATTGGAATACTCTGGAAAAAAGACAGGGAGGTCAATGCTTTGGTTTAGATTTGATGTCGAGACCACCTTAGGCAAAAAGGACGGGTTAGTTCGTAAGGATACTCTGTCCTTATGAAACAAAAGATAAGGAGGACGACAACTGAGTGCTTGAAGCTCTGAAACTCTTCTAGCTGATGCAATAGCTACCAGAAAAAGAGTTTTCCATGATAACAATTTTAAGGAACAGGAAGCTGCAGGTTCGAAAGGGGGAAGAATCAAAGAAGCAAGAACTAAATTTAGGTCCCAAGGAGAAGGAGGATTTCTTATAGGAGGTCTGAGAAGAAAAACTCCTTTCAAAAAGGCTTTGCAGAGTTTGTGGGACATTAGGGCAGATTCAGAAATACCCACATGAAAGTTAGAAATAGCTGCCAATTGAACTTTAAGTGTAGAGGGAGATGAACCTGCATGGAAGAGTTCAGCTAGAAAATCAAGGAAAAGTTGGATGGAAGCGGTGAAAGGATCTATGTCCTTTCCTTGAGCCCAATATGTGAAACGTTTCCACTTACTCAAATAAATCTTCCTAGTGGAAGATTTATGGGAAGCTATCAATATATCTCTAACAGAGTGAGATAATTGAGGAAGCCTGGCTAAGGTTGGAACTGGAGGAACCAAGCAGTGAGGTTCAGAGAGGGGAGGGAGCGATGAAACTGACCCGACTGATGGATCAAAAGATATGGAACTAGGTCCAGATTCCACGGTCGCTCCAAGAGAAAACGATGTAGAAAGGGGAACCACACTTGTCGAGGCCAGTAAGGAGCAATGAGGATCAATGTGGCCTTCTGAGCAATAGCTTTCTGAATTACTTGAGAGATCAGTGGGAAAGGAGGAAATGCATACAGAAGTCCCCGGGGCCAAACTTGGACTAGAGCGTCTCTGCTGGGTTGGCCTGGTAAAGGGAATAGAGTGAAATATTCTCTGCACTTGCTGTTTTGGGGAGTAGCAAAAAGATCGCAGCAAGGCTGACCCCACTTGAGAAAAATTTCTCTCACTACAGAGTCTTTCAGAGACCACTCGTGAGGCATGAGAATAGCTCTGCTCAACTTGTCCGCAATATGATTGGACTTCCCGGGGATGTGCGTTGCTATCAGAAAACGCTGAGAAGAAATCGCCCATTGCCACAGTCTGAGTGCTTCTCGACACAGGGGATATGATCTGGTTCCGCCTTGTTTGTTGATGTACCACACTACAGACATATTGTCTGTCTGGATTGCAATTGTTCCCAAGGGAAGAGAGTCTTGAAGGGCTTGCAACGCTAAAAGCACTGCTCTCATCTCCAGAACATTTATGTGCAAGTGGCATTCGTTTGGTTGCCATGTGCCCTGGACTGTCCTGCCCTGATAATGCCCCCCCCACCCGATCAGGGAGGCATCCGTTGTCAGTGTAGCAACCGGAGGAGGTGGAACAAAAGGTCTTCCCGACAGGAGATGGGGGGAAGACATCCACCACATGAGATGCTTTTTGCACGCCTGCGTGATCACAATGGTGTGAGACATTGGAAGTTCCTGGTATGACCATTGAGTAAAAAGCATCCACTGAAGGATCCGCATGTGGTATCTGGCTAATGGAAGGAGAGGTATGGCCGCTGCCATAATTCCCAACACCTTTAGAACTAACCTGGCTTTGATTCTGGTGTTGTTGAGAAGGAGTGATACCAATTTGTGAATGTCTGATATCCTTTGATGTGTTAGCCTTGCAGACATGTTTATTGTATCTAGATTTGCGCCTATGTAGGTAATAGTACGACAAGGCGACAAAACAGACTTTTCGCAATTTATTGAAATGCCCAGCTTTTGACAAACACGAAAAGTGTAATCTCTGGCCATCAGAAGGAGATGCTTGGTGGGAGCTGTGAGGAGCCAGTCGTCCAAATACGGAAACACCTGGAATCCTTGTCGTCTCAGGTGAGAAGCTACCACTGCCATGCATTTGGTAAACACCCGGGGGGCAGTGGTGAGACCAAAGGGCAGGGCCCTGAACTGAAAATGACTGGTTCCCAGCCTGAAGCGGAGGAATCTTCTGGAGCGTCTGTTCATCTTTATGTGATAGTACGCATCCCGAAGGTCTATAGAGCACATCCAGTTTCCTTTGCCCAAAAGGGGAAGGATGGATTGCAGCGTGACCATCCGAAATCTTGTTTTCTTGACTGATTTGTTCAAGACACTGAGATCCAATATCGGTCTCCAGTCCCCTGTTTTCTTTGGAACTAAAAAGAACCTTGAGTAGATTCCGGATCCTTGTTGGTCTGCTGGCACTGGCTGAATTGCTCTTTTTGCAAGCAGTTTTGAAATTTCCAAAGCTGCTAGATCCCTTTGTGCGGGTGGAACATCTGGAAGGGATTTTTGACTGATTTGGAAAGCGAAGAAAGGGGATAGAATAGCCTTCGGAAATGATGGACTGTACCCATTTGTCTTGAGTCAGGGATAGCCAGGCTTCTGGGTACAGTGACAATCTTCCCCCGACTGCCTCCGAAGATGGGCAGTCGGGCAACACCTCAGGGATGCTGAAAGGGCTTGTCAGGGAAGGCTTCCCGATTGCCCTGGTTCTGCGGACCCCCCCCTGCCCCTAGGGCGACGTCTACCATTGTTATTCCCGCCTCTGCCTCTGGTGGGAAAACGACTTTGTGCGTCAGGCGAAGTCCCTTGAGATTGTTTACGGAACCACATCTTTCCACCCTTCTGGCCTTTGGGGTAAGGCCTGGAAGGAGTAGAAAAATGGACTCCGACGGCAGAAAGGGTCTTGCCATCAGTCTCGCACCTAGTCAGGGTTTCTTTCACTTGAGGACCAAAGAGAGATGGTCCATCAAAAGGGGAGTTTGTGAAAGACGTCTTGAAAGGGTCCGCAAAATTGCATAGCCGCATCCAGGCGTGCCTACGTAAGGCTACCCCTGTCCCTGCGGCTCTGCTCGCTCCATCAGCCGCGTAAGAAAGAAGGCGCATGGAGGAGTTGGTTATGGAATTAAGGGTAGCCAGCTGCGTGTTCATCTTGTCTTGGAAACCCGCAGCTGTAGGATCCTTTAACATTTCACTCGCTTCTTTGATCAAGTCCCTTTGAAGACGAGTGAAATGGCACAGGTAATTCAGCCGCATGGTAAATGTCGCTGTGGAGAACATCCGCTTCCCGAACCTATCCATGGACCTAGATTCCTTGTTAGGTGGATGGACAGGTACTGAAGGATCAGCTAGTTCCTTCTTTGTGGCAGCAGCTACCACCATAGCATCCACAGAAACTCCTTTTGTTAAAAATTGTTTGTCTGCCGGAGCTGTTATGAACTTAGAGGGTCTCCTGGGAGTGGGGTCCACTGAATCAGGAGCCGTCCATGCCTTCTTAGCAACCACCTGCATGAGGGGGTCGAAGGGGGGGACACCCAGGAGGTGGAAGGACGAGAGCCAAACGCCTCAAGATACACAGATTCGTCCTCCGAAGGGTTGAGGGCTGGCCAATTTCCCCTCTGTTTCAGGATCTCCAGAATGTCTGCAAATGAGACATCTTCAGAAGGGGAACGTGGGGAACCCTCAGAATCATCCAAATCTGTGTCTGACGTGATGGACTCAGGTGAGTCAATGTGTTTCCTCTTACACTTCCTCTTCCGTGGGTGCTCTTCTGCCAAATCAGGAGAGGCCTCGAAGAAGATGAAATCCCCACAGGAGGCTCCTGAGGAGCTGGCTCTCTGCGGTCCGGGATGAGGGAGTGAGTCGACTTAGCCTGAGGCACCATAGAGGGAGGGGCGGACGGAGCCGACTGTGGAGTAGAGCCAGGCTCTAACACACTCCGCATGACCTCGAATGCACCCCTGTCAGGCAGAGCCAGAGGTCCCCGCTCCGAGAAGCTAAGAACCCCCCTCGGCACCGACAGTGATGGCTCCGAGGCCGATGTCGGAGCCGAACTCACCAGCGCCGAAGCCCCGAGAGGGAGAGGGGGGTCGGACAAGGGTCCGATGCCACTCACCCCCACGGAGCCGACGAGGGAAGTCCGGCGCTGAGATTCTTCCAAGGAAGAAAACGGAGCCGACGACGGAGCCGAAGACAATTGTATTGGCTCCGACGCAATCACAGTCTCGGTTCCGACACGACCCGGCTCCGAGCTCAAGAGAGTCGAAGGAGGAATATGTAGATGGACCGGGGCAGGCATCGACTGATGAGTCGGGCTCTGAAGCATCTGGGCCAGTGCCTCGGACTTAAGTAGTCGACTCACTACCCTCTTAAGGTCATGATCCGACAGCCTCGATGACCTAGAGGAGTGAGACCTTTGGCTCCGTTCAGACAGCAGGGGAGATCCTGGAGCCGAATGAACGGAGCCAAGAGATGGTGACCTGGACCTCTTCCTAGTTGTCGGCTCCGAAGGTCTGGTCGGAGCCGACACGGAACTTTCTATTACCTCGGCTCCGGCCGGAGCCGAGGGGCCACAGAAACTGTGGACTGAGACTTATCGGCTCCAGCCGGAGCCGATGAAGGCAAAGGTTGAGAAACCTTAGGTCTCGGCTCAGTAGCAGGAGCCGAAGACCTAGATGCCTTAGAGGGCTTCCCTGTTGAAACAGACAGGGAATCCTCTGGCTTGAGTAAGCCTCTAAGAATTAATTTATTCTTTCTTTCCTGCAGGACCCTGGGGCTGAAGCCATGGCACACAGCACAAGAGTCCTGCAGGTGCAAAGGCCCCAGACAATAGACACAAGAAGTGTGAGCGTCTGTCAGAGACATTTTCTGACAGCACGCATCACACTTCTTGAATCCGGAGACCTTTGCTTCTTTAGACATTTTGTCTGAACAGGTGTACACAAACACACACACAAACACACTAGTTATACCCTGTCAGGTTAATACAATAAAGTAGTAATAGTACTAGTAAATTAAACTATTATAAAACACACACACTCCACTAGGGAAGGAAAGGCCTATAGGCCCGAGGGAAGAACCAAAGGTTCTTGGGGAAAGAAACAGAAATTTTTTGGGTAGGGAATAAAAGTTTTCTAACCTACTCTAAACTAAGTAAAAATATTAAATTAAAGGGTTTTTTAAAGACTAATTTCAACTAGAAAATAGTACTCACCAGGAACCGGTAGAAACAACCAACCTCGAAGCTGCAGCGGCAAACGAGATCTGAGGTAACTCTCACCTAGCATTGTGGGATATAAGGGGAGCCTCGAGCCGGTGGAACCAACTCTCGAGCTTTTAGAGTGGCCGAGTCGGAGCCGAGGTCGGCTCCGAACCCATCCAGCAAGAATGAAGGCGAGATAGACAACTTAACATCAGTAGTTACGTAAAGGCAAAGGAAACAATATACACAAAAATAGCAGATGATCTGTTCAATTTGTCATCAGCAAACTAAAGTACATTTAGATACAAATTAAAGAAAAGAAACAATCAGTTACATTACACTATGCAGTACAGAGGTAAGACAAATAACAAGGTACCTACGAGCAGCACTGAAATGCAAAGATTAACTCGCTTTCCTTTCTGACGACTATCAAACTAAATGCACATTCTAAGTTACAACGTGTCAGAAGGAATAATTACAGTCTGGGCAAGCTAAGCAATAGACATCTATTTAATCATAAAGTAGGTACTTACGAGCAGCACACCACGCGGACGACCAGGGGACGCTTACTCTAGGGTGATAGGAATTTTAAATATGGCGCCACAAGAGCAGGCTAATACTTATAACTTTAGGTAGATAAGAGGGGGAGGAGAATAACTACGCAATCCACAGGGGGAGGGAGAGCTATGACCATAGATTATACTAGGGGAGGGGTCATAAAACACACAGAAATAGAAGTTATGTCCTTACCATAACGTTCCATGTGGAGTGTTCATCTCGCCTTTGTTCTTACACATGGGTTCGGAGCCGATCCTCGGCTCCGTGCCGGCCTCTTGCAAGCTCTGCATCGAGAAGAAGCTCGAGACAATCTAATACCCACAGTCCCCCTCTGCCTTTACCTCAGATCTAGTTTGCAAGCAAACCAATCTACATAATAGCACATTCATGCCATACACCTATACATACATAAACAGACACATATAAAGTATATGTGTATACCAACTATGTACACAGAATAATGACAGTAGCAAAAAATGCTTCTGGCCAAGCATCAAAGAACGTTCTTCCTAAGGGTGGGAGGGTGGGACTGTAAGAACAAAGGCGAGATGAACACTCCACATGGAACGTTATGGTAAGGACATAACTTCTATATGTGATAGTGTTCAATCTCGCCGTTTGTTCTTACACATGGGTAGCGTCCTAGCTCCTTGATCCTGAGGAACTCACGGGAGGACGTTCTTGAGCACAGTGGAACCAAAGGTTGCCCTGTCCCTAGAAACCTTATCTACTTTATAATGAGAAATAAATGTATGTGGCTTAGACCAGGTAGCAGCCACACAAATAGCATCCAGAGGTAGGCGAGCTGCATGAGCCAAAGACGTAGATATTGATCTTGTGGAATGTCCTTTGGGTTTGTTTAAAAGGGGTTGATTTGCAGAATCGTATACATAGATCATACAATCCGTTAACCACTTAGAAAGAGTTCTTTTGGTAACTGCAAGTCCTTTCCTGCTATCAGCAAAAGCCACAAAGAGTTGATCTGTTTTCCTGTCATCTTTTGTTCTATCCAAATAAAACCTTAGCTGTCTGTGAACATCCAATTTGTGTAACATATACTCCATTTTGTTGGAGTGGTTTTTGAAGAAAGTGGGTAATTCAATGGACTGATTAATATTGTTAATAGAACACACTTTAGGGAGGAAGGATGAATTGGTTCGAAGAGAAACTCTGTCAGAGTGAAAGATCAAATAAGGGTGCTTGATGGAGAGAGCCTGAAGTTCAGACACTCGTCTAGCAGAAGTAATGGCTACCAGAAAGAGAGTTTTCCAGGACAAAAATTTTAATGGGCAAGAAGAGGCAGGTTCAAAGGGGGGGCAACATTAATTTAGATAGCAACAAGTTTAGACTCCAAGGTGACGTAGGAGATCTGACCGGAGGTCTAATATGAAAAACTCCTTTTAAGAAGGCTTTACAAAGTCTGTGAGCCATGATAGGAGCTCCACATTCTTCCACATGGAAATTTGAAATGGCAGCCAATTGAACTCTTAGAGTAGCAGGAGAAGCACCCTGATGAAATAAGTCTGTTAAGAATTCTAATATCTTATTCAAAGGAGCTATAAAGGGATCAACGTGGTGTGTATTGCCAGAGAATACAAACCGTTTCCATTTGCTAGTATATGTTTTAGTAGTGGAAGCTTTATGCGAAGCCACTAATATATCCTGGACTGCTGGTGACAAGAGATTAGACCTGGCTAAGTTGGGAATTGGAGCAGCCAAGCTGCTAGATGGAGTGACAGGAGCGCGGGATGGGGAACCCCTGACGAGTGAGTCAATAGATCTGGCTCTGGGTCCAGAATCCAGGGTCCCCGAATGCAGTGAATTTTCAGGAAGGGAAACCAAATTTGACGAGGCCAGAATGGAGCAATGAGGATTATCGTCCTGTGAAGGTTCCTGGCTTTCTGGAGAAATTTTGATATCAGAGGAAATGGGGGAAACGCGTATAGGAGTCCCGGGGGCCAATCGTAAACCAGTGCGTCCCTGGGGACTTCCCTGAGGGGTAATAGGGCAAAGTAGCTCCTGCATTTGGCATTCATTGGAGACGCAAACAGATCGCAGGAAGGCTGGCCCCACGTGCGAAAGATCCTTTTCGCCACTGACTGTTTTAGAGACCACTCGTGCGGTAACAGAATTGCTCTGCTCAGCCTGTCGGCTATGACGTTGGATGACCCCGGGATGTGCGTTGCTATTAGAAAGCGACCCGTGGACTCCGCCCACTGCCAAATTCTCATGGCCTCTCTGCATAGTTGATAGGACTTGGTTCACCCTTGTTTGTTTATGTACCAGACTACCGACATGTTGTCCGTCTGAACTGCAATAGTCCCTAGAGGAAGAAGGGGAGCAAAGTGTTGCAACGCTAGAAACACTGCCCTCAACTCTAGAACATTGATGTGCAGATTGTACTCCAAATTGGTCCATTCGCCTTGGACTGTCTGTCCCTGAAAGATGCCCCCCCACCCTATCAGGGAAGCGTCCGTGGTCACCGTAACTGTGGGCGTGGGAAGTACAAACGGCCTCCCCTGGGAAAGGTTGCACGTTTGGAGCCACCAGTTTAGATCTGTTTTGCAAGTCTTTGTTATGAGAATCTCGTGTGTTAGAGGTAGTTGTTGAAATGACCATTGAGCAAATAGTAGCCATTGTAGAACTCTCATGTGCAGCCTTCCCAGAGGAATTGCAATAAGGGAGGCTGACATGAGGCCCAACACCTTCAGTACTAGCTTTGCAGGAGATTTCCTTGACAAGAGTAGAAGACGTATGTGAGTCTGCAGTGATAATATCCTTTCTGGGGGAAGCCTCAGAATTAATTGACGTGTGTTTAACTCTGCTCCTATGAACAAGATATTTTGTGATGGCTGAAGTAAGGATTTTCCGAAATTTACGGAGATCCCTAGGTGAACACACAGTTGAAGCACATAGTCTCTGGCCTGCAGTAGTTGACGCCGGGTGGTGGCTGAAAGGAGCCAGTCGTCCAGATACGGAAACACCTGGAATCCCTGACATCTCAAGTGAGACGCTACCACTGCCATGCATTTGGTGAAGACCCTGGGGGCTGAGGTCAGACCAAAGGGCAGGGCTCGAAATTGAAAGTGACTGGCTCCCAGCCGAAGCGCAAATGATCTCTGGATGCCCTGGCCATTTTGATGTGGTAGTATGCATCCTCTAGATCTATTGAGCACATCCACTCGTCCTTCTGTAAAAATGGAAGGATCGATTGAAGCGTGACCATTCGGAACTTTTCTTTCTTGACGAAAGTATTGAGGTAGCTTAGGTCTAGAATGGGCCTCCAGTCCCCTGTTTTCTTTGGAACTAAAAGAACCTTGAGTAAGTCCCGAATCCTTGCTGGTCCGCTGGGACTGGCTGGATGACTCTTTTCTAGCAGCTTTGAAATTTCTAAAGCTGCTGGCTCTCGCAGATGGGGCGGTACATCTGGGAGTCTTTTCTTTGGAATGGGATGGGATAGGAAGGGTATGTTGTAACCTCTGGTAACTACGCTTTTACCCACTTGTCTGTAGTTATATTTTGCCAGGTCTGTGTGTATACAGCTAAGCGCACCCCGACTGCCTCCAGAGCAGGACAGTCGGGCCTCCTCTCAGGAGTGCTGGAAAGGTTTACCAGGGAGTGTTTCCCTGTCACCTTGATGTTGCGGACCCCTCTGCCGCCAGCGGCGTCTTCCACCTCTGCCCCTCCTCTGCCTCTAGATGGGGCATCACCCTGTGTGCCTGAGAAAGACCCTTGGGGTTTTCGAAACCACATTTTCCCACCGCGTTGCCCTTTGGGGTACGGTCTGGTTGGGGTGGAAAAACGGACTCCGACAGCAGATAGAGTCTTTCCCTCTTGTTCACACCGGGTAAGGGTCTCCTTTACCTTGGGGCCAAAAAGAGTGGCACCGTCAAATGGGGCGTTTGTAAAGGAAGACTTGAAGGCTTCCGCAAAGGAGCATAGGCGCATCCAGGATTGTCTACGAAGAGCAATCGCTGAAGCTGCTGCCCTACTCGAACCTTCGGCTGCGTAAGAAATCAGCCTCATGGACGAGTTAACAATCGATGTTAGGGTATTAAGTTGCACTGTCACTTTCTCTGAGACAGCTGCATCTGTAGTACCCTGGAGGGTATCTCCCAACTCTTTGACTAGATCCCTCTGCAGACGTGTAAAATGGGTCAAATAGTTCAGGGACCGCATGGAAAAAGCCGCTGAACTAAAAATGCGCTTCCCATATCTATCCATCGTCCTAGAATCTTTATTAGGCGGATGGACAGACGAAGAAGACTCCATCTCCTTTTTCGTGGCTGCAGCCACCACCATAGCGTCTACTGGAACTCCTTTTGTAAGGTAGGACTTATCCTGAGGTGCTGTGATGTACTTGTTCGGTTTTCTTGGAACAGGTTCCACTGTGTCAGGAGTCTCCCACGCCCTTCGAGCAATAAGTTCCATTAGTTCGTCGAAGGGCGGAGTGACCCAGGAGGAGGAAGGGCGAGCACCAAATGCCTTCAGCAGAACTGACTCATCCTCAGAAGGGGGAAGGGACTGCCAGTCACCTCTCTGTTTCAGGATCTCCAAAATGTCTGTAAAAGAGACATCTTCCGAAGGTGACTTAGGGGACCCCTCTGACTCATCTAAGTCAGTATCAGATGTCAAGGATTCCTGTGGAGAATCCAAGTGTCTCCTCTTACACAGTCTCTTCCTAGGGACTTCCTCGTGGGAAGCATCCGAAGAAGCCTCGGAGGAAGAGGGGGCACCCACCAGGGGTGGCGGAGGCACTGGTGCCCGACGCTTGGATGTGGCCGTGGGTGCAGATGAAGACAAAGGCCCTTTATGGGGAGGAGAAACTGCTTCCACTGATGTGGTTGTCTGGGTAGACAACACCTTCCTCATCAGGTCGAACGCTCCCGGGTCCCGCATCGAAGAGTCCCCGGTTCGAAGAAATGGGAGAATCCCGACACAGGCACGAAGGCATCGACCCGAGGACGGAGCCGAATCGATCCGTGCGAGGCCCGAGGAGGAGTCGGAACCGACACGTCGGTTCGACTCGGCCCCGAACCAAGAACAGACCGTCGGCTCCGAGACTCGGTACCGGTCCGCGGAGTCGAGGTGAGGAACAGACCGAGAAAGGACGGTTCTGGACCCGAGGGCTCCACAATCAGCAGATCAGCCTCTTCCGGCTCCAAAGACTGAATCGGTCTCGGAGGAGGAATGGATGGAGATACAGGAAGGCCTTCAAGTTTCGACACCAACTGGGTGGAAACCGAAATAAGTTTAGAGAGGGCGAATGCTCCAACAACTTCTGCACCACGCGATCCACATCGACATCCGAAAGTTTGGAGGAAGAACGGGTCGAAGGAACCGAAGACGGAGCCGACCTCAATATGGCGAAGGAGGGAGCTCCATCAACGGTTCCAAGACTCGAGGCTCAGGAACCGACACCAGTTGAACACTCGGCCCCGAAGTCTGTGGAACCGGTGATCTAACCTTTGAAGAAGAGCTCGGAGCCGAAGACTTAGGCTCCGACGTCTTCGATTCCTTCGAGGACTTCGATGCCTGGTCAGAAGCATCCAAAGCCTCTTGGAAAGCTGGTTTCAAAAGACCTCTGTCCATCAGTTTCCTGCGCCTATCTGTCATGACCCTCCCACTAAAAGAGTGACAGATGGAGCAATCCTCTTGTAAGTGGAGAGGGCCAAGGCAGTAGACGCAGGAACTATGGTTATCAGTGACCGACATTTTTTGGCCACACTGACAACGCTTGAAACCAGACTTTGCCTTCTCAGACATTGTAGATAATATACAACTCTAGAAAAAAACACAGTCAAATCCGAGAAAAAAGACACAATCAGGTAAATGTCAAATCCGGTAGTAATTGTCTCAATATGGTGGAATATGTGAAGGGTGTAGGCCCCGATACAAAAATACCGACAAAAAGGTTAACGGTACCAAAGAATTACGGAACCACAACACAAACACACTTGTTAATACTGATAATATCAACTAGAATAGAATTCTTAATAAAATACAACAAAAAAGTTATATCTTAGCTTAGAAAACTCTCTAGCTAGCTCCCAACGATGCGTATGCAGCAGCGGCAAACTAGATCTGAGGTAAAGGCAGAGGGGGATTGTGGGTATTAGATTGTCTCGAGCTTCTTCTCGATGCAGAGCTTGCAAGAGGCCGGCACGGAGCCGAGGATCGGCTCCGAACCCATGTGTAAGAACAAACGGCGAGATTGAACACTATCACATCCAGTCAGTGGATTGTTTGGAGCCAATTAGACCTTCCAAAGAGCCTATTGTCAAAGTAAGTCAGGCAGATAAGAAACTGCTTAGTATGGAAGGTTTATGGCAGTAAATTTAAACAAAACCAGTTTGCAATTTAGTTTAGACAAAACCAGTTTTCTATTAGTCTGTAAGCCAGTGTCTGCTATAAATGTTTTTAATGGATAAATTCAGTTGCCAAAAGAGTTAGTTAAGCAGAGATGAATAACAATCTTCAGCAGACTATAGAAAACGGAGACACTGTATTGTGCTGCCATCTAGTGGCGTAAGAGAGTAAAGACCTCAACTTTAGGTTAGCAAGGGAGTATTTTATATGGGAGATAAGACGGCCTAGGTAAGTTCCGCTAGTGTGCTGGCCCAGCTCAGACAAGGTCTTAGCAAATGTAAAAGGAAAAATAGAGACACATACATAAAATTTCTTAGGGCTCTCAGCTATAATCAATGCTGAGAAATAAAGGGATGCGTCCAGGTGTTCACTCTTTGGGAAGCTGTGATGTAACTTCTATAAAGAATAAGTTACTTTTGGGACGTCCAACAGCAGAGGGGGACAACCCGATTAGCAGCACTTGGCTTCCAAGCTAAAAGGAAGAGAAAATAGGAGTATGGTAAGTAAAGGTAGAAGGTATATATGGGAAAAAGAATGAGGCTGTAAAATGGAGTGTAGAGGTAGGTGTGAAGACAGTGTAATAGAACCCAAAGGTTAACAGTAAAAACCATAAAAGTTAGTTTAAAGATAAAGCCAATACTTTCAATTTGACCTTACAATGAGTAAATACAGTAACAGACTTCCCCTCGAGGTAGTCACATATACATAAGCTAAAAAAACTAGAGTTGGATATTACAGAACAAGGTGCATTTCCTTTCATATTTCAGCCTAGGTAATAAGTAGAGGCATATTATCTGCCTCCTTCAGCAAATAACTAAGACAGTCCCTAGTACTCTTTTGGACAGTTACTGCTTACAGTCGCTAAAAACTTCCCGCCCAGCATCAGCAATGTAGCGATAAAAGAAAACTAACAAAACGCTTCTAAGATATTCCCGCTTACCATAGCTAAATAAGAGATCCCACCCTGCATTAGCGATATAGCGTACAATCGCTAAAATACTTCCTGCCCCGCACCAGCAATATAGCGATAGAACAGAACAGCTAATAAAACGCTTCTAAAAATGTTCCCGCTTACAATGGTTAAGTAAATGATCCCATCGTGCATCAGCAATATAGCGATACATTAAATACGGAGTAGGAACATCAGACAGTACTATCTAGATCCCAGTGGTACAATGCAACAACTTTAGCTGAACCATAACATTTGGAAAAGATACAACTTATACTAACAGGAGGTAGGCATAAATAACATACTAAAGAATGCAGTACATTTTAGCAAACAGTAGTTACGTAAAGGCAAAGGAAACAATATACACAAAAATAGAAGATGATCTGTTCAATTTGACATCAGCAAACTAAAGTACATTTAGATACAAATTAAAGAAAAGAAACAATCAGTTACATTACACTATGCAGTACAGAGGTAAGACAGATAACAAGGTACCTACGAGCAGCACTGAAATGCAAAGATTAACTAGCTTTCCTTTCTGATGACTATCAAACTAAATGCACATTCTAAGTTACAATGTGTCAGAAGGAATAATTACAGTCTGGGCAAGCTAAGCAATAGACATCTATTTAATCATAAAGTAGGTACTTACGAGCAGCACACCACGCTGACGACCAGGGACGCTTACTCTAGGGTGATAGGGATTTTAAATATGGCGCCACAAGAGCAGGCTAATACTTACAACTTTAGGTAGATAAGAGAGGGAGGAGAATAACTACGCAATCCACAGGGGGAGGGAGAGCTATGACCATAGATTATACTAGGGGAGGGTTCATAAAACACACAGAACCAGTCAGTGGATTGTTTGGAGCCAATCAGACCTTCCAAAGAGCCTATTGCCAAAGTAAGTCAGGCAGATAAGAAACTGCTTAGTATGGAAGGTTTATGGCAGTAAATTTAAACAAAACCAGTTTGCAATTAAGTTTAGACAAAACCAGTTTTCTATTACTCTGTAAGCCAGTGTCTGCTATAAACGTTTTTAATGGATAAATTCAGTTGCCAAAAGAGTTAGTTAAGCAGAGATGAATAACAAACTTCAGCAGACTATAGAAAACTCAGACACTGTATTGTGCTGCCATCTAGTGGCGTAAGAGAGTAAAGACCTCAACTTTAGGTTAGCAAGGGAGTATTTTATATGGGAGGTAAGACGGCCTAGGTAAGTTCCGCTAGTGTGCTGGCCCAGTTCAGACAAGGTCTTAGCAAATGTAAAAGGAAAAATAGAGACACATACATAAAATTTCTTAGGGCTCTCAGCTATAATCAATGCTGAGAAATAAAGGGATGCGTCCAGGTGTTCACTCTTTGGGAAGCTGCGATGTAGCTTCTGTAAAGAATAAGTTACTTTTGGGACGTCCAACAGCAGAGGGGGGCAACCCGATTAGCAGCACTTGGCTTCCAAGCTAAAAGGAAGAGAAAATAGGAGTATGGTAAGTAAAGGTAGAAGGTATATATGGGAAAAAGAATGAGGCTGTAAAATGGAGTGTAGGGGTAGGTGTGAGGACAGAGTAATAGAACCCAAAGGTTAACAGTATAAACCATAAAAGTTAGTTTAAAGATAAAGCCAATACTTTCAATTTGACCCTACAATGAGTAAATACAGTAACAGACTTCCCCTCGAGGTATTCACATATACATAAGCTAACAAAAACTAGAGTTAGATATTACAGAACAAGGTGCATTTCCTTTCATATTTCAGCCTAGGTAATAAGTAGAGGCATATTATCTGCCTCCTTCAGCAAATAACTAAGACAGTCCCTAGTACTCTTTTGGACAGTTACTGCTTACAGTCGCTAAAAACTTCCCGCCCAGCATCAGCAATGTAGCGATAAAAGAAAACAACTAACAAACCGCTTCTAAAATATTCCCGCTTACCATAGCTAAATAAGAGATCCCACCCTGCATTAGCGATATAGCGTACAATCGCTAAAATACTTCCCGCCCAGCACCAGCAATATAGCGATAGAACAGAACAGCTAATAAAACGCTTCTAAAAATGTTCCCGCTTACAATGGTTAAGTAAATGATTCCATCGTGCATCAGCAATATAGCGATACATTAAATACGGAGTAGGAACATCAGACAGTACTATCTAGATCCCAGTGGTACAATGCAACAACTTTAGCTGAACCATAACATTTGGAAAAGATACAACTTATACTAACAGGAGGTAGGCATAAATAACATACTAAAGAATGCAGTACATTTTAGCAAACAGTAGTTACGTAAAGGCAAAGGAAACAATATACACAAAAATAGCAGATGATCTGTTCAATTTGTCATCAGCAAACTAAAGTACATTTAGATACAAATTAAAGAAAAGAAACAATCAGTTACATTACACTATGCAGTACAGAGGTAAGACAGATAACAAGATACCTACGAGCAGCACTGAAATGCAAAGATTAACTAGCTTTCCTTTCTGATGACTATCAAACTAAATGCACATTCTAAGTTACAACGTGTCAGAAGGAATAATTACAGTCTGGGCAAGCTAAGCAATAGACATCTATTTAATCATAAAGTAGGTACTTACCAGCAGCACACCACGTGTATGACCAGGGGACGCTTACTCTAGGGTGATAGGGATTTTAAATATGGCGCCACAAGAGCAGGCTAATCCTTATAACTTTAGGTAGATAAGAGGGGGAGGAGAATAACTACGCAATCCACAGGGGGAGGGAGAGCTATGACCATAGATTATACTAGGGGAGGGTTCATAGGTTCATACTAGGCTATCTGCCCTAGGGCATTTATAAGCCTAGCCCAGAGTTTGTGTGGCTTACGCCACCCCTTTAGATTGAAGGATATTATGCCCATTATTTTGCTGTGTCTCTGTCAAGCAGTGACACTGATGTAATCCCTGGGGTATACCTGCGATCTCCCATCCATTGGTCAAGATTTCTCTTGAACAAAGCCAGCGAGGTGCTCTGCCTCACATGTACCGGGATTTTGTTCCACAGCATAGGGAGTCTCTGGGTGATGAATCTGTCCCTCCAGCACATCCTATTTATGACCGTGTCAAGGTTTAAGTCTCGTGCTCTTGTGTATCTGATGGATTTAGATTTTTTGAGGTGAAGCATGTTCATTAATTCCGGGTTGGACATGGCCTTGTATGTCAGGCACAGGTCACCTCTGAGCAGGCGTGGCGACTGAGTAGAGCTGGAGCTCCTTCAGTCGGGCAGCATAGGACATATTCTTGAGACCCTTTATCCTTTTGGTGAGGAACTTTTGGGGCCTTTCCAATTGCTGCAGGTGACGGGTCAGATACATTCCAAATGGGGCGTTGTACTCAATCATCGGTCTGATGAGTGATGAGTACAGGGGAATGATGACCTCCCTTGACCTAGATGTGAAACCCTTCATGATCAGGTGGGCAATGTAGAAGGTCTTCCTAACAACTTTGGCAACATGGGTGTCAAATGAGAGGTTACTATCAACCTGGGTTCCCAGATCCCTGATAACCTCTTCTGTGCTTAGTGGATTGCCACCTATATGGTAGCTAGGGGTAACCTTGTTTTCCCCAAAGGGTATGACTATGCATTTTTAGCGTTTAACTTTAGGCCATGGCTTTGGCACCAGTTATCCGTTTCTATGAGACCCTTCTGAAGGATATCTGTGTCTGATGTGTTTTCAACTATGGCGCCCAGTTTGCAGTCATCTGCAAACTTTGTCAGCCATAATCCTCCTGTGCTTGCCTGTACTTCCGAAAAGTAGATGCCAAACAAGAGTGGACCCAGGACCGAGCCCTGTGGGACACCGCTTGTGACAGGCTTGGAATCTGACATGGCGCCAGCAACTCTAACCCTGTGGGTTCTGTCACTTAGCCAGTTTGCAACCCATCTTGTGACGTATGGGTTTACATTTAAACTGGTGAGTTTTTCTATGATGCCTGAGTGGGGTATCGTGTCGAAGGCCTTTGCCAGGTCAAGGTAGGCTGTGTGGACTGCCTTGCCCTCATCAATGGCCTTGGTGACTGTTAAAAGGCATGATCTGCCCTTGACAAAGCCAAATTGGGTTTGATCCAATGTCTGCAGGTCACCTATGTCTTTATTTATGAGTTCCATAATGATCCTCTCCATAGCTTTGCAGACCAGGCTTGTCAAGCTGATGGGACAGTAGTTTCCAGGGTCAGTGGAGGCACCGCCTTTGTGTAATGGGACCACAGCAGCCGTACGCCATTCCTTGGGTACGTATCCTGAGGTGAGGCTAAGATTAAACAGCTGCCCTAACTGCGGGTTTAATTCCTCAATGAGCTCGTGGAGCACACAACCGGGGACACCATCTGGTCCCATGGATGCTGTGTTTTTTGCCTTGGAGAAAGCTGTTCTTACTTGAGCATTTGAGATGTTTGGGAGGCTACAATCCTCTGGTATAGATATTTCTCCTTTTAGGGGGGGGGAGAAATTTGCACTGAACCTGTCAGCCAGTATGTTGGCAATGTCTGTAGGTTCAGTGATCTTTACATCATTTTGAACCAGTTCTGAACATATCTGGGAGTTTCCTCCCAGGTTTCTAACATAGCTAAAAAAGGCCTTGTGGTTGCCTTTTGAGTCAGTGGCAATTTTTCTTTCAAAATTTGCTTTGGAGGATTTTATGAGAGATCTTAGTTTTTTACTTACGATGATCAAGGGTGTCTTCCCTTTTGAGGATTTTGCTCTATCTTGTAGTAGCTTTCTCCTTTTGTTGTAGAGCTTGTTTATGGCTGGGGTCCACCAGACTGGACGCCTGCCTTTGGTACAAAGAGTCTTTGTTTTGTTTGGGATTGCCTGATCCATGCAGTTCTGGAGGTGCTGGTAGAAGGCATTTGTAAGTGATTCAGCGGCTTTAGTGATGGTTTCCGCTGGCTCAGGGGCTTGAACGAGACCACACCAGTCCTAAGAAGTGTGAAGTCGGCTTTAGAGAAGTTCTTCACTGTGGTCTTTTTTTATCTGGGGTGGGGGCGGGATGTGGACTTCCAGTGAGATTAGTTTATGATCTGATCTCACCAATGAAGGGTATACCTCCGGTGTTGAACATTGTGACCCCATGTTTGTGATAATGAGATCCAGTATGTTTTCACCTCTTGTGGGCATGGTGACTAGTTGTTCCATGGCATTAGAGTTTATGAACTCTAGGAACCTTTGGGCTAGAGTGTTGGGGCTTGAGTAGTGATCCCAGTCTATGTTTGGATAGTTGAAATCACCTAGTATGATGATGTTTGGGGTTACATTTATCCCCTCCAGAGTTTTCAGGAATGCTGTGTGAGGATCCTGAGTTTGAGAGGGTGGCCTGTAACATGCTACAAATTGTAGAGCAGTCTTGCCTACGGTTAATTGCACCTGGATAGTCTCCGATGCATCGTGCGTTGCCACCAACTTGGAGGTGAGGGTATCTTTGATGAATATGGACACCCCTCCTCCTTTCTTGGTGTTGTCCGGATTTTGGGGCCGGAACGCATGATATGAGGTAAAACCTGATAGTGCCGGGGTGCTCTCAGGAGCCTTGAACCAGGTTTCAGTCACAGCACAGACATCGATGTTCTCCATACTGAGAAGGGCTTCGAGTGCGTGCATCTTGAGGTTGAGACTTCTGGCATTGAGCAGCATTACCCTTAGTTTTTTTCCTTTGTTTTGTTCTAGGGTGGTAGGTTTAGAATTTGAGCCTGGCCTAAAAAAGGCACTATGGGGGTGGCAAGAGCCTTTGCCAATATCCGGAAGCCCAGGGGTGACAGGTGCAAGCCGTCCCTTGCGAAGCAACGTGGCTTGTCCATCATGTCATCCCAGGCAGACAGACATTGGATCCCCTTTGAATGACACCAGTGATTAAGCCAATTATTAAAGCTGATCATCTTGTCAGTGCACTGTGGCATCATTCTTGGTGAAGGTAGGATAATGCTCAAGGTCAGGGTCATACCTGCCTGGGCTACATAATCAGAGAGATCCTCTATGTCCCTTTTCATGTAGTCCAGGGAGGTGCGTCTCAGGTCGTTCACACCAGCATGGACAATGACTGAGTCATACTTGTACTTGCTGTCGAGTGACCTGAGTGCTTGCGTTATGTGGCGGATTCTAGCGCCCGACAGGCAGCTTACTGTGACCTTCTCCTTGCTCAATCTGGTGAGTGGGACGTCAGTGTGTCTGACTATGGAGTCACCTATGACAAGAGTGTCTGGCATTGTGTTTGGCCTTAAGGGCTGTGACTGTTTGGCACACTGACTTTGTGGTCTATGTGTTGCATGTGTCTTGGTCTGTGGTGGTAGTTGTTTGGGTGTCTGCTTTGGTGGCCTCTGCTGTTTTGGTAGATTTTTGGTCAGAGCCTCCGAGTATGTTTTTATGTGTTTGTGTGTGTGATATGAGGTTGTGCTAGTGCTATGTGAGACTGGGTTTGTGGTGTGTGTGGTTGCCTTCTCCTCCTGTCTGGTCTTGCCAGTCCTATGATGAGAGAGCTCAGCCTCCAGTTTGGCTATATATTTGCATCTCTCGCAAAACACACAGAACCAGTCAGTGGATTGTTTGGAGCCAATCAGACCTTCCAAAGAGCCTATTGCCAAAGTAAGTCAGGCAGATAAGAAACTGCTTAGTATGGAAAGTTTATGGCAGTAAATTTAAACAAAACCAGTTTGCAATTTAGTTTAGACAAAACCAGTTTTCTATTACTCTGTAAGCCAGTGTCTGCTATAAATGTTTTTAATGGATAAATTCAGTTGCCAAAAGAGTTAGTTAAGCAGAGATGAATAACAAACTTCAGCAGACTATAGAAAACTCAGACACTGTATTGTGCTGCCGTCTAGTGGCGTAAGACAGTAAAGACCTCAACTTTAGGTTAGCAAGGGAGTATTTTATATGGGAGGTAAGACGGCCTAGATAAGTTCCGCTAGTGTGCTGGCCCAGCTCAGACAAGGTCTTAGCAAATGTAAAAGGAAAAATAGAGACACATACATAAAATTTCGTAGGGCTCTCAGCTATAATCAATGCTGAGAAATAAAGGGATGCGTCCAGGTGTTCACTCTTTGGGAAGCTGCGATGTAGCTTCTGTAAAGAATAAGTTACTTTTGGGACGTCCAACAGCAGAGGGGGACAACCCGATTAGCAGCACTTGGCTTCCAAGCTAAAAGGAAGAGAAAATAGGAGTATGGTAAGTAAAGGCAGAAGGTATATATGGGAAAAAGAATGAGGCTGTAAAATGGAGTGTAGGGGTAGGTGTGAGCACAGTGTAATAGAACCCAAAGGTTAACAGTATAAACCATAAAAGTTAGTTTAAAGATAAAGCCAATACTTTCAATTTGACCCTACAATGAGTAAATACAGTAACAGACTTCCCCTCAAGGTATTCACATATACATAAGCTAACAAAAACTAGAGTTAGATATTACAGAACAAGGTGCATTTCCTTTCATATTTCAGCCTAGGTAATAAGTAGAGGCATATTATCTGCCTCCTTCAGCAAATAACTAAGACAGTCCCCAGTTCTCTTTTGGACAGCTACTGCTTACAGTCGCTAAAAACTTCCCGCCCAACATCAGCAATGTAGCGATAAAAGAAAACAACTAACAAAACGCTTCTAAAATATTCCCGCTTACCATAGCTAAATAAGAGATCCCACCCTGCATTAGCGATATAGCGTACAATCGCTAAAATACTTCCCGCCCAGCACCAGCAATATAGCGATAGAACAGAACAGCTAATAAAACGCTTCTAAAATGTTCCCGCTTACAATGGTTAAGTAAATGATTCCATCGTGCATCAGCAATATAGCGATACATTAAATACGGTGTAGGAACATCAGACAGTACTATCTAGATCCCAGTGGTACAATGCAACAACTTTAGCTGAACCATAACATTTGGAAAAGATACAACTTATACTAACAGGAGGTAGGCATAAATAACATACTAAAGAATGCAGTACATTTTAGCAAACAGTAGTTACGTAAAGGCAAAGGAAACAATATACACAAAAATAGCAGATGATCTGTTCAATTTGTCATCAGCAAACTAAAGTACATTTAGATACAAATTAAAGAAAAGAAACAATCAGTTACATTACACTATGCAGTACAGAGGTAAGACAGATAACAGGGTACCTACGAGCAGCACTGAAATGCAAAGATTAACTAGCTTTCCTTTCTGATGACTATCAAACTAAATGCACATTCTAAGTTACAATGTGTCAGAAGGAATAATTACAGTCTGGGCAAGCTAAGCAATAGACATCTATTTAATCATAAAGTAGATACCTACGAGCAGCACACCACGCGGACGAACAGGGGACGCTTACTCTAGGGTGATAGGAATTTTAAATATGGCGCCACAAGAGCAGGCTAATACTTATAACTTTAGGTAGATAAGAGGGGGAGGAGAATAACTACGCAATCCACAGGGGGAGGGAGAGCTATGACCATAGATTATACTAGGGGAGGGTTCATAAAACACACAGAACCAGTCAGTGGATTGTTTGGAGCCAATCAGACCTTCCAAAGAGCCTATTGCCAATGTGAGTCAGGCAGATAAGAAACTGCTTAGTATGGAAGGTTTATGGCAGTAAATTTAAACAAAACCAGTTTGCAATTTAGTTTAGACAAAACCAGTTTTCTATTACTCTGTAAGCCAGTGTCTGCTATAAACGTTTTTAATGGATAAATCAGTTGCCAAAAGAGTTAGTTAAGCAGAGATGAATAACAAACTTCAGCAGACTATAGAAAACTCAGACACTGTATTGTGCTGCCATCTAGTGGCGTAAGAGAGTAAAGACCTCAACTTTAGGTTAGCAAGGGAGTATTTTATATGGGAGGTAAGACGGCCTAGGTAAGATCCGCTAGTGTGCTGGCCCAGCTCAGACAAGGTCTTAGCAAATGTAAAAGGAAAAATAGAGACACATACATAAAATTTCTTAGGGCTCTCAGCTATAATCAATGCTGAGAAATAAAGGGATGCGTCCAGGTGTTCACTCTTTGGGAAGCTGCGATGTAGCTTCTGTAAAGACGCCTTTGTGTAAGTCCTTCGTGAACCAGGAAGCGAAAGCGACGAGAAGCACGGAGGGTGTTTATGGAGACTATGAATTTTGTGGCCAAAAAAGTAAACGGAAAAGAGAAAGGAATAGCGCTGAAAGAGCGAGTGGGGAAGGAGAAGAACCGAATGGTACTAATTTCAACCCTGAAGCGTTACCAGCTATTTTTCGTGATGACCAGGAGGAAGGTGCGACGTATGTTTTTGGCAATAAACAGTCTCAGCAAAGGCGTTGTCCACCAGGTACTGTTAACCACAATATACCTATAGAAATGCAGGAATGGCTGAAGAGACCATTCTGTTTTAATTTCAAAGACAATAAATCACTTGGTGGTTTAAATAATGATTCTTACAGCAAAAAAATGGACAATTTGTACAAATTGATGTATAAATATAAAAATATAGTGATAGAAAATGCATATTTGAATGAATGTCTTAAACGTGATATAGTCCCAAAGGGACTGAGGACTTGGAAATATCCAAACAATGTGCAAATTGGATCAAACTTTCACAAAGAACTAATAGTAGTATTCAATAAATGTGGTTTGGATGTTGTTAAACTGATTATAAAAGAAAACAATAGAAGCTTAGAAAACCTTCAAATACAGATAGATGCTCTCGATGTTTGTATTAAAAATGATTTAATTTTTGAAATAGAGTTTGAAAGACAGAAATATTTTAAGTTAAAAGATGAAGTTGATGAAAAATGTAAACTACTGGTGAATAGAAAGATGGACAAATTAAGGAGGGACATTCAAGATTATGAAAATCAGGTTAGTTACCCAAAACCCACTGCTTATAAAAATCAGTATGATAGCCATTACAATTATAATGAAAATGTTACTGCAAATCCTATAGAAAGTGATGAAGGCTTTGATAGAGACAGAAATGACTATGACATAGAATTTCCCCCCTTAGAAGGAGGAGGAAGGGGAAATTGGACAGTAGCAGCAAAAAGGTGGAATGGAAATTTTCAAAAGCGAGGGGGGAGAAGGGGGAGGGGGAGATACTAGATTTAGTGATCCCTTACCCAAATGAAACTGAACTTACTACAAACATAGTAGTAGAAGACCATAAACACACTCTAGAGGGCTTCACTATTTATAATTTTAGTAGGTTGGAACTTGATTCCCAGCACTTTAAGTTATTAGAAAAGGGCTTCAAATTTATACCTTTTATAAAGGGTAATTCTACACAAACTTTAATAGATATGAAGCTTTTTCTTAGGAAATTGAATTTAGAGTTGTTGTTTCACAAAGAAGGATTATGTCCAGACACTAAAGTAATAGGGAATCAGATAAGAGACAAAGCATTAACAAAAAAATCCATTTTCAATCCACCTATCCATTTACAGCTAAGAAACTTTGAAAAAATAATGGAAAGAGAAGTTAGGAAAATGGAGAAAAATATAAAGTTTAACAATACCCATCACAACCTTTACCCCCATGAGCATCAAAAACTAAAAGAGCTGAAAAGTAGTAAGGATATACGGGTAATGAAACCCGATAAGGGTGGAGGTATAGTTGTGATGGATGTTATTCTGTATGAAGGAAAGATGAATGGAATTTTAAGAGATGAGGTGAAATACAGAGAAGTTTCAAGAAATGAAATAAATATGGCCTACCAAAAAATAGACAATATATTAGAAGGTATGTTTATAGAAAAGCTTATAGATATAAAAACTTATTCTTTTTTAAAGATAGAGAAACCTAAGATTCCAGTTATATTCGGAATCCCGAAAATTCATAAAAATAGTTTGGACCCCCCGTTGAGACCAATTGTCTCAGCGGGGGGTCCAAAACTAATTCTTTAGCCAAATATGTGGACATTAAGACTAAACATATATGGGTCGAAAAAGAAGCTATACTAAGAGACTCATGGGATTTATTGAGAAGTTTAAATCCAGATTTAATTCATGATGACTTAATATTTGTCACAATCGACATTATAGATTTATTTGGTTCAATTCCCTATGAGGCAGGTATGTGTATGTTTGAAGATGAACTTTTTGGGAATAAAAGGTTGAGCCAGGAAGAAAAGGTAGTGTGCACAGGCTTAATGGACTTGGTATTGAAAAATAATTTTCTCATTTTCAATGGTGAATTTTTTCGACAGTTACAAGGAGTAGCAATGGGAGCTGCTTGTGCACCTACCTTTGCAAACTTGGTTTTAGCGAATTGGGAGGAGAAGTTCATTTTTAAATCAACCTTTGTTAAGTATTGGACGTTATACAAGAGGTTTCTCGACGATATTTTAATTTTTTGGATAGGGGGATTAGACACTTTAAAAGACTTTATTAAATATATAGGAGAGACCACTGAGTTTTTGAAATTCACATATAATTATTCCAAAGAAAGTATACAGTATTTGGACGTAGAAATAACAATAAAGAACAAAGTCTTTGAAACAAGAGTTTACAGAAAACCCACTTATGTGAATTCCTATTTACACTTTAAGAGTGCCCACCCTTTTTACACTAAAAAGAACATAGTGAAAGGGCAGTTCGTAAGGGGGTCCAGGATGACAAGTGATGATGACAAATTTGCCCAAGAATGTGATCTGTTGGAAAAAATGTTCCTGGAGCGTGAATACCCAGTAGAATTTATTAAGGAAATTAGGGCTGAAGTGGAAAGAGGAAGATGTGATAGGTTTCAACCTATTCTTGGTATAAGAGAAGATGTGCATGAAAAGGGAAACAGAAAAAATGAAAATTTCGAGCAATCCCTCAGCCTTGAATATAATTTGTTAAATAAAAAGATAAAGACAGTGTTTTGTAAAGAATGGGAAAGATTCAGGACCCTAACAGACTTGGAAGGACTACCGAATGATGTACCCAGGGTAGTGTTTAAGAATACTACTAATATTAAAGGATTTTTAGAAAATAATATGGGAAATAACATAAAAATGGAAAAGGGAGCTAGAACAAAAATGGGCACATATAAATGTGGGAGATGCAAACAATGTGAGTACATTATCAATAAAGATAAAATATTCTTGATAAGTAGAGATAGATGGCTAAACAGTAAGGGTTATTATAATTGCGAATCCAGGGGCCTAATATATCTAGCCATATGTGTGGAATGCCCCTCATTCTACGTAGGGAAGACAGAAAGAACTTTAAAGAGACGAATATATGAACATATGTATGATGTAAAGAAGGAAAAAGAGACAAATGCTATTTTTAGGCACACCAAGGTATGTTCAAATGCAAAATTTCTGTTTTTTGTTTTAGATTACGTAGGTACAGATATTAGGGGAGGGCCCTGGGAAGACATTATAGCCTATAGGGAACTATGGTGGCAAGTGGCTTTGGAAGCAAACAACACACCCGGATTAAATGAAAATATTTCAATTTTACCTTTACTTAAAATAAGATCCACAAAGATATAAAAAACAGGGTGTAGTAATGACTTTCACCAATAGATGTCCCCCTTCTTTTATATAATGGCTTCTTTTATATAATGGCTTTTTAAGTAAAATGTTTTAATAGATAATTTATATATATATATATATATATATATATATATATATATATATATATTTAAAATATATTTATTAAATGGAAGTTTTTTTTAGGAAATTATTTTATGGTTGTAGGTAGGAGTATTTAAATTAAATATATAAATTATAAAATACAATTCTTTCAATTTGTCCCTATTTTAAATGAGATCGAGAGCAACATTTAATAATTTATTAGCTTTGGAATTTGATTAGTGCATTTCAAAATGTAGAGTGTATTTGATAGGTAGTTAAGGTTTTAATTAAGTATATAAGGTGTATTTGTATTTGGTATTGATTTCATCTGAGGAAGTCCATTTGTGACGAAAACGCATTGTAGAAGGCGTTCATATGTTCCTTGTTCTTGTTTTGTGCTTGGCGTATTTGTGGTTGGAATAAACTAAAGGTGCTTGCTATCCAGTCTCCGGGACCTGTTTTCTGTGGAGTTTGGTTGGGATATTGCTTGCTTTTCGTGGTTCTGTAAAGAATAAGTTACTTTTGGGACGTCCAACAGCAGAGGGGGACAACCCGATTAGCAGTACTTGGCTTCCAAGATAAAATTTCTTAGGGCTCTCAGCTATAATCAGTGCTGAGAAATAAAGGGATGCGTCCAGGTGTTCACTCTTTGGGAAGCTGCGATGTAGCTTCTGTAAAGAATAAGTTACTTTGGGACGTCCAACAGCAGAGGGGGACAACCCGATTAGCAGCACTTGGCTTCCAAGGAGCAGCACACCACGCAGACGACCAGGGGACGCTTATTCTAGGGTGATAGGGATTTTAAATATATTATTCTTAAATATATTATTAACATTTGCTGCACTTAACTTTTCTGAACTGAGGACTTTTACTCCAAAATAGGCAAAGATTTTAAATATTCCTCTTATAAACTTAGAAAGTTAATAGAACGTACTCACCATTATCTTCCTTCTGTATTGTCCACTTTTATTCTTCCTCAAAATGTGAGTTCTGATCCAACTCTCGGATCTGACTCAGCCGCTTTTTACAGCTCGTGGCCTACTAAAAATGAGTTCCTCCCTTACCCATAATGCTACAGCCCTTCTCCATATCGCAGATTTTGTTAGCAGCTCTTTATTTTTAAACAACTATGTATATATGAGAAACCACTACCTGCAGCTCAAAAAAGAGGAAAATTTGCTACTCCAGTTATCTCTCGTTCTTCCAGAAGTCATAAATCACAAAAGGTAGGGGGATGGAAGGAGGAGAGTTGAGGAAGAATGAACATGGACAACACAGATGAAACATTATGATGAGTATATAACTTCTTTATCTGATGTTGTCAATTTTCATTCATTCTTCAACACGTGGGACAGAGTCCCCAGCTTCTTGAATCCCGGGTGGACTCTAAGAAAGGATATTCCTCAGTACTGCTGAGCCGAAAGCTGCTCTTCCCCTAGAGACCAGATCAACTTTGTAATGAGCAAAAAAGTGTGAGGATTAGTCCAAGTGGCTGCAGCACAAATATCATCCATGGAGTAACTGGATAGAAATACTGAAGAGGCTGCCATGTATCTTGCTGAATGAGCTGTCAAAGGTTTTGGCAAGGACAGACCCAATTTCTTATAGACAAAAGAAATGCAATCAGTAAGTCACTTGTGTGAGAGAAAGGAACAGGTTGAAATTAATTTTTTTCTTTAAATGTGAAATAATGTTCTGCATTTTAGCTAATTGTAGAGTGTACTCAGTTTTAACTCAGTTACCTGACTTGGAAAAATATATACTGTGGCATTCATTGTTAAATGGAAGCAGAAGCAAAATATGTTAACTATGCAGCTTTGTGAAATTTATTATCCATCAGCAGGTCATGATGAACTCTTGTATGTGTCTCGTCAAATAGGACATGCGAGATAAACCAAGGCCGAAGGAGTTGTTCTTCAGAAAAGCACATTTGATATATGGGACAAGGACTGATAGCAAACCAGCTTCAAAGAAGACATGTTATTCTGACAATTTGCTAAACTGCTGATGCAGGCAGCAAAGACACTATAAAGATTGTGACTTCTTCCTTTGGGTCTTTTGATTCTTCTATGGTGTAGCTGAAGTTACATTTGGTGTGCAAAAAATGTCATTGTTATGCTAGGTGTAAACATCATGTGTAGTAAACGAATGTCGTAACAGCAGAACTGTCTCAGTGTTTTCATTGAGTAAAGGTACAGACTACCGAAAAAGTGTAGTTTAACAACTTGGCTAAGGTTATTTTGGTAACTGGCATACCCAATTTCGATTCTGAAAAGCAGACAAATAATTGATCTCACTTTCTGAATTTGTCAGTTCTATGTAGATTGAAATGTAATTGTCTGTGAAAGTCCAAAAATACAAAATGTATTCCCCTTTGTTGAAGAAATTTGGGAAGAAGACTAGAAAATGGTGGATTGTATGTTGGATCCTGACACCAACTTAGGAAGAAAAGATGGGTTGGTTTGCAAAGACACTCTATCTTTACGGAAAATCGAATAAAGGGGGATTTTACAGGATATGGCTTGCAGTTCTGAAACTCTCCTAGATGATGTAATAGCTACCAAAAATATTGTTTTCCAATTAAAAAACTTTAGTTAAGATTCAGCAGCTGGTTCAAATGGTGATGGAATCAGGGCTTGTAAGACTAGGTTCAAATCCCATGGTGGAGTAGGATCTTTAAAGGGAGGTTTCAGTAAAAAGGTTCCTTTAATAAATGCCTCACATAGTCACGATGAAGCTAAGGATGAACTGTCAGCTCCAACATGAAAACAATTGTACTCTGCCTGCTGAAGAACTAGCCCCTTCATGAAAAATTGTAGACAAAAATTTGGGAACCTTTGGTACTGGCACTGAAAAGGGGTTGATTGTCTTCCTGTTGAGCCCAGACCACAAATCTTTTCCATTTATTTTTGTAAATCATCCTAGTAGAAGCTTTCTGGGAATATAATAGGATGTAATGGACAGGAGAGGAGAGCCTGGGTTGACTGGCTATCAATGGAAATGGAGAAGCCATGCAGTCAGTCAATTCTAGCCCTACAATGTCTGGATGAATCACGTCTGTCGGATGAGACAGATCATCTCGAATTGGATCCAGGATTCATGGAGGGTGAATTAGATGAGATCAGATGAAAAGTAACTAAATTTGACTAGGCCACTAAGGGGCAATGTGGATGACTGTGCTCTTCAATCGAGATGCTTTCTGAAGAAATTTAGGGATTAGAGGAGTTGTGAGGGGTATGCATAACAGAGACTGGAGGGGGGCAATCCTGGAGAACAGCATCTCTCAGTGACTCCCATGGTGGGAGGACCAGGGCAATGAACCTGCTGCACTTGTTGTTGAGGGGAGATCCAAAAAGGTCACAGCACAGCTGGTCCCATTGGCGAAAAGTCTTTTCCACAATTTTCTTGTTCAAACACCACTTGTGAGGTAACAGAATTGACCTGCTCAACTTGCCTATCATGTTGGATTTCCCCAGAATGTGCGTTGCTATCACAAATCACTTGAATGAGATCGCCCATTACCACACTCTCAGAGTTTCTTGACATAAGGGGTAAGGTATCATTCCTCCTTGCCTGGTGATGTACCAGACTACTGACATAGTATCCGTCTGAATCACAATAATCCCTGAAGGGAGAGAGTCTTGGAAAGCCTGCAACTCTGGGAGAACTGCTCTTATTTCTAGGACACTGATATGCACGTTGGCCTCTTCTGGGGACCAGGTGCCTTGGACTGTCTTTCCCAAGAAGTGCCCCCCCCACTCAAACTAGGATGTGTCCGTTGTCACTACGGCCTTGGGCTTAGGAAGTATGAATGGACGGCCTTGTGAAATATCACTTGGGCAAATCCACCATCTACGATATCTTTTGCATGCCTGAGTTACCTTGATCTGGATTGACAAAGGCTAGAACAGAATGGACCATTGAGTTGCCAAGATTCACTGAAGAATTCTCATATGGTATCTTGCCAATGATACCAGAATTATGGCAACAGACATCAACCCTAACACCTGTAGAATTATACTTCTGACTTGAAATCTTATAGTTTTGTACCCTTGGTGGGGAAGGGAGGCTGTCATTGATACAGTGTCAGACAACACTCCTAGGAATTCTACTACTTGAGTTGGCTCTAGCTGAGATTTACTGAGACTGACTGTAATCCCTGAGGACAGGACAATTGCAGTACACAATCTCTTGCTTTGATCAGTAGATACCTGGTTGGAGTAGTATTGAGACGGTCATCCAGGTAAGGAAGCACTTGGAATCCGTGTGGTCTCAAGTGAGCTACAGTACTATTGCCATGCATATTGTTAACACCCTGGGGGCTGTGGTGAAGCTAAAGGGGAGTGCCCTGAAATGATCATGCCTGGTTTCCAGCCAGAAGTATAGGTGTATTTTGGACTGCCTAGTCATTCTTATGTGATAGCATGCATCCTGAAGATCTGTTGAGCAAATCCATTTGTCCTTGCGCAGAAAGGGCAAAATGGACTGAACCATGACCATCCAGAATTTTGTATACTGAACGAATTTCTTCAGATTGCTGACATCCAAGATTGGTATTCAGTCCCCTGTTTTCTTAGGCACTAAAAAGAATCTTGATTAAGTTCCAGACTCCTCCTGGTCTGGGGGGGGGGCACTTGGATGACTCTTTCTTCTAGCAGCTTTTGTATTTCTAGAGCTGCCGCCTTCCATGTCAGGAATTTTGTTTACTGTTGAAAGGAGGGGTAGGGAAAAGGGTATTATATAACCTCTGGAAATAATCCTCTGCACCCATGTCTCTTCTGTAATGTCTAGCCAGGCTCTCTGGTATAGGGACAGCTGATCCCTGACTGCCTCCAAAGGTTGACAATTAGGCCTCCTTTCAGAACCTCTGGTAGGGTCTGTCGGACAAGTACTCTCTGGACCCACGATTCTTTGGGACTCCTCTGCCATGTGGGCAATGTCTTCCATTAGAGCCCCCCCCCCCTCTGCCCCTGGGGAAACTATCTCCACGTGGATCATGGAAAGGATCCTAGGATTTTTTGAACCACATTTTCTAATCACCTCGTTGATTCCTAGAAAAGGGTATTTGAAGGGTTGAAAAACATATGCCCGCTGCAGACAGGGTCTTACCATTCTGTTCACACCTGGAGAGTGCGTTCTTCACTTTGGAGACAAAATTCCATCAAAAGGAGCACTGATGAAGGAAGTCTTAAAGGGCTCCGAAAAATCACACAGATGCATCCAAGCATGCCTCCTAATGCAAATGCCTGAACCTGTTGCCTTTGAGGTACCTTCAGCTACACATGAAATTAACCTCATAGATGAATTAATAATGGACTGTAAGGTATCCAAATGTGATGCAATGGAAGTCTGTACCTCAACAGCTGCTGCTCCTGAGAGAGATTTGGAGAGTTCTTTAATCACATCCTTCTGTAGTATGATAAAGCGCGCCAAATATTTCACTGATCCAACAGTGAAAGTAGCTGAAGTATAAACATGCTTCCCAAATCTGTCCATCACTCTATGCTCCCTGTTAAAGGGATGAACAGATAAACTCTGCTCCATGAGTTCTTTGTGGCTGCCGCTACACCATGGCATCTACTGGTACTCCCTTAACCCAAAACTCTTTCCCCTTGGATGGTGCCAGGATTTTATCTGGTCTCTCTGGGATTGGCTCAACAGAATCCGGTCCCTTCCATGCCCCCTGAGAGATCAACTCAAACAGCTCATTGACAGGCCAATGTCTAGGAATACCAATTCCTCTTGGGAAGGGTTATCAGTAGACCAATCACCCCTCTGCTTAAGAATCTCCAAAATGTTTCCACAGGAAATGTCATCAGGTGTTGATCTTGGGGACCCTTCCTCTTCATCGAAATCAGCATTTTCTGTGATTGACTCCTGGGGGGAGTCTAGGTGCCTCCTCTTGTACTTTCTCTTCCTAAGGAATTCATCGGTGGGGTGCTCCAGAGACGTATTGGAAGAAATAAGAATACCCTTTTGGGTGGCTTGTAGACTTTGGGGTGGCTGTCCCTATGTGGAAGAGTGGTGAGGCTCACAGCACAAAAACATCTAGGAACCAGATGAAAGATCTGAAGGAGGAGGAAATGCCTGAATTTTGGAAGAGAATACTCTCTCTACTACCCCAAAGACAAAATGCCTCAGGGAGAAGGAAGCGGATGGAGCTGAAAAGGCATGCTTCTGGACCATTGGCACCCTCTGACCTAAAGGCAGCCCACCCGAGGCAGAAGTCAGAGCCAAGCTATCCAATGTTGAAGCTCAGAGGGGCAGAGAAGGGTCCGACTGCTTTGGAGTCGACTCTAGCACCTCAGAGCTGACAACAATGCTTCAGCTCCAAAGGTCATCCAGCTCCAACACCTTTGGGGCCAGTACACACAGAGAAGGCATCCGATCCGAAGATACCATCTTTCCATCCGAAATACACAGTTGCAGAAGGCTGGGATCTAAGGGCTCTGAAACCAAAGGATGGATCAGTGAAGAAGCCAGTACGGGTGGAGTAATACTGGTGAAGGTCTCCTGACCTGAACAGATAGGAGCCGGGAGAACTCCCATCTGTATCGGCACAAAGAGAAACTTCTTCATCATTCTAGCCACATCTGCCTGTGTAAGACTATTGGAAGAAGAAGCTAATGAGGGAGATCTTGAGTGTCAGCAGCTCTCTAAAATGGGGGAAGGGAGCACAGACGAGACCCGGTGCAGGGGAGTGGTTTCGGCTCCTAGAAAAACAGATTACAAGAGGCAGACCTGAAGCAGTTAGATCCAAGGATTTCGGATTCAGATCCGATCGTTTTGAAACTTTCTGGGACGGTTCCTTGCTTTCTGACCTGCCTTGGAGAGATAAGCTTCAGCCAGCGATTCAGAAAAAAACCTAGTTGAGAGAAGTCCCTTAATAATTAGCTTGTTCTTCATCTACTAAAGCCCTAGGATTAAAAGATTTGCAAATATCACAAGGGACTTCCAAACGGGCAGGGCCAAGACCATACACATAAGAGTTGTGGGAATCAGACAAAGGAATCTTGTGCCCACACTTCTTGAACCTTTTGAATCCAGAAGGTTTTCAGTCATATTCGCAGTAAATAAGAATAAGAAAGAAAGGCAAAACTACCAATAATGATAGGAAAAATTACCAGAAATGGTAAAATGGGACAGATAGGGAGAAAATACTACCAACAATGGTATTAAGATATGCTAGGGGGGGGAAAAAAAAACCAGAAAAAGTAGTGGCCTTAAAACATCATTGATGAGCTCAGTCACAATAATTTCCAAAAATCATGAACCCCAAACAGTGTTCCAAAGCAGCAAGCCTTTATTTGTCACAGGCAAGTGATCCTCAGTAACAAAAAATCAGAAAAAATACACTAGAAAAACACGTAGGGATAAGGGAGGTTATAAAAGGATATTAGTTTACAAGAACAGATATAAGAAAATAAACTAGAATTGAAAAAAATGTTGAAACTCATTAACGCTCAAGAGCTGACAGCGACCACATCTGTACGGGAAAGTGGCAAACCAGAGCTAAGGTATGTAGAGAGACTACAGCGTTATGCGTAAGGGATAAGCTTGAGAGTTTGCAGTAAGCCATGAGCAGTAAAAAATGGTCGGGTCAGAACCTACATGTTGAGGAATTAATGAAAATTGACATCAGATTAATAGTTTTTGCACTGAAATGCATTTTGTGGAGGATAACAAGTCTGAAACTCAAATGTATGTCATAATTTAGTGACTTCAATCAATGACTTCCAGAAAGAAGCATTTTATGAGGAACATGCGAAACATATGAGGCAAAAATCTAACACTTGAGAGATATGCTATCTGCTCACAGGTCACTATTACAAAAGATAGTATTCTTGGACCATGCCAGACTAATAAATACCTGCTATCCCTTAGGGTCTCTCCATGTATTATGGAATCTCATTTCTTTCTACAAAAAGTTATCAGGATTTTGAAAATACCTTCAAGGCCATCTGCAATTAAATCGAAAAAGAATAAATGGGATGCATGACTATGTTTACTATTTACCCAGCTTAGGTCATGGACTAATAAAATGTGGATAAAATGGAGTAACAAACATACCACTTTTCTAAATCTGTTAGCAAATTCTTTGGTTAAGGGACATGCTGTTCTTGAAGAGAAAGCTCATCTTAGGCAGTCTTTCACAGTTAGGGCTGTAGTCCTTAAGCAGAAAAAAATCAAGTGTTTTCAAAAGATTGCAACAAAAAATGATATGCGGTATTTTAAGCAACCACATTAATAGTCTACAGAACTAAAAGTTGTCCAGCGGCCCAGTCTACTGCATATATCATTCAACATGGTGTGACACAATAGGTTTAAAGTCACAGATTTTCCAGGACTTAGTCCAGTATACAGGAGATGCACTCCGTTCTCCTAACTGCTGTTCAATTAGTCTAGTTTGACGGTATTCAACCCCAAACTGACTCCTAATCAAAAGACTTCTATCTACTTTTCTTATTCATGGAGCTTCTTATGGTAATAACAAGCCCGAAACCTTGAAATTCTGTATTCCCGGGTAGGCTTCTAGGATTTAAAAGTATACAAAAGGAAACTCTGCAGGTTTGCTAGACCTGGTGTGCAACTTCTTGTTTCTAAAGAAACTCTAATCGCTCACCCATCATGGGCACTCAGTGCAGTCTTGGCAATACCAAAATCTGAGACTGATGTGTCAATTATGGCTCAATATAAATTGCCCCATTTCATCTGTCAGGGTTAAGAGAGAGGCATCCCCAGACTACAGACAAAGTTTATTACTTCTTGTACAGGAAACATAATTCCAATATTCTTCCTTGGATGACAACTAGGAAGTAGGCAGAGGGCCAGCTTCAAGTTCAAAGGACAGGACTAACCCTTTCAGCAGGTGGCTTTCTGACTTGCCACTGCTGTCTGGTCAGCAGAAAGAGAAGGAGAAAGTGAAGGGATACATCTCATACAGACCTTCTCCCTTCCCATCTGCATGTGGCAGAACTCTGCAATGAATATATAAGTCAACGTTCGATGGACCAGTATATTGTCCAATCCAATGAATGAGTGAGACTGTGGAGAATTTTTGGGAGAATTTCCAAAGAAACAGAAATGAGAGAACAGAGGACCCTTTTTCCTCTGTGGGCATTACAGGTACTGCACGAATGCCTGCAGAGTTGCAGGAACTGAATGATAAATTAGAAAAACTTGTTTTTAAAGAAACTAGTACACATCTCAATATTTTGTGTTTGAAACGTTGTTTGGATTTAGATATTGCACCATGTGGGTTGCGGGCTTTTAAAAGTCCAACTACTCCTTTTGATTCCAGTGATGAACAAGACGTTGCCTTTAAAAATAGGTAGATAGCAGCTGCACATAAGTGTGCGATGGAATGGGTGCAGATTTTGGTAGAACGTGATGTGCTCAAACATAGAGAGATCAAGGAGGAGGTGCTTGCCGTGAATACGGAGCTGTGACAATTTGTAAATGCAACCTGTTTGAATGAATTATTGTCAAAAATGAACAACAAATTACAAGATTTTGAGTCTGAACTTACTGATAAGAAAAATATAAAATCAACAGAGATGTAAAAGACTAAGTTCTAAAGTCGTTTCTTTGGAAACGTCATCATAAGACTACAGCACATTCAGCGAAAGGTGGTGCCGAGTTTTCTCCTATAGTCTCTTTTGCTACCTCTGAAGATAGAGAAACAACAACTGGGGTAGAAAGTGAGGGTAATGAGGGTTTTTCTGCATTACTGGCAGCCCAACAACCGATGGAACATGCACAACGTTTTCGGAATGAAGCCCCAGACAATGTTCAGCGGACTGGTAAGAAACAGAAGAGAAATGACTGGGGACACAAACAAAACATAAATAATGGTAAACAAGTTCAAAACTTTTATAAAACACAAGTTCAAAACTTTTATAAAACAAAAAGAACAAGATGGTATTAATGCCATTAAAGACCTTGTACTGAATATTTGTGCTTTACCGATTACTGAAAATATGTATTCTGTGCTCAACTGGGTTTGAAATTTATACCTATGTGTTTTCCACGGCTGCATGCATTAAAAAGTGAGCTGTTTAGTCTAGGCAGGAAGTTGCATTTAATTGATTTTTTTAAAACTAATGACAATGAATCTGTTAACAGTTCAGATGATTTGTTTTATCCGTGTATGTCAGACAAGGAATGTTTAAATAATGCTTATTCTTTATTAAACACTGATGGTGTTCCTGTTTTTATTCATTTTATACCTCCATATTCTAACTAGAACATTATAAGTTTCATGTCAGTATTGAATTTTCAAATAGAAAATTTGTTTTATGAATTTTTAAAAGAAAAACAAAGTGGAATATAATTTATACAAGGAGCAATGGGTGGCTTTGAAACAACTATGTACTGATCGTAGATTGATTATTAAAATGTCGGATAAAAGGGACAAAATTGTGATAATGAATCATGAGCAATATGTGAAAATGTGTTACACCCACTTGAACAATACTGAAGTATATGAGAAATGTGGCATAAAAGACTATGAGGATGCAATCAAAAATTATTTGCAATTACTACATAAAAGTGTACGTTTGGGCTATTTCAGCAAAATGGACGTGGAAAAAAAGTTTAAGATTGGTAACACATTTGGCTTAATTTTACTGTCTCCCTAAGATCCACAAAGGGGTAGAGAATTTGTGCAGCAGGCCAATAGTGGCTGCTGAAAAATATTTTTTTAAAAAAACTGTTTTTTTTTTTACATGAATATTTGAAATCACTGGTGGTATGTATACCATCATATGTGAAAGACAGGATTTTTTGAGAAAAATTTAAGCCACTATTTGGGAGGAGGATATGTATTGGCTGAACTTAGATGTAACCAGCTTATATACCAGCATTAAACATGATATTGGGGTACAGTCATTGTTCTATTTATTTCAAGATACCCCTATGTCTCATTATGTGATAGAGCTATTATTTTTTGGTTTAAATTTTTTTTTTTTTAAATTTAATGGAGATATTTTTCACCAGTTACAGGGAACAGCCATGGGGGCTTTGGCCAAATTTGAAAGTGAATATATTTACAAACATGGATTTTTTGTGACCCATTTGATTAAATACTTTCGGTACATAGATGATTTGATTTTTCTATGTAAAGGAGGTCAAGATTATGCAAATCTGTTTATTTAAGATATACAAACTAACAGTTTTGACTTGAAATTTGATGGCATTCAAGTGAGTAATGATATCCACTTTTTAGTTATAACCTTGAAAGGCAATGCTGGTGAATCAATAATAACCTTTATTTAAAGGAAATATGATAATGTCAGTTCTTTTCTATATGGGAGTAGTTGTCATCCAACACATCTGATGGCTATGATACCCTTTAATTCATTTTTACGCATTGAAAAAATATGTAGTGAAGAGCAAAATTTATATGAAGAAATATGTAAGAAGGCAGAGATGTTCATAAGTAGGGGATATGATATCAACAAAGTTACAGAAGCAGGATGTAAAATAATATACAAACACTATAATGAAATACCTGCAGTAGATTGTGTTGGTGATGGAAGATACAGAAAATGTAATAAATCTAAAAAGAATGAGAGAGAGGTTTATTTTGTGACAACGTACAATGTTCCTACACAACAAAGTATTGATATAGTCAAATATTATTGGGCAATACTATTAAAGGATAAAAATTTGAAATATATAATATCTCAAAAAATACAAATATCATATAAGAAAGGCAGAAATGTATTGGATATGCTGGTACACAATGACTACATTCCTCCGAATGCAGTAATGTATGATGAGCTGGTTAGCAATGCTGGCACATATGTCTGCAAGAAATGCTGCATTTGTAAATATGTGGTCAATAAGTTTAATGTGATAAACAGATTTTATTTTTCACCTAATGGAACACATAATTGCAATACAGAAAATGTATATTTATTAAAATGTGATTGTGAGTTATATTATGTGGGAGAGATTGCTAGATCGTTAAAAAAACAAATTCAAGAATATGTGAGAGATATAATTAATGTAAGAATGGATAGCCCTTTGGAGGCACATTTTAAATGTTTTCATGCATCTAATCCAAATGGTTTAAAAGTCACTATTTTAGAACATGTGAATTTAGTTTTAGGAGAATTTTGTGATGTTAGGCATAAATTATTGTATAAAGAAACACTTTTTATCTTGAAGTATAATACTCTGGAACCTAATGGGTTGAACAAAGAGTATAACTGGAGATTAATTATTAGATAATTGTTGGTTAATTGATTTATTGAATTTATTAAGAAGTTATGTACTTACCATAATGTTCCATGTGAGTTGTGGGTTCCTATCGCGTGATCGAAAATTGTAAATGGCGAACGTGTATTGAGCGAACCCGATTGGTCGAAACGTCGCGCACATAAAACAGAAATCATCGCAGGGAATATTTTACCTTTACTTCAATGCAGTGCAAGTAGCGGGATGTGGGGGGTTTGCCCCCCTGCCTACAGCGTTTAGGTAAGTATAGTTTTTTATTTTCATTATTTTATTATATTTTCGAAATTTCAAACATCGCTCACATGGTGTTCGATGTTTGAAACATTCGAAAATATAACATAGACCAGTGAGTTGTTACTCTCCCCTTCATTATTACTGATGGGTTCAGAGCCGAACATCGGCTCCGATTCGGCCAAATAGCAAAGCTAGATGTCTCTAACAGCTCGAGGCCAAGCACTATCCCACAATGCACCACTACATTCCCCAGATCTTGTTTGCTGTCAACTAGAGTAGAAACCTATCCCAGATTTCAATTAAATCATACATCCAGGGTAAAAGGAAACTTCTTCAAGAAAACCAAAACAAAACCAAGTGATACCACTCATGCTTCCAGACAGGAAGGGGGTAGGAGGGAGGGTCATAATAATGAAGGTGAGAGTAACAACTCACATGGAACGTTATGGTAAGTACATAACTTCTTAATGTGAAGTTGTTCAATCTCACCTTCATTCTTATTGATGGGTAGCATCCGCAGCACCACAAATTTGGGTGGCTCACAGCAGTACCTGTTTCAGGACATCAGATCCAAATGAAGATCTGTCCCTAGAGGCCTTGTCCACTTTGTAATGAAATATAAAAGTATGTGGATTTGATCAGGTGGCAGCTGCACAAATAGAATCTACAGGCAACCTGGTCAAGAAGGCTGCAGAAGTAGAAACCGCCCTTGTAGAATGAGCCTTGACCTTGTTCTGTAATGCAATACCCGCTTTACTGTAGATAAATGAGATACAATCAGACAGCCATTTCGATAAGTTAGGTTTGGACACAGGTCTACCTTTTCTTGAATCTAAGGAGGAGACAAACAGCAGATCAGCCCTTCTGAGATCTTTTGTTCTGTCCAAATAAAATAGAAGTTGTCTATGCACATCAAGTTTGTGAAGCATATATTCCAAGTGGTTTGAATTATTAGGAAAGAAGACGGGTAACTCAATCATCTGATTCAGTGTAAATTCAGAACATATACTGGGTAGAAACGATGGACTTATCCTGAGAGAAACCCCATCTGAAATATGAGGTAGGGCGGTTTGATGGAAAGGGCTTACAATTCTGAAATTCTACGTGCCGATGTAATAGCCACCAAGAATATAGTCTTCCATGAAAGAAACTTCAGCTCACATGAAGAGGCAGGTTCAAAGGGCGGAAGATTAATTCTGGACAAGATCAGATTTAGGTTCCAGGGAGTAGTGGGAGATCTGATCGGTGGTTTTAAGTGCATAGTACCTTTCAAAAAAACCTTAGCCAGCTTATGAGACGTACCATTTTCGGTTGCCCCTAAATGAAAATTAGAAATAGCAGCGAGTTGGACTTGAATGGTTGCTGCTGCAGCTCCTTCACTGAATAGTTTAGTTAGGAATCCCAGTATATCTGCTATAGATGCCTGGAAAGGGTCAATATTATTCTGTTGTGCCCAAATGGAAAACCTTTTCAACTTACTGAGGTAAAGTTTCCTAGTAGATGATTTGTGTGACGGCAAAAGGATATGTTGCGCTTCTTCTGATAGATTCTGGAACCTGGCTATTCTGGGAATTGGAGCAGCCAAGCTGTCAGTTTGATGGACTGAAGAGAGGGACGAAGAGCTCCTGATGAATGGGTCAACAGATCCGGCACTGGGTCCAGGATCCAAGGCTCCCCTAGTAAATGAGGCTTCAGAAAGGGGAACCAAATTTGACGAGGCCAATAGGGGGCAATTAAGATGAGTGTCCTGCCCAGGAAACTGGCTTTCTGCAATAGTTTGAGAATCAGCGCAGTCCTGGAGGCCAATCGTGGACCAGAGCGTCCCTCGGTGGCTGACCCTGTTAAGGGATCAGGGCAAAGTAGTTGCTGCACTTGGTGTTTGTGGAGATGGCAAAAAGGTCGCAGCAAGGCTGGCCCCATCTGCGGAAAATAATTTCTGCTATTTTGTTCTTGAGAGACCACTCGTGAGGTAGCTGAATAGCTCTGCTGACTCTGTCCGCTATTACGTTGGATTTCCACGGGATGTGCTTTGCAATCAGAAAACAATGGGTGGACTCTGGCCAAGTTCATAATCTCAGAGCCTCTCAACGCAGGGGGCAGGATTTGGCTCCTCCTTGTTTGTTGATGTACCAGAAAACCGACATGTTGTCCGACTGGATTGCAATCGTGCCTAGGGGAAGAGAGTTTTGAAAGGCCTGCAACGCTAGAAGAACCACTCTTCATCTCCAGGACGTTTATGTGCAAATGAGCCTCATGAGCCTGCCAAGTACCTTGGGCTGTCCGTCCCTGATAATGCCTCCCCCACCCGATCAGGGAGGCGTCTGTGGTCACCATTGCGACAGAAGAGGGAAGAACGAATGGGTGGCCCATAGTCACTGTTTCTGACGTTAGCCACCAGCGAAGGTCTTTCTTGCAAGAGTCTGTAATCAAGACTAGATTAATTAATGGTAATTCCTGAAAGGTCCATTGCATGAAAAGCAGCCACTGAAGAATGCTCATGTGGGATCTCGCAAGGGGTATTGCAATAATTGCTGCTACCATTGTGCCAAGCAGTTTGAGAATCTGTGATGCTGGTACTTTTTGCTTTGACAGGAGATCCACAATCTGTTGCTGGAGGACAATAACCCTTTCGGGAGGGAGCTTCAGTGACATGCTGACCGTGTCTAAGTCTGCTCCTATAAAGACTGTACGCTGCAATGACAATAAGGCAGACTTTTCTAAATTTATCGTAATGCCCAGCTGTGAACATAGATCCCTGGTAGCGTCCCTTTGCCCGAATAAGCAGATGCTTGGTGGGGGCGGTAAGGAGCCAGTCATCCAAGTAAGGAAACACCTGGATTCCTGAATGCCTCAAGTGAGCCATGACCACTACCATGCATTTGAACACTTTGGGGCTGTAGTGAGACCAAAGGGCAGTGGCTGAAACTGGAAATGACTGGCTGCCCCAGCCAGAAGCGCAGATGATCCCTGGATGGCCTGACCATTTTGATACGGTAGTACGCATCCTGTAAATCGATAGAGCACATTCAACTGTCCTTCCCTAAAAATGGGAGAATGGACTGAAGCATGACCATCCAGAACTTCGTCTTCACCACATATTTGTTGAGCCTGCTGAGGTCCAGAATAGGTCTCCAGTCCCCTGTCTTTTTTGGTACTAAAAAGAACCTTGATTAAGTTCCGGATCCTTGATGGTCTGCTGGGACTGGCTGGATGACTCTTTTTTGCAATAGTTTCTGGACCTCTACGGATGCTACATCCCGTAGACTGGGTGGAATGTCTGAGATTCCTTTTGCTGGTCTGGGATAAGAGTGAAATGGTATGGAATATCCTCTGGATATAACGTTTTGTACCCATCTGTCTTCTGTAATATTTAGCCATGTGCCTAGGTACAAAGATAAAAGTCCTCCCGACTGCCTCCAGAGCAGGAAAGTTGGGTCTCTTTTCAGGAGCACTGATAGGGTTTCCCAAGGAACTGATCCCTGTCACCCTGGTTCTGCGGACCCCCTCTGCCACGTGGGCATCGTCTTCCACCATTACCTCCCCCTCTGCCTCTGGATGAGGCTTCACCTTGTGAGTTCGGAAAGGCTCCTTGGGTCTTACGGAACCACATCTTCGCACCCTGTTGACCTTTGGGATAAGGTCTAGTAGTGGTAGAAAAACAGACTCCAACGGCAGATAGAGTCTTACCATCCTGCTAACATCTGGTGAGGGTCTCTTATTTTTGGTCTAAATAAGAAGGAACCATCGGAAGGGGCATTCACAAATGACGACTTAAAGGGTTCTGCAAAAGAACATAAGCGCATCCAGGAATGTCTCCGCAGAGCTATTCCTGTACCCGCAGCCCTACTCACTCCATCAGCTGTGTAAGACACAAGGCGCATAGACGAGTTTACAATGGAATTGAGGGTAGCAAGATGAGACTTCACCTTGTCCGTCACCGAATCGGCTACTGCACCCTAGAGAGTATCTCCAAGCTCCTTGAGGAGATCTTTTTGTAGACGTGTGAAGTAGGTCAGGTAGTTCAATGACCGTAGTGCAAAGGTCGTAGAACTGAACATGCGCTTCCAGAATCTGTCCATTATCCTAGACTCTCTATTAGGAGAATGAACAGACGTAGAATTCTTTGGCATCTCCTTTTTAGTGGCTGCCGCCACCACCATGGCATCAATATTTATGGGTCTAGATAAAAAGGCCTTGTTATGAGGTGCTGATATGTACTTGTTTGGCCATCTAGGAACAGGCTCCATAGAATCTGGTGACTCCCACGCCTTCGAGATAAAAGATCCATTAACTCATCAAAGGGCGGAGACACCCAAGAGGTGGAGGGTCAGGACCCGAAAGCCTTCAGGAGCACCGATTCGTCCTCAGTAGGGTTTTGGGGCTGCCAGTCCCCCCTCTGCTTAAGGATCTCAAAGATATTCCCCAAAGGAAATATCCTCAGAGGGAGACCTTGGGGACCCTTCCCATTCCTCCAAATCGGTGTCCGACGTGATGGATTCCTGAGGAGACTCTAGATGTCCCCTCTTACATAGCCTCTTCCAAGGGACCTCCTCAATGGGAATCTCTGGCAAAGTCTCAGAAGAGCAGGGTTCCCCCAAGGGGGCGTCCTGAGGCTCTGGGTCTCTACGCTTACAGTGAACCTGTGGTAGCGGAGAAGAAGCAGGTGCCTTTCGGGAGGAGGTGGCCATATCAGAGGATGTGGATGTCCTGGGAGACAAAGCCCTCCTCATGGCATCGAAGGCCCCATGGCTCTGATGTGAGGAAACACCTGGGTCTGAAGACACCGAGGACTCCTCCTGCATCAGAACCGCAACAGCACATCCTAATCTAGGTCCAGAATAGGCCAAAAATAACTGGCCTGATTTACAAGAGGCCTTAATCCTGTTCAAGTAAAAGCAAATTTACCTGTGAATATCTAAGGTATGTAGGCAATACTCTATGTTTGAATGACTGGGGAAGAAAACTGGCAATTCAATGGTTTGATTAATGGACATTTCAGAGATCACTTCTGGCAGAAAGGAAGCATTAGTTCTCAATGACACTCTATCTCTATGAAAAATCAAATACGGACTCTTGATGCATAAGGCTTGAAGCTCAGAGATAAGTCTGGCAGAAGTAATTGCGACCAAAATCAAGGTTTTCCATGGCAAATATTTGAGGTTGCAAGAAGAAGCTGGTTCGAAAGGTGGCATTGTCAAAGCTTGTAGGACTACTGACAGGTCCCATGGTTGAGTAGGTTCTCTAAATGGGGGTTTTAGATGATTCACGCCTTTTATAAAAGTCTTGAATAATTTGTGTGACACAGGAGAGGAGTCTTGGACACCATCATGGAAATTAGATATTGCAGCCAAATGAACTCTAATGGTAGAGGCAAATAGACCGGATTGAAATAGGGTAGCTAGATACTCCAGTACCATCGACACTGGTGCTGAAAAAGGATCTACCTGTTTTTCTTTCAGCCAAAAGGTAAATCTTTTCCACTTGCTGAGATATGTAATTCTGGTGGAAGACTTTTGAGATGCAATAAGAATGTCACGTACTGGCAAAGAAAGATCATTCTGCCTGGCAATCAAGGGAATTGGAGGAGCCAAGCTGTGAGCTTCAGGCTGTTCAAGCTGGGGTAAAACAGATTCTGCGGATGGGAGATCAACCCTGGGGTTGGATGGAGAATCCACGGTTGATCTAGCAGGTGAGGCCAAAGGAAGGGGAACCAAATCTGACGAGGCCAATATGGTGCTATGAGGATTACTTTGCTCTTCAACCGGTGGGTTTTCTTCAGAAACTGGGAAATGAGGGGGAGAGGTGGAAATGCATAAAGCAGACCTGAGGGCCAATCGTGGACTAGAGTATCCCTCGGTGATTGTCCCGGAGGGGCAATCAGGGTGAAACAGTTGCTGCATTTGTAGTTGGTCGGGGACACAAAGAGGTCGCAGCAAGGAAGACCCCAGCGGTTGAAAATCTCCCCCACTATCAAGGGATTCAGGGACCACGCGTGAGGTTGTAGTATACACCTGCTGAGTCTGTCTGCTATCATGCTGGAACTCCCGGGAATGTGCGTTGCTAGAAAAAAACGGTTGGCCCAATGCCATATCCTCATGGCCTCTCGACAGAGTGGGTAAGATTTGGTTCCACCCTGTTTGTTTATATACCAGACCACCGCCATGTTGTCCGATTGTATCGCAATAGTCCCAGACAGCAGCAGGGGATGGAATGCTTGCAACGCCAGAAGCACCACCCTCAGCTCTAGAACATTTATATGCAAATGGGCCTCCATTTTAAAACCAAGTATCTTGGACTGTCTGTCCCTGACATATCCCCCCCCCCACACCTCATCAGGGAGGCGTCCGTGGTCACTGTAGCCTTGGGCTGTTGGGGGGAGAAGGAGCGAGACCATTGTGATGGGTTGTGGGCCATCCACCAATTTAAATCTTGTTTGCATTTGTGAGTTACCCGAATCGTGGCTGAAAGAGGGTACTAAAAGGGATATCATTGGGTGAGCAGTAGCCATTGTAGAAGCCACATGTGAAACCAGGCCAGGGGGACAATGGTGATGCAGGCTGCCATGGAACCCAACAACTGAAGAACAGAGTGAGCTGTGGATTTCTCCCTTGAAAGGATTGGGATCAGTTGTTGCTTTAACCTTAGAATTCTGTGCTCTGGAATGGATGCTCTGCAATTCTTTGTATTCAAGATGACTCCTATAAATTCTGTGCACTGAGATGGGATGAGACTGGATTTTTGCAAGTTTATGGTTATGACTAGCCTTTCTGCAGACAGGAGAGAGTATGCCAGGGCTCCTTCCAATAGATGTCTGGTGGGAGCGGAGATGAGCCAGTCGTCTAGGTATGGAAACACCTGGAATCCTTGTAGTCGCAAGTGAGCTGTGACGACTGCTATGTACTTTGTGAACACTCTGTGGGCTGTAGAGAGTCCGAAGGGCAGTACTCTGAACTGGTAGTGACTGGCTCCCGTACGGAAGCGAAGGAATCTTCTTGATGGTCTGTCCACTTTTAGACAGATGGTAGTACGCATCTTGAAGATCTACTGAGCACATCCAATTGTCTTTCCAAAAGCAGAAGGACAGGCTGTATTGTGACCATCCATAATTTATGTACTTTTACAAACATGTTTAATACACAGATCCAATATTGGTCTCCAGTCCCCGGTTTTCTTTGGCACCAAAAATAGTCTCGAGTAGAATCTGGATCCTATCTGGTCTGGAGGGACTATTTGGATGACTTTTTCTTAGCAGTTTTGAAATCTCTAATGCTGCTTCTTCCCTTTGACTGGGTGGAACATCGGGTAAGTTTGTTAGGGGAGCAGGACAAAGGTCGAAGGGAATATGATAACCTCTGGTTATTATCCTCTGTACCCAAGAATCGGTAGTGATGGTTAGCCAGGCAGAAGGGTACAAACAGAAATTACCCCCAACCACTTCCAGAGGAAAGCAGTTGGGCCGCTCTTCAGGAGCGCTGGTAGGATTGGCCAGGGAAAGAGTCCCTGGAACCCTGGTTACGCGGACCCCCTCCGCCCCGAAAAGGGCATCTTCCCTGTGAGTTTCCCCCTCTGCCTCTAGAGGAGAACTTGGCCTGTGTGTCACGGAAAGGATCCTAAGTCTTTTTGTGGCATATCTTCTCACTCTTCTGGTTTCTGGAGAAAGCCCGTTGAGGGGAAGAATAACGGACACCCACGGCAGAAAGGGTCTTACCGTCCTGTTCACATCTTGCCAGTGTGCTTTTAACCTTGGGTCCAAACAATGAAGAGGCTTCAATGGGAGCGTTGAGAAATGAAGCCTTGAAGGGTTCCGCGAAATTACACAAGTGCATCCAGGTGTGTCGTCTCAGAACAATGCCTGAACTTGCCTCTCTAGCTGCTCCTTCTGATGCGTGAGATATCAGGCTCATGGAGGAGTTAATCGATTCACGGACCTCATCAGACACAGCTCCAGCCAAAGTTTCAGAGAGCTCAGAAATTAAATCTCTTTGAAGCCTGGTAAAGTGTGCCATATAGTTCAGGGACCTGATTGCAAAGGTCGCTGATGCAAAAGTATACTTTCCTATTCTGTCCAGAGCCCAGGATTCTTTGTTGGGCGGATGGACAGTCTGGCTTTCTTCTTCTGCCAGGTCCTTTTTAGTTGCGGAAAGCATCTACAGGAAGACCTTTGGACCAATGGGGGATCAGTAGCAGGAGGTGACAAAATTTTATCTGGCCTCTGGGGAATGGCTTCAACTGTGTCAGGAGCCTTCCACACACGCTGCACGACGAGCCGGACCAGTTCATCGGCAGGTGGAGTAGCAGGAACACAGACTCTTCAGAGGTCGGTTTGAGGGCTGCCTGTCACCTCTCTGTTGAAGAATTTCAAGAATATCACCAAAGGATACCTCAGAATGTGAGCGAGGGGACCCTTCCCCATCATCAAACTCTGTGTCTTCAGTAAGGGACTCCTCTTTGGAGTCCATGTGCTTCCTCTTGCATGAGCTCTTTTGAAGAACTTCCTCAGAGGGAGAAGCTGGGGAAGACAGCACAAAAGGGGTCTCCTGTGGGAGTATATCCTGAGACCCTTGCGCTCGGTGTCCGCTAGGAGCGACTTGTGTACACTGCGGTCCAGAGGAGGGTGGGGTGAGTGATAGCACAGGATCGCCAACTGATGCTAGAGCCTTCTCCATTAGCTGGAAGGCCGGTCCACCTGAAGAGGTGTGACTGCCCAGGGCAGGGGGTCATCCCTCTCCTAAGTGGCTCAGCCTGCCAACTCGGAGTCCCTGGATGGCTGTGAAACACCAAATTACATACGCCACAGCTGACATCCTGGGTCATAGCAAAACTCTCCTGCCACAAATGTAACTGCGGCTCCTTAGTGAGGTCCATAAAAAAAAAAACGTAGAGGGGGAAGACTGCTATATCAAGGGGCTTCAAAGGTAGTGAAGGAAGAGAATAAGTAGGGGTCTTTGGTAAAGGGTGATCACCTCCCAAGGAAGGATAGGTCCTGGGGGGCGGGATACCTCTGGCCAAAAGCACTTGATCCACAAGACGCAACACGTCATGTTCAGAGAGGCTTCTAGTGGTTTTCATGGACATGGCTGAGGGGGAGTCAGGTTTATCCAAAGATGGAGCAAGCTCGGTGTCCACCTCGGAGGTCTGCACTGAAAACAATGGAGCTGTAAAGGACTGAACTACAGGTGTCTGCACCGAGGAAATCATCGGTGTCGAAATCATGGTCTGCACCGACGATAAGGTCGGTACCGAAGTGGTTGTCAGCGCTAAGGCTGGAACCGAAAAAATCGGTGCTGATAACTGAATGGTCGGTGCTGAGAGGGTAGTCAGTGCCGGGTAAGTTGTCGGAGCCCAGTAAAGAAGTCTGAACCGAGGAGCCTCTCAGTACCGATACGGTAAAGGGCACACTAGTTGGTGCCGAAGTCACAGATGGCGCCAATGGCCTCGGTGCCGAAGGTCTACATACCAAAAGTGCTGGAGCCGAAGTCAAATCCGAACTGGAAAGCTTAGCTTTCTTGGGACTTGGTTCCTGGCGGTCCCTAGCAGGGGACGAAGGAAGAGACTTGGCCTTTATATGTTCATCACTCTTTTTCTTATGGGATCTTGGAAAAGTTGTAGCCTCTGACCCAGAAATAGCCTCTATAAAAGAAGATTTAAGTAGCCCCTTCAATATTAATTTATTTTTCCTCTCAATCAACATCCTGTTAGAGAAATTCTTACAAATCCCGCAGGGTGGGTCAACTGTTAAATGAGGCACACCCAAGCAATAGACACACAGGGAATGTGCATCTGAAGTAGGTAATTTATGGCCACAATCTAAACATCTTTTAAATCCCGGACTACCTTTTTTATCTGCCATGTTAGAAAGAAGGAAGGAAACCCAGAAAAAATACCAGCAATGGTACAAGAATTACCCGAAGGTAAGAAGGAAAGGGGGTTTACCAACAATGGTAAAAAAGAAATTACCTTGTGTTAAAGGGGAGGAAAGGAATTTCAAAGATTCAAGAAAGGATAGTCGCTAAATGCGATAAGGTAAGAGAAAACTATCTAATAACTTTTCTGTGAGAAAAGGCTGTTTCAGAATTTAGTAAGAAGAAAAATATTGCACTTAGCTCAAGAGAAGTAGCTTGGCACGACCAAATGGCGACATAGCAAACAAAATATGAGGTAACAGGGAGAGGGGAATTCTGAGTAAGAGTTTTAGCTCGAGAGTTTGTAGCTGACGTGAGCTTGGAAGATGGCCGGCTCGGTTCTGAGGTCGGAACAGATAGCCACAAGTAAGGAATGAACGAGGATTAACAATATCAGATGATGGTTTTGGCTGACTGGAAGCAGAATCCAAATACGACTGGAAAGCTGTTTTAATTAAGCCCCTTTCAACCAACGTATGCTTTCTCTTGGCTAAAACCTTGAAGCTAAAGCCATGGCAAATGGAGCAAACCTCCTGAAAGTGTACCTCCCCTAGACAGTACACACATGTGGAATGACCATCCGTTATTGACATTTTTTGATTGCATTTGGGACACCGTTTAAATCCCGATTTAGCCTTCTCTGATATTCTAGTCCAAATAACAGTTATATCCAAATAAGTCCAAGAACAAATGCATCTATCTGCCTATGGGTTATAAACTAGTTATTATACAGCAGCAATACTACAATAAGAGCCTAATCGGCTAACGGTATTAGCAAAAAGCCTCAAGTCTGAAAACAAAAACGGCCAAAAGCCTAACCGGCTACAGTAAAAGGCGCAAAAAACTGCAGCAAGCCTAACCAGGCTGGGATAGAGCTAGTACTACCACAAAAGGCCAACGACCTTAACTAAAATAACAGGGCCATGCCCAAGTATCTTAACACACTAAGAAGAAAACTTATCCAACTAGATACAAGTCCAAACAGACAATAAACCAACACTTTTAATACTACTAACCTAAACCACTATAATAGAGAGAAAAAAGGTAGAATTCTTTTCAAAATTCACACTTATCTATCCAATAAACGGCCAAGAGCTGTAAAGAACACCCGATCAGTTGCAGGGGCAAACTAGATCTGGGGAATGTAGTGGTGCGTTGTGGGATAGGGCGGGCTGTTAGAGACCTCAAGCTTTGCTATTTGGCCTAATCAGTGCCGATGTTCAGCTCCGAACCCATCACTAAGAATGAAGGCGAGATTGAACAACTTCACACGTATTATTTAAGGTTGTGCTGATGTAAGGTGTGTTACTCTTTGAAGACTTTTCTTTAGCCGAAGCGCTAAGCCTTGCATTACAATTACTGTTCGTGTGTCCATGACCTGTGTGGTTTTTATTATACATCTCATACAGACCATCTCCCTTCCCATCTGCATGGAGCAGAGGTCTGCAATGACTATATAAGCCAATCCAGTCACTGTAAACAAACAACAGACGGACTCTACTGCATGCAGCAAATGTTATGGGCCCAGCAGCCTCCTACCCTTACGATAAAGTGAGCTGGTATTGGCCATTCAAACTCATCCTCCCTTACCCAAGCCTCTCATATGCTCATGCTGCTCATCGAATACAGGTCATCTCAGCTGCAATTTGGGGAAGTGAAATAATTGCTGGTAGTTGATACAAGCCAATAATGCATATATTTAAATCACACCATCAAACTACTGCAAAGCATAGAAAGCAATTTTCAAACAAAATCACGCCACAAGAATCCCAGGACTATATTTATTGTGATTTCCTCCTTTTTAATGAAAAGACTTCAAACAGCCATCATATCAACTCCCAGGGATGATTTTCATTGGAATTCAAAACAAAACAAGGTATTTTGAACTTTTTTAAAAGGGAGAAATTTGAATGGATTGATGTGATCACTAAATGATTGCCAGTGTTACCAATTTAAGATCTCTCCTCATGGACATGCACCAAGTTCTGATGCTTTTCTCAAATTCAAAATCCAGCTTCTGAGAAATTTAGTCTGTGCTTGCCTTCTGGAGTGTGTATAAGTGGACTACATTTTGGTGAAAGAGCTTGAGTTTGAAAAGCACTGCCAATTAGACCTCTACAGCTGTCATTTAAATGTTTGAATTTCTAGTAGGATACAGTAAATAACAAAATTATGTACTTAGCATAGCCTTAGTTCATCGTTAACTAAGTCTGTCCACTTCCATACTGGAAGACTGGTTACCACACGTGGCACTGGACTGGCAACAATATCCACCTCAGAGCTCAGTCTCCTCACTCAAATCCACAATACACCACACCTCCTTTTCCAGATTGAGTTTGCTATATCTAACATTAAAGCATGAAGAGAACAAATAAGTGGCCCTCAACAAACTTAAGGGAAGCACTCACTAAGGCCTCAGTAGAAGCCAAGAAGGCCTGTCGAGACAAAAGTAAGGTGAACATTTGGAAGTGGGAGCTAGGGTGGGTGTGTGGAACTAGACAGACAAGGATAATTAAGTTCCAATATTATGGTAATACATAACTTTTCTCCACTACATTATCCAACTCATCCACTTTCAAACAGAAGAACACAGTACCAGATAAGCATCTTGGAAGGCACTATGACAGCAAACCATGGAGTATGATGGCCCTGAAGGAAGACATGGATCTGGAGACCACAAACAACATACACTGCCTTACAAAAGCATGCAAAACCCATATTGCAGGTAAATAAATGTCACTGACTGACAGGATCTTAAAGAAACCATATTAACTAGCCACACATCTGTCAGAATGAGCTGGTTTTGTATGGGAACTTCTTATTACTAGTGCTATAACAGAAGGCAATACAGTTTGCTAACCACCAGGACATTATTACTTTTGACACTTTGTGGCCTGGCTTGTTGCATACAGATGAAACAAATAATTGATTGTGTTTTCTAGAATGTTTAGTTCTTTAAGTACAACCTCAGCTGCCTATGTAAGTACAGACAATGTAAGGAAAAAGACAAGAAACAGATAGATTGATTAATGTTTTGTTTCTGAAGTTATCTTTAGAATAAAAGATGGAGCAGTTCAAAAGGAAACCTTTATCTTTATGGAACAACTAATCAGGAGGTTGACATGACACAGCCTACAGTTCATCGATTCTCCTAGCTGAAGTAATGGCTACAAAGAACACTGCTGTCTACAGGAAGAATGAGGTCAGCTTTATAGACTGGTTCAAAGGGAGCAGGGTATGTAACTCAACAAATATTCTGGAGAACAAAAGTGAGATCCAATGAAGGAACAAGGTCTTGATAGGAGGTCTAGGTACAGAAATACTTTGTAAAAAGGCTTTGCAGACTTTATGATGTCAGGGAGGAAGAGGTGAACTCCTGATGAAAGCTGGACATGGCTGCCAGATGCACCTTAACAGTGAACGAAATGCAACCAACATTGAATAGGTTAGACAACAACAACAAGACAGAGGGAGATGAGGCAGTGAAAGGATCTAGACCTTACTATGTGGCCCAAAAGTGAAAACTTTTCCCATTTACCTTTGCAAATTTATCTGGTGGAGGTTTTCTGACAAAAAAAGGATATGGACCACACTAGGTGGGTATGAAGAGTTACTGGCATTCACTGAAACTGGAGAAATCCACACAGTTAGCCCGAGTGAGTGGATGTCCAAGATGAGGCTTACCAGATGGGTGAAACAAGAGATACAAAAATGGATCAAGAATAGTCTGCTGATATGGGGACGAAGCAGGGTAAACCACACTTGTCAATGCCAGAATAAGGCTGTGAGGATTAATATGGCTCTGCACAACTTGGATTTCTGAAGAAAGTTCATAATGACAAGTAGTAGTGGAAAAAGACATAGAAGTCACATTGTTCACTGATAGAAAAGAACACCTCTTGCTGCCCCCATCACTGTGGATTAATAAGGGAAGAGAAGTTGCTGTACTTAATATATTGAACCATACCTCTAAACTTCTTTGCTCAATAATTCTGGACAAAGTTTGGGAAGGGAGGAAAACATCCGACAATACTAAATGAACAATGATAATCCATGTGACAAAGGGAAATACTGCCAGCCCACCTAGCTGGAATTTTGTAAATAATTATATGTCATCTGTGAATATTAATATGATTTATACAGATGTGTGACAGAAGGAGATACTGCCAGCACAGCTATCTGGAATTTTGTAAGTGGTTGTGTGTCATCTGTGAATGCCAACATGCTTCATGTAAGATGCTTGTGCTACAACTGTGTTAGAACTGTATGTTATGTACTGAGCTAAAAATGTAACTGCAGCATGCCCTCCTGGCTTAGAACAGAAATGTATATAAACTACTGTAATTGTGTAAATGTATATGTTTTAACAGTGGGAAATAGAACATAGAGGGTTAACTTGCACAACTTCAAGAAAATAGTTGACATTAAATTATTTTATGATTGTGCTATAAAGGTTAGTTTTAATGCAGCAAGGAGAAAGGATGTCTAGAACTCGGGTGCCTTCTACATTGTTTTGTAAGTGCTTTATTGTTTTATGTCTTCCAGGAGTTGCAAAGATCTCAGAGATAGGTATTTTTCATAGGGAGATGATAAAATGCTGATAGTTTCTGACAATGGGGGTTTAGCTTGGGAACTAAAGTCAGGTGACAAAGGGTGATGTCACCCAAGCTAACCCATCAGTAATACTTGAAATTAATTTAAGAACTCTCCGGGGGGGGGGGGGGCATTTGTATTTGTCTTTAACCTGAAAGCATCAGATGGGAAACATCCACTCACCTTGCCTTACTGTAAGTAAGTTTTTAGGGCATAGCAACTATTTTAGACTCAGATAGGAATATAGTGAAGTACAGCTTAGATGTTTTATTTATTTAACACTGTCCTGCAATGTTGTTTTAAATATTTCCTGTGACTGTGAATGCTGAAGTTACTGTGATGATTTACTGAGTATTTTCTTGCTCTTTTATTATTTATTGTTAAATATATTTAAACCTATCTTTGTGGCCGATATTTGTGAGACATATTTAAGCTCTTAAGAGTACATGCATACCTATTTGGTGACACTGAGTAGGCCACTTCCTAATAGCCTTGTCTCTTGGTCAAACTACCATTTGGATCAATAGTAACATTACACAGTAAGATTGGATACCCTTTGCTAAGGGCCTCATAGTAGCTGATAAGGAGCTGGCTGGTGGCAGTAAAAACTTCCTTATTGTCTGGGCAGAAGGGGGCATAGCTAATAAACCTGTGCCAGCATTTCCCAGGTGTGTGTGTGTGTGTGTGTGTGTGTGTGTGTGTGTAAATCAAACCTCAAAGTGTGCGTGTCAGCTGCCTGGGCAGGGACACGAAGCACTGGTTGGACAGAGAGGGTGCTGGAGGTCTCAGCTTGGCCACTCAGCTGCGATCTCAACTCTATAGTTGAACCAGTAGGGAGTCTTATTGGGGATCTGAAGGAAAAGGGAGAAACCAGCTCCAGACTGATTGTGATCTCTCTGTGCACTTAAGGGAAATTGCACTTTACTGTGTGTGTACTTGTTATCCTCCCAGTGTGTACGTCTCCCCCACTGTTGCCAGTAGTGAGGATTGAGGCTCCTTGATTACTGGGATATTGCTGGGGCATCACATATTAACTGGTGGGCAGAGGTGGGATATCCACATCACATATTAACTGGTCAGTGGTGGGATAGCCACATCACATACTAATTGGCTTGTACTGGTGTGGATATTGAATTCCAGTAGCCTGCAAACAGTGGTCACTAAGGAAGGTGTTTGTAATCTTAATCAGCCACAAAGTGAACATTCAGAGTTTCATATCACAATTGTTTTATTTATTTATTTTTGTTAGCTTAGTTAGTCAGGGAGAGCAGGCAAGCATGTCAGCAGAGGAGTTATGGGGCAAGCTGACAAGAAGCCAGTTGGCTGAGATCTGCGAGGTTAAAGGACTGGTGCATGCTAACCTGACTAAAGCAGAAATGATTGCAGACTTGGACACATCTGCATCACAGACCAGCATTCAAGAGGACAACCAGGCTGGCCTTGGAGATGGACAATTCTAAGAAAATGGACAGTTCAACCTTTCCACAAAGAACTTAAAAATCCATCTGGAGTTAAAAAGACTTGAACTGGAGGCCAAATGTTTGGAAATAGAAGCAGCAGAGAGATGAAAAAGCCTGAAGGCTGAGAAAAATGAGAAACTGCAACATCTGGAAGCTGAGGAAAATGAGAGGCAGAGGCAACATGAAAAGGAGATACTGACTCTTCGCCAGGGTCATGCAAGTAATGGGGAAGGGAGTAACCGAACCCAAGAAGCAACACAGGTCAGTAAATTTCTTCCACAACTTAAAGAGGGGCATAATTCTGATAGTTTCATTCATATGTTTGAAAGGGTTTGTAAACAGTATAATGTTGACCAAGGGCTCTGGATATGGTTCCTGATCCCCTACTCCATGATAAAGCTGTAACTGCTATTTCTAAACTGATACTGAATGCTTAAACTGTAATACAGTCAAAAATTGTTTGTTAGAATGTTTTAAGTTAACACCCGAAGCTTATAGGAAAAGGTTTCATGAGCATAGACACAACACAGATGAAAGTGTGTGAATATATTCCTGAACTAAGCACTTATTTTCATACATTGGTGAGTGGATGTCATGTCACCACTTTTGAAGGGCTGCCAGACCTTTTGGTGAGGGAACAAGCCCTTAGCACTTTGCCTGAGGACATGAGAATCTGGTTAGCTGACAGGCAATATACTTAGCAAGCACGACATCACTGTACAGGAAACGGATACCCAGTGCTGCTCATGGGTCTAACAGAACCCATGGGGGGCAGCCCAGACTGCCTCAACAGAGTCCGCCAGTGGCAGGGGAAGCCACTAGTCCAAGTACATGTTCAGGACCAAGGGTTAAATGTTTCAAATGAAACCAGTGGGGCCATGTAGCATATAGATGTCCATAGATGCAAGGTGGGGAACAAAAGGTGGGAGAGCCAGTATATAGGAAATGCAGAATGCCAGCAGTAAGTTGTCTTGAGACAACAAGGGTACCAAAGTACAAGAGGTTATATCCTATCTTATTAAACAGGCAAGAGGCCACTGCTAAGAGAGACACTCTCAATGGTGAAAGAGGAGCACTACTTGCTAGGGCAGTCTACTCCAGTCAGAGCTTTAGGAGGGACCCCATTCCAAATACCTTTGGCTAGGGTTCACCTTGACTGGGAGGGTGGAAAAGGAAGGAAGCAAGCAATTAGGTGTGTTTAAGGATATCCCTGCAGATGTTCTAATATGGAAAGATTTTGGTAATGCAGCACCTTGTGTGCATGCAGTTACACGCAGTCAGGCTTGGAGACAAGCATCTGGGTCTGGTAGCCTGGGTGAGACCCAGACAGACCGCACACTTGCACCCAGGACTGGTGAGGTGGTTACTTCAGAGAGGGAGCTATCCTGTAGCAGTGAAACTGAAGGTGAGCCACAGTTGCTTGTGGGTACTGATGTTCCCTTTGACAGAGTGACTGCTAGGGCAGAGGTGAGTAGCACCCAGGCTGACAGGGAGGCACCACTGCCATAGAATACCAGACTTCCTGCGGAAGGGAAGCTGAGAAGGGTTACCAAGACAGAGTTGAGACAGGCTCAGCTCTCAGACCCTAAATTACAAGACCTCAGGGAGGTAGCCAGTAAGGCATCTGATTCTCAAGGGAAAAGAAAGGGAATCTGTATACTGGAAAATGATTACTGTATAGAGAGTGGACCCCTGAAGGAGGGCTAGAGGGTGAGAGTATACAGCAGTTGGTAGCATCCAGAATCTACCTTCTGGCATTTCTAGTCATAGCCCATGATATTTCCTTTGCAAGTCGCATGGGCATAAAGCGTACAAACAGATGTATTATGCAGAATTTTTACTGGCCTGGAATCTCCAGAGATGTAACAGGGTGCTGCAGGACCTGTGAGCAGTGCCAAAAGGCAGGCAATGCAGGAGACAAGGTCAAAGCTCCTTTGATGCCTTTGCCTGTGAATCAGGAGCCATTTCAGATGGCAGCTATGGATATTGTTGGGCCTCTGAGTACCCCAAGTTCCATAGGGAAGAAATATATCCTAGTGGTAGTAGATTATTCTACCAGATACCCTGAGGTAGTGACACTGTCCTCCATTCAAAAAGAAAAGGTGGAAAATGCTTTGTTTGAAATTTTCAGCAGGGTAGGTTTCCCAAAAGAAATACTGACTGACAGAGGTGGCATTTTCCCATCAGACCTGCTGGCTCGTCTGTGGAGGCACTGTGGGGTGAAGCACCTAAAAGACTACCCCTACCATCCCCAGAACAATGGTCTTGCAAATAGTTTAAATTCTACACTGAATATGATGTTACAGGCATTTGCAGACCAGTTTAAAAGGGAGTGGGACAGATATTTGCTCCATCTGCTGTTTGCTTACAGGGAGAAGCCCCAGGAATCCACAGGTTTTTCACCCTTTGCATTTCTGTATGGGCATTGGGTGAGGGGACCTCTAAATTTGAGTCAAGATGCGTGGGTCGGTCAGTCTGAATCCCACAAGGAGTTTGTTGTGGCATATTTCCTAAACCTCAGGACAAGGTTCAGGGAACTCATAGGCTTGGCCCATGATGAACCTGGCAGAAGTCCAGCAGCAGAAAAAAGTCTGGTATGACAGGAATCCTCGAACTAGAGAGTATGCTGTGGGGAAGCAAGTAATGGTTCTCATTTCTGTCAGACACAACAAGCTACAGGCAGCTTGGGAGGGACCCTTCAAATTGGTAAGGAAGGTCAGTGATGTTAACATGGCAATACTCCTAGGCAGAAGGGAAGGGCACAAACTGTACCATGTTAACACGATGAAACCTTACCATGACAGGGAGGCTCTGGTGCTAAGTATTTGCAGTACAAGCCAGGAGGAGTCTGAGGGGAGATTTACAGCTACAGGGAGACAGATAGCCAAATTACTATGGTGGAGCCTAGGGTTGCAGGCATATGATAGGACAGTGCAGCACTGTACTGGGGTCAGCAATGCCAAGGCAGCTGGAATCTCAAGCCAGGGAATGGGGTAATGTATTCCCAGATAGTCACCCCTCTCAAGCAACGTTTCTCAAGGGTCAATTTAAAAACTAGCTTGAGTTTTCGGGGAGGAAGAAGTGTGACAAAGGGAAATACTGCCAGCCCAGCTAGCTGGAATTTTGTAAATAATTATACATCATTTGTGAATATTAATATGATTTATAAAGAAGTGTGACAAAAGGAGATACTGCCAGCCCAGCTATGTGGTATTCTGTAAGTGGTTATGTGTCATTTGTGAATGCCAACATGCTTCATCTAAGATGCTTGTCTTATAACTGTGTCAGAACTGTATGTTATGTACTGAGCTAAAAATGTAACCACAGCATGTGCTGATGGCTTAAAACAAAAATTTATATAAACTATTGTAATTGTGTAAATGTACATGTTTTAACAGTGGGCACTAGAACATAGATGGTTAACTTGCAAAACTTTTATGATTGTGCTATAAGTTAGTTTCAATGCAGCAAGAAGACAGGATGTCTAGAACTAGACTGCCTTCTGCATTATTTTGTAAGTGCTTTATTATTCTATTTCTTCCACCAGTTGCAAATACCTCAAAGATAGGTATTTTTCACAGGAAGATGTTAAACTGCTGATACTTTCTGACAATGGGGGTTTAGCTTGGGAACTAAAGTCAGGTGACAAAAGGTGATGTCATCCACGCTAACCCAGCAGTCATATTTGCTATTAATTTAAGAACTCTCACTGGGGGAGAGAGAGAGAGACAGAGAGAGAGAGAGAGCATTTTGCATGTGTCTTTGACCTGACACCATCAGCTGGGAAACCTCCACTGACCTTGGCTTGCTGTAAGTAAGTTTCTAGGGCATAGTAACTATTTAAGATTCCGACAGGAATGTAGTGAACTACAGCTTCGATGTTTTCTTTCTTCATTTGAGAATGTCCTGCAATGTTGTTTTAAATATTTCCTGTGATTGTGAATGCTGAAGTTACTGTGATGATTTACTGAGTATTTTCTTGTTCTTTTATTATTAAATATATTTAAACCTATCTTTGTGGCTGATATTTGTGAGATATAGTTAAGCTCTAAGAGTACTTGCATATCTATGTGGTGACATTGGGCAGACCACTCCTAACAGCCTTGTCTCTTGGTCAAACTACCATTTGGATCAATAGTATTTATTTACTTATTACATTTGATTACCGTGTAGTGCCCGACTGGACACAGCCTGTTTTCAGCGGAGACCCGGGGAGAAAAGCTCCAGTATTAAGTTAGATAAATACATAGTAAAACGCTTTGTAAGACTAACAAAGTCACTAGTCATACAATAGTTGTCAGCATGCAATAATTGATATAACCTACTAGAAGTAATACATGTGACTATATTGATACCTTATTATAACTAAGACAAGAGACAATATTGATACAGAGAAGCAGTACCAAACATAGAAAACATTAACCTCAATGGGTTCTAGGCCAATAGTAACATTACACAGTAAGATTGGACACCCTTTGTTAACAGCCTTAAAGTAGCTGATAAGGAGCTGGCTGGAGGCAGTCTGGGCAGAACGGGGCATAGCTAGTAAACCTGTGCCAGCCTTTCCCAGGTAGGTGTGTGTATGTGTGTGTGTGTGTGTGTGTGTGTGTGTGTGTGTCAGCTACTTGTGCAGGGACACAAAGCACTGGTTGGACAGACAGGGTGCTGGAGGTCTTAGCTTGGCCACTCAGATGAGATCTCAACTCTATAGCAGTGCCAGTAAGGAATCTTATTGGGGATCTGAAGGAAAAGGGAGTAACCAGCCCCAGACTGACTGTGGTCTCTGTGTGTTCTTAAGGGAAATTGCACTTTACTGTGTGGGGCAATTGTCATCCTCCCAGTGTGTACATCCCCCCACTGTTGTCAGTCATGAGGACTGAGGCTCCTTGATTACTGGGCCAATGCTGGGGTGTCACAATCCACAAGGAAGGAGTATGCAAAAAAATGTTGCTTTTGCTGGTGGGTCCTAATGCAGAAAAAGCATTTCACAGTGTCAGATAAGATTTTATGATTAAGGCAATGGGAGCATCTAAATTCTATGATATAATAATAGGACTAATTAAGAATAAGACTCCTAAAGGGTCCATAACCATACCAGAATAATGCAGAGCCCCGATAATCACTGACACACAGGTTAAAAAAGCCCTAACCAAAGCCAAGAATACAGCTTCAATGGGACCGGACAGTGTCCCAGGCTATGTCCTACACGAGCTTCAAAATGAACTAACCCCTCACCTAAACACACTGTTCAAAATCAGGCTCTCTACAGGCTACGTACCCATAGAGTGGTGCACAGCTACAGTTATCCTGCTCCACAAAGGTGGAGCCACAACAGACCCTGGGAACTATCACCCTATAAGCCTGACTAGCCTGGTCTGCAAGGCTATGGAGCGCATCATCATGGAATTCATTAACAGAGACATTAGGAACCTCCAAACATTGGACCCTACCCAGTTTGGCTTTGTTAAGGGCAGATCATGCCTCCTAAACCTGGTGGAATTCTTTGAGACAGTTACCAAGGCTTTAGACGAGGGAAAGGAGGTCCGCAAAGCCTACCTAGACCTCGCAAAGGCTTTCAACACCATTCCCCATTCTGGTATTATAGACAAGCTCACCAGCCTGAACATAAACCCCTACGTCATGAAATGGGTTGCTAATTGGCTCACAGATAGAACCCACAGAATGAGAGTTGCAGGTTCTAGGTCCGACTCTAAACCGGTTACAAGTGGCGACCCCCAGGGCTCAGTCCTGGGACCCCTCCTTTTCGGTATATACTTCTCAGAGGTATACGCAATCACAGGAGGACTATGGTTGACCAAGTTCGCAGACGACTGCAAACCGGGGGCCATAATTGACTCTCCAGCAGATACAGACATTCTCCAGAAGGGTCTCACTGAGACGGATACCTGGTGTCAAAATCATGGCCTCAAGCTAAATGCCAAAAAGTGCATAGTCATCCCCTTTGGAAAAACAAAGTACCCATGAACTGCCACATACGTGGTAGTCCTCTAAATACAGAAAATGTAATAAGGGATCTGGGGACCCAAGTAGATAGCAATCTCTCCTTTGATAATCATATTGTCAAGGTGGTTAGAAAACCCTTCTATGTGGCCCACCTAATCACAAAAGGGTTTGCATCTAGAATAAAAAAATTTATTGTGCCCCTCTACTCATCACTCACTCATCAGACCCATCATAGAATACAACTCCCTATTTGGGATGTACCTTACAAGACACCTGCAACAGCTGGAAAGACCACAGAAGTACCTCACCAAGAGGATTACTGGCCTCAAAAAGATGCCCTATACAGCCCGACTGAAGAAACTCCAGCTGTACTAGGTTGCATATCGCTTACTCAGAGGTGATCTCTGCCTGACATACTAATGGAACTAATAGCTCTGCTGGACATAGGCACAGGAAACTAATCTAAGGGGGTGGCGAAAGCCAGCACATTCTGGCTAGGCTTATAGATGCCCTCGGGCAGATAGTCTAGTACTTACCTATGAACCTATGAAGCAAGAATTTAGATGTAAAGATTCCACTCTGACAAGCTTTGTTTGAACACAGGAATGAGACAAGAGTTCCCTGTTTGCCCGTTTACTTTTATTTATTTATTTTTATATTTGTTTACTAGGGTCGTGAACTGATCAGTATTGATCAACTTCAGGCTCAGACCAGGTGAAATACGAAACATTTTGCAACAAAAAAGGTACAAAACATGAGCAATAACAGTAGTTTGTGCCGGTTATACAGAAAACTCTATATGTACATTATTGTAAACAAGTAGAATGTAACGTACAATATTTACAAGTTTCTAAAGTGTGTCAACCTTCATTAATAATGAAGGAGAAGCGGAGAAGTTGAAATTAGTAAGGAATGTTTGCTTTGTATTTAGAGATATTTCCAAATAAAATAAAGGAATCAGAAACTCAATAATACAAATGGTATAGTAGTCAAGAAAAGTTAACTTTACTACCAGATAACTACTTTCTATTTGATATTCAAATAAAGGTATTTCAGTGTTGTGGACAATTTTTGAGACAGTTTCTAGCCTTTTCAGGATATAAAATTAATGAAGATAAACTATGTACATGACTGGGTTCAGCAGTATCCATACTTAAGGGAACATGATAAGATTAAATATTTAGGTGTATTAATTAAAAAAGGATTCTGTTATTGCAGCTAAGGTTAAGTTTGAAAAGACTAAAAAGATAATATACAAAGTGAGACACTTGAAGCTCTTGATTATTGATATGGATAGTAAGATATAAGCAGTAAAAAACATTTTAGTCCATTTAGTTTTATACACAGGTCAAGCATATTTTTTAATCAAATAGAGAAAATGTGGATGCTGATAAAGAGGTGAAGGAATTTATGCTGCCTTCTTTTTGGAGGCTGTCCTGCCTGTGTTTTCTTAGATTTTTTTTTTTATTTGTGCTCTAGTTTCCTACCAACATTGTCTCTTTTTTACTAGCAGTTTTGAAACTTGAATAACTGCTTGATCCCTTAGATTGGGTGGGACATCTGGGATGGACTTTTTGACTTTAGAGGAGGTTGATGAAAGGGGATTTTGTAACCTCCGGATATGATAGATAGTACCCATTTGTCTCTTGTTATATTTTGCCAGGTTTTGGGTACAGGGAAAGTCTTCCCCCGACTGCCTCCAGAGGTGAGCAGTCGGGCAACAGTCAGGGATGCTGAAAGGGTTTGGCAGAGAAGGTTTCTCTGTCACCCTGATTTTGCGGCCCCCCTCTGCCACGAGGGCGGCGTCTGCCATTATTGTTGTTTCCCCCTCTGCCCCTGGGGGAAAACCACCACGTATGTCAGGCAAGGGTCCCTGGGACTTCCAAAACCACATCTTTCCACCTTTCTGACCTTTGGGATAAGGTCTGTTAGGAGTGGAAAAATGGACTCCCATGGCAGAGAGTCTTGACTTCCTGCTCACACCTGGTAAGCATGTCTTTCACCTGAGACCCAAAAAGCAAGGAGCCATCAAAGGGAGTATTTGTGAAGGACATCCAAAAGGGTTCTGTAAAACTGAAACAGCCGCAGCCAAGCATGTCTCCTGAGAGCCACTCCTGTACCTGCGGCTCTGCTTGCTCCATCGGCTGCATAGGAAATCAGCATCATGGAGGAGTTGACTACAGAATTAAGAGTCGCAAGCTGGGAAGCTATTTTGGCTGATGCTCCCTCAGCTGTAGGATCTTGTAGGGTAGCTCCAAGCTCTTTTAGGAGATCCCTTTGAAGTTGTGTGAAATGAGAGCGATAATTCCGGGACCTCATTGAGAAGGTCGCTGAGGAAAACATTTGCTTCCCAATATCTGTCCATCGTCTTAGACTCTTTGTTTGGTGGATGGACAGACAAAGAAGTTTCTGTTAACTCTTTCTTGGTGGCTGCTACTACCACCATGGCATCAACTGGCACACCTTTAGAGAGAAATTGTTCGTCCTGGGGAGCTGCTGTTATGATCTTATTTGGTCTCCTCAGAGTAGGCTCCACAGAATCTGGAGCTGATCAAGCCTTTCAAGCCACTACAGACATGAGTGGATCGAAAGGTGGAGACACCCAGGAAGTGGAGGGTCGGGAACCGAATGCCTCCAGGTATACAGACAAAAACTTGACAAATTTTTAAGAATAAACAACAATTACAATCACAGAAAAAAAATATACTAAGCCTGAACCAGTAACGAAACAACCTCGCAGCTGAAGCGGCAAACGAGATCTGGGTAGCTGACACTGGGCATTCTGGGATAAGGGTTAGCCTCGAGCCAGTAAATAGCTCTCGAGCTTTAGAAGTAGGCTGAGTCGGAGCTGAACCCAAACAGCACGAATGAAGGCAAGATGGGACAACTTAACATCAAGTGTTCCCAGTTATCTCTTTCCATCACATCCCCAACATTTCAAATCTGTCTGAGGAAAATGTATTTGAATTCTGCTAGCACTATCAAAATTTACATGCAAACACTTCCAAGAAAAATCCTAAATCTTCTAGCTTTTGTTAACTACTTAGGAGTCATACATATATGTCCTCCCATTGCTTCCTTATAAACTTCTTTTCTAGTCTCTCTTCCCAATCATTTCTAATCTCCGATTGATTCCTAAAGTTATTGGGCAATATTTTATATGCCCTACATTATCATCCCTTTTTAACTGCAGCTTCTGTTCTAGATTAAATTAAAACTTTACGAGAGCATGCCTTGCACTTATGGCAAGATGTATATATTCTTGTCATCTCAGCCTTAGTCACATAAAGTTTACTTTGGTTCACAGTTCTCACATTCCAGGTTCCAGTGTTATACAATTCTTTGTAGCACTGGACTTTTTGTTTCACCTCTGAGCACCTCAGTGGATGGACTTCCTTTTTGCTTTAATCCATTTGCATCATTAGCTATAGAACTACTCATATTTATATTTGTCGTGTGGTCCTTCTCAGTAGTGTGCTGTTCAGCTTCAGTCCTGAGGGTCTCAATTTACAGTGTAATTATGACGTGCCTTTAGTTGCATTTGTCCATGGAATTTTCTTGGCCTCAAACAAATGCCCTACACTGATCGCTTCAAAAACCTCCAGCTTTATTCCATAGCATATCGCCTACTCCGAGGTGATCTTTGCCTAACATATAAAGCTATGTCAAACCCAGAGCTTTTGGACATGCTACACCTAAAGAAATCCCAATCCCTCCATGCTACACGCTTTAGGGACTTAAACCTTGTCACCACAATAAACAGGATACACTGGAGGGATAGATTCCTGTCCCAGAGACTTCCTATACTCTGGAACAAGCTACCTACCTATGTCAAGCAAAGTTCTTCATTAGCACTCTTCAAGAAAAATCTTGATGAGTGGATGGGAAATAGGAAATACCGCCTGGGGATCACTTCTGTGTCTCTGCTGGACAGTGGCACAGGAAAATAACTTTCTTGGGTGGCGTAAGCTATGGAACCTAGCTGGCTAGGCTTACATAGGCCCTTGACCGATAGCCTAGTACCTACCTATGAACTAGCCATTACCTTCTTCAGTGGGCTATATTGTGCCTAATCTCTCTGCCATGATCCACTAATTTGGATGAACCTACCCAGTATACCTCATGGATTCACAGAGATATACAAAGCCCCTTCTCCAAACCAAGGTAATGGTCCAGTCATCGCTACTATACAAATATTTAACAACTGGGTGATTCTGAAGGTAAACTGCAACTCTAACTGCAAATTTGGTGTGCCAGACTTGTGCCAGACTGAACTGGCAAGTGGTTGAGTGTTACTGTGAAGGGAGGTGAGGAGGTGTTGGCTATAAAAAGATATAGAGCACTAAAAAGCAATGGGCTCAGAATATCACGGGAGTGAAATCCCAGGGAGCCAAAGATTATACCTCTGCTCTGCATCTGGCCAGTATAAACTTTTCTGGGTGTGGCAGATGGTGGCTTTTACCCAAGGTACTAGTGAGCATTTACTATAAGCATTTAAAAACAATCACCCTTCGCATACTAGTTACTCAGCGGTGCAGACTGTGAGACCACAGACCCTAAATGTGACATATTATCTGACGGCATCACTTTAAATTATATGACCTGCTCAGGACAGGTCGTCTCACCTGAAGCATTAAATTTAAAACACAATAGAGATTCCAGCGGGCTACCTTTACAATGAGGTACCTTAGGGTATCTTCGACAATGGGGTTACCTAGCACTAAGCAAGTTAACACAATTCTCATTTAACATCTCAGTCACTGGGAAGCAATCTGGCTTCTCAGAGCAGAAAGTAATATTTCTTAAGGTGTGCCTTCTTTCAAAGATCATTTCACCTACATACTATTAATGTACACCTGTCTGCTCCAAATGTTAACTTTTGCTTTCCTTGCCTCTCAATGTTTTTCATCTCTTTTAAGCTACAACTTTTTTAGTAAAAGCAACTAGAAATAAAAATGAATGCAGTATCTATTTCTTAATCTTAAGTTATATACTGCAGTGCCACGGTGGCAGCTTTACTGCTTAGTTCTACATACTTATTTAGCTGAAAAGCATTACATTTGTCCACTCTTCATTTTAAAACTTGCCTTAAAGAGGAACAATGTTAAAATTAAGTAGATTTATTTTAAACGTATTTGCTACTCTCAAGCATAAAAACAACTGCTCCCAAACTTAGGAGTAAAAATCTGATTCAAATGATTGCTGTAATGAGACTACTGACTGATCAAAACTGACCTGAATTTCTAGGAATGCAAAATAATTTTCATTCTACATGCTAAGATTAGGCTAATTTTTCCTTCTGTAGGATGATTTTATGAAAAAAGCATTGGTTACTATATGTTAGGCTCCTGATTCTCACAGGACTCAGATGCCCCTATAGTAATCCCTTCTTTACTGCTAGCCTTCTTAACAGACATTTTACGAAGTGGCATGAATAAATCTTCATACATTTCCAAAGTATACCACTTACTCTGACATGTTTTGTAACCTCTTCTGCAAAACTTTTGGGGAAGTAGAATATCTGACATAGAAGACCATTTCTGATGCAAACAACAATATGCATTTTGGTCTTCATCCTTGTTCTACATTCTCCGCTTACATATAAAGTTTTATATGGAGCTAGTCTATTTTTGTTTCTTGCTTCCATACACCATGAAAGATAAACAGATTGTAACTGATCAGAAAAAAAACTGTTGGAGATGTACAGAGGATAAGGTAGATGGGATTCTGAAAAAGTACTTTTGGAAACTACCCAAATTATTCCCATTCTAGATAGAAGTCAGGGACTCATTCAAGTTCTCTCTCTCTCTCTCTCTTATTTCAGTGGATATCTTTCTGATACACATCCCACAAACATTCTACCCACAGGGGAAATTTCTCAAATAATACAAATGGTCATCTTTTAATCTTGCTATACTCTAAATCAGGAAAATTTCTCAAAAATTGCAAAGGGTCATCTTTCCAAGATTTTGGTTGCAAATTAGCTTTTACTTGGACTTGGCAGCAGATAACATTGGTCTACACAGATATAATTCTCTATCAAATCTTAAAATGGAGTACACTTTTTCAATGAATATATGTGCAGAAATGTACCTCTGCTACTATACAATACGTTTATAAATTATGTAGTATATCTCAGTGAACCTACAGCAAACAGTTTGATGGTGAAAGAACGTGAGATTAAAGATTTTGTTTTCTTAAGTTTATTACATGGAATTTTTGCAAATATTTATTTTTCCAAATTGTTGTTATATTACTGTTTCCACCTCATAACATAGTTTAAAAACTCAAAATGAACCTATGATTCTGTATGAAATTTACAGTGCACTAGTCAAATCTGTTTTTTTAATATTTGAAAACATTCCTGCTGTAATTTCAAGGATCAAAGCTGGATCCTTGGGATATGAGATCACAAGAGTGAACGTAAAGGAAAACATGCAAGTCCAAGGTTGCAGTACCTCTTATTTCCCTACACTGAGATACACTGGCATCCATCTTAGTACATACAAGTGGAGTAATGTGTATGGCTCCCTTTATCACTCTGTGCAGGAAGGACTTGTCCCAAACAAAAATACTTTAAAGCTACAAAAATGACTTTTATTACTCAATGTTTTACTGTCAGAATCAATATTATTTTTAATTACTGTAGGACTCGCAATCCATATGCAGGAAATCATTCAAAAAGACATTCCTTATTAGTTAAGACTGGAATACACATATATAGAATAATAGATAAGAAATGCTCAGTTAGAATATTTGAACAGACTACAAAGGTCATACAACACAGCAACTCAAATACTCTCAGTATGGTAATGTTGTATGTCTCTTTCCCTGTCCTTCTCAGTATGCTAACTTAGTATGTCTCTTTCCCTGTCCTTAAACCCGGTCATCCAGTACAGGTTTATCCACTCCCACATAATTACATTTTTAACAAGACCATTCCTATAATTTAAATCATTCAAATGCAATAAGCCAAACAGCAAAAAACCCTTCTCAAAAGACAACTTCAATATAATCAGTCTTTCTCCACATATCAATGGCAGCCTTTCAAGAAAACCCTGAAACCTCACCCAAGACAACCCCAACTCGTTCTTCCCCCACCAGTGAAACCTCTAATAACAACCGATTAATTCCTCTAGTGTCTATACAGCCAGTACCACCTACCTAGTATTTAAACTTCTATCCAAACTAAGACTATGCTCCCCCTCCGCTGATAATCTGCCATCTGAATATCTAAAACTCACAGATGATGTAATAGCCTATCCTGTCAGTATTCTTATAAATCGACCCATCTGAGAATCAAAGTCCCCCAACTATGGAAAAAATCCATTACTCCTCCATTATATAAAGGTGGTAATACTAATGATCTCTCAAACTATCGGCCTATCTCTATACGCTCACCACTATGAAAACTCTTAGAAAAATGTGTGCACGCTCAGCTCTTAAAGCATCTATGTGACAAATAATCTCCCTGCACCCACCCAACATGGATATTTTCCAGCACACAGCACTACCACAGCCCTAATGTCATTCATTGATGTTGTTGTTGTTGTCTTTCGGCTTTTCGGTTAGGGGTCGCCACAGTGGACGCTAATGATTGGCAGTAGATTTTCACGAACGCTGAGGTGCCAGCTCGATGTTCAACCTTCAACGAAGGCACGCCCATTTATGCATGTCTTTCGAATGCCCACCCAACTGCAGGGAGGAAATGCAGACTCCACACAGAAGGCACTCCCCGCACTCCAGCCGAGAATCGAATGGGAGAACCTCTTGCTGTGAGGCAACAACGCTACTGTTGCACCACCGCGAAAGTTCCCTAATGTAATTCATTGATACTGTGTATAAAACTCTTGATGCTGGGCTATTAACTACAGTAGTCTTATTAAAACTAAAGCTTCTGACACAATATCACACCTTAAGCTGCTTCAACAACTAGAAAAATTGGGATACTCCCTAAATTCCCTAAAATGGTTCTCCAGCTACAGTACCTACATAACAGAAAACAATCTGTCAGATGGCAAAATAACCTATCTGCATACCTGGTCAATAACACAGGACTGCCTGCCCCAAGGATCTAACCTGGGGCCTCTGCTTTTTAATATTTTCATTAATAACTTTTACAAAGCCTCCCAACACAATACACTTATCCAATATGCCGACAATTCCACTGTCATCTCTTCTTCTAGGAATTTCTCTGATCATCTTAAGATTGCACAAAATGCCTTTACATCTATAGAAACGTGGCTAAACGATGCACAACTACTACTGAACTCCAAAAAAATCTAAGCTCCTACTACTCTCAACAAAACCACCAACTCCACACTTTAAAATTTACTCACAAAACAAAACATAAATCGAACTAGTGAAGACAGCTAAATTGTTAGGCATAACTACTGATGACAAACTCACCTTCAAGCAACATATACTCAATACAATTAAAAAAATTAAACTGGGCACACTTTATAGATAAACTTTATTTAGACAAGCCAACCAGAATAAAACTTACAAATACCCTACTTATCCCTTCTCTCCTCTATGCAGCCCCATTTTCACCAACCTTCACACATCTCTCAGTAATAAACTGCAGTCCTGTTACTACAAAATAGCAAAATTTGCCTCTGGGATGCCAAACCGCACACACCACTGCTAGGCCATTCTGGATTTGAATTGGTATGAATTCCCGCATTACCTATATTTTACCAAACAAACTCCTGCCCACACATTGATATATAAACCCAACAACTGCCCTACTATTCATTCAGTCCTACAATCTTATATCCCAACCAGCAATCTTCGGTCTACTAACAAACAGCTTTTAAGCATAACCAAACCCAACAAAAGAGCTGAACAAAGACTATATTCCTATACCATTGCTAGATTATGAAATGTCCTACCTTCTTCAATCACTCAGCTAGACTCAGTAAAAACTTTTAAATCTGCACTAAAATGCTAGTACATCAATTATTATATCTCTTCCTTTGTACAAAACTCTTCATCTTCTGGCTTTTCCCGGTTAGTGGTCGCCACAACGGATAACCTGTCTTCTCATGATTGGCAGTGGAGTTTTACAGTGTCGAGTTGCCAACCTTCCACAGAAGGCACACACACACGCACTCACACCTAGGGCCAATTTAGAGTGTCCAATCCACCTACAGCATGTCTTTGGGATGTGGGAGGAAACCGGAGATTCCCGGAGTAAACCCACGCGACCGCAGGGAGGACATGCAGACTCCGCACAGAAGGCACCCCAGCCAAGGATCAAACTGGAGAACCTCTTGCTGTGAGGCGGCAACACTAACTGCTGCACCACCATGGCCGCCCCTTTGTATAAAACTCTAAGCTACCATAAAAATAAAAAATGGAATTACTTCTTTTTCTACTCCTTCACTAAATAACTCCTGTTAAACGACTAAGGACTTTCTCTATGACAGCTAACATTTTCTAATCTCTCTATCTACTTTTGGGCAATGTCTAGAACCTCTTAAGTATTTAATACAATTATTTATCTTGAATCAAATTTACAATTTTATTTCAATGTTTTTTAGTGTTAATAATGTGGGAATGGATAGGTTTCAAGACAGATGAAAGGGATTGAAGAAAAAGAGCAAGATAAAAAAAAATCACCCATCAAGGTTATACAGAACTGACAAAATATGAATTAGATAAAGGGTAAGGTGGAGTAGCTATACTCACTAAAGACAATGTCAAATGTACACTATCTGAAAAACAATCCCCTTAGGTTCGTAAGTTTAAGTTTACAGGTTTATATTAGGCCTCTGACCGGAAAGATCATTTGTAGTCTAGCCTCAAGGTCCCACTTCGTCAGTACCCTACAACACTAACTGCTGTCTAATTTCTTCCACTTTCAATGTGGGTTTGAGGGCCCTGATCAAGGATGGATTTGGACTTTCCCAAACATTTGTTCAGGATGCAATCGAAGAGGATGAGGGGGACGCTTTCCTTTACATTTAAGGAAAGTCTACTGCGTGGAAGAGGGCTCTTTTGAGAGAGATATCTACAATGCCTGGCAGTTCTAGTTATGCTGCTGTGGAAGTTTACTTCAAGTGGATGTTTAAGGTGGTGTTTGCTTTGCAGATTTTGAGGAAGTTACTTAGGACTGGACCTTTCAAGGCTTGGAAGGCAAGACAAAGCCACCCCCTCAACAGTCTGTAAGAAACAAGGCCAGCACTATGGAGCAGAGGGCTATAACCCTAACTACAGCCCAGGTAACAAGGGTTCTAGTAGTGATTCAGTTGTCTGAGACACTGTCAGGGAGGGAGGTATTGGCGTATCTATTCTGGGGGGCATTCACCTAGCTGATCCCTGTAGCAAGTCATGGACCATAAAGGGAGGTGGCCCACAGATATAATAGACAAATGTATGGGGACAGGGTAGAAATGAGTGCAGGTCATTACCACCCCTCACAACAGCAAGGATGATGCATGGTCTAGGACCCAGCCTTAAGATCCTTATCAGCCCCAGGGAAATTAGGAGGGGCAGTTAGACCTGAAGTAGGATGGGGCATCAGGGTGCACTGATAGTTGGCAGCATGGGCGGTGGGGGGAGTCTGTAAGGAAAAGTGAAAACAAAGTGCTTAAAACAGTCAACATAGAACATGGATGACATGCTCTTTATTTTCCTTGTTAGGAAATGCTACATTCTTTTGAGCTGATTCAGATGTTCAGGTATGTATATACTGACAGGAGAAATAAATATATTCAGTTATGGGTCTGATAAGGAAGAAGTACAGAAAAATAATAATTTCCTTTGACATAGAAAATATATCCCTGATAATCAATCTGGTTACTCAGAAAGATTTTGTAATGACAGTAGATACATGGTGGTTTAAGGACAGTTTACTGTCAATGAAAGTGCCCAGATCCCTAAAACTGTGCCAATTTTAAAAAGAGCATCATCTATATAAGATGATGAATGAACTATGTACAAAAAAGTGCTCATCCATCATCAGTAATAAAGTATTTGGATTTCAAATTATAAATGGCCTCCATGCTTTGAGAGAAAGCAAGCAGAAATCAACACACGATTATCATACTACTTAGAGGCACCAAGTAGCCTAGATTGACAGGAAGTTTCATGTTTCAAAAACCTTTTTAAGGTCTGTAGCCCTTTAACACTCCTTTACTGCACTATCCATTTGGTATTATTACATTTGTCCCTTTTCTCTTTTTAGCAAGGAAGAAGGGTTGGATAAGCAGGGACCACACCCTGCGATGGTCTGCACAAGATATATAACCTCAAAACATAATCTCACGCATCTTTGAAGAGACTGTCAGATACTTCACTTATAAGAATCTTGGCTAGTACTGGCCTAGTAAAATAAAGAGTAAATTAAATAATGGCTCACAACACTGGATGATTGACCTAAACACACACACAAAAAAAAATGCTACCTGACTAAAGCAACAGACGTAGTTTAGGAATAAAAGTAAAATAGCCACCAAGAACTGCAAATGAAATTTCTTTAATCACAAAAGCCTACTACATGCTTCATTCATATAATTTTGGTTAAGCCTGAAAGTACAACCACCCCATCCCTTTTCAAAATGCTGCATTTAATATTACCAAACTACTACATAACTATTCTGAAACACTGAACTATTATATATCAATTCATTCTGCTTCCATCCCAAAACCTTATTGATAACCACAATCAGCTACCACTTCAACAATTTGAGAGTATGGAAGGCAGTATTTTTGCAGTGAACACTCTTTAAAACAATTCTGGATCAGCTGAGTCTCATAAGCACCCTCCCAAAATTCTTAAACAAATGCTGTTTATACTCGAGTAATGCCATTAACACTACTCATAAATAGCAGCATTAAAGAATGTATTGTATAACAATATGGAAAAGAGGTTCACAAATATCCTTCTTCATAATGGAGGAACACCAGCTGAACCCAATTACAAAGTAATTCCCATTCTAAACATACTGTCCATACCATGAGAGTAATTCAGTGTCAGTTAATCCGCCATCAAGAATTTAACTGGCACCCCACCCTTTTTTAAACATTTGATTACTGAGGCAGTATATTGATGTCAGAGGGCTATTTACAGGTACAGCCAGACTGAGTATATTGCAATGGAAAGAAAAGATAAAGAAAGCAACTTAACACCCAGCTACTCCCAGTCCACAGATTAATACAGAAATCAGAAAAAGCAAAGCCTACTAGACATACTGCAAACTTACACCCCCCACTATCCCCACTAGACCACTTTTATCTGAAAACAAAATGCTCTTCACTACAACCACACCTGTCAGCAGGAACCTCTGTCTATTCCAGCTATGTAGCCCACTCCTGGAACTCTATCCCCTTTATCCCTGAAACATACTAGCAACCTTTCCAATTTCAACAGCAATCTAAAAAACATCTGACACCTATACCTGCGCAACCTTCAAAACAGATGCATGACCACCTACTTCCTACAACTATACTTTTCTCACTCTGAATTCACTAACACTTCTATATCTTAGCAGGTAGTAATGGCATAACATCAAATGAAGCTCTCAGTTTAATATTATACTACTAATGTATGCTCTTCTACCTCTTCAGCAGACACTTAACTACTATTTATTTCCTCTCTAGGTGTCCTTCAATAACATTCCCATCTCTCTAATAATAAACACACACTCTCTCTCTCCATGTCCTTAATTTTCCCTTCTGCACATTACTTCTTCTCATTTAGTACTCTATTTCTGACATTAGAATACTCTATTTCTCATCTCGATATATTACTAGAAATATAGTCAATATTTTTAATAAGTTTAGATTAGATTACTTGACACAGACTATTCAATTCTGCAAAGTGTTTTGCTACCTGCAGTACATATTGTATTCTTGATCACAATTTATCCTAGTAATATTCTACAAATTTATTTCAATCTGTTGACTTTTATCTGCTGTAGAGATTTTTTTCCCTTTGTATATAATTACTCATCAACTACTATTTAAATGTTTTTATAACTGGTGTGGAGCTTTTCTCCATAGGCCTCTGCTGAAAAATGGGCCATTAGCTCAGTCAGGCTTTCCCAGTTATCAAGGGACATGAAAATAAAATAATTAAAAGTAATATACAGTGTAATACAAATCAACAAAGACACATATCTGTACAAACTTTAGAAACCAATACAAGCTTTTACAAAAAAGTTGAAAGGCAAGTTGCAAGCAAGGAATTTGGGTACAACGGTAAGTAATGTATGTGTTGCCACTTAACATATCTCAAAATGGCTTCAGTAAAGGACACTAAGTAAATACAGCTTCACTAACTGCTACTGACCAAATCAGGGGAAATCTACATTAAAAGGAACTTGCTGCATGGCTATTCTTAGCTTTCTCAAAAACATTTCACATCATAAACCCCAGAGAATTAACAGAATAGGATTATTTAGTTCTTATCCTCTTTCCATAAAATGGTTTTAGAGCCACATTGTAAACATGAAAAACAGTATAAAAAGAAATTATCGTTTTTACCATAACATTTCCTTTGTGTTGTCTGTTTTCATTATTCCTTGACCTGTAGGGTTTCAGATCCAACCTTGGATTCGACTTGGGCGCTTTCCAAGCTCAAGATTTTATGCTCAAACTCCTCCTCTCTATCCCATAATGGCTCCTTCCCTCAGAATACCTCAGACTGAGTTTGCTATGAATTATACAGCTAAGATATCTATATAAATACAGAAGAAGAATGTTCTGGAGCTCAACCCAGGCACTATAGGAAATACAGTTCCTTACAGAGACCAACTCCCGTCACGTCTACACAGCAAAGAGACCAGGGGGAAGGAGGGCGGGGAGGTCGAGGAAGAATGAAAATGGACAACACAGATGGAATATTACAGTAAGAACACAACTTCTTTACCTGATGATGTCATTTTCTTAAGTTTCTTGACCTGAGGGACAGTCTCCAGCTACATAGAACCTACGGAAGCCCCTTATGGAAAGATATTCCAAAGCACTGTAGAGGCAAAAATGTCTCTATTCCTGGAAATGATGTCTAGTTTGCAATGAGAAATAAAAGTATGAGACCTCGACCAACAGGCAGCTGTACAGATATTATCAATCGACATTCTCAAGGAAAAGACTTGAGAAGTCACCATAGATCTTGTTAAATGAGCTTTGACATGCCCCAGCAAGGGCATACCTTTTGATGAATAAACAAAGCAGATGCAATCTCGCAACTGTCTGGCCAGAGTAGATTTATTAACTGCTGTGCCGTTCCTCATATCTGAAAAAAAATATATATAAACAGCTGGTCAGATTTTCTGAAGGATTTTGTCCTACCCAGATAAAAACATAATTGCCTATGAACATCCAGAGGATGCACTGTGTTCCCTTATTCTGGAAATTGGGAACAAAAACTGGGAGATGTATGGACTGATTGATATTGTCTTCTGTGGCCAGATTTGGTAAAAAGGATGGATTGGTCCATAAGGAAACTCTATCCTAATAGAATGTCAAATAAGGAGGTTTAGCAGAGAGGGCTTGGAGCTCAGAAACTGATTTTGCTGATGTAACAGCAACCAAAAAGGCCATTTTCCAGAAGAGAAACTTCAAATCCACTTCAGCTGTTGGTTCAAAGGGAGAGAGAACCAAGGCTTGCAAAATCAAAGTAAGATCCCAAGGAGGGGTTGGATCTTTGATTGGGGGAGGGAGTAAAAAGATGCCCCTGAAAAAAATCTTGCATAGTTTGGAAGAAGCTAGGGTAGCAGAGTATTCCCCAATGTGGAAATGCAAGATGGCTGCCAAATGAGCCTTCACAGTGTAATAGTTGGCTCTGCTCTGGAAGAGAAAGGCCAGGAAGTCTAAAATTACAGGAACAGGAGCCATAAAAGGGATCTATCAACTTCTGCTGAGCCCATATACAGAACCTTTTCCATTTACTCTTATATATTTTCCAACTAGATGCTTTGTGTGCTGATATCAGAATCTGTCAGACTGGGTATAAAAGCCTGGAATGTCAAGCCATCATTGGAACTGGAGAAATCATGCAGTCAATTTTACACCTTGAAGGTTTGGATGAGTCTGTCCCAAAGTGTGGGACCACAGGTCTGGAAGAGTTTCCAGAGTTCATGGAGGACAAGAAGATGAGACCAAAGAAAGGTGAACCAAATCTGGTAAGCCAAAAAGGAGCAATAAGGATTACTTTGCTCTTCAACCGATGAGCTTTCTGAAGGAATGTGGGAATCAGGGGTAATGGCAGAAATCAATAGAGTAGACTAGGAGGCCAAGCATGGACTGCAACATCTCTTGGGGGCTGTCCCTGAGAAGGGATCAGGGCAAAGAACTTGCTGCATTTGTTAATGATGGGAGAGGCAAAGTGGTCGCAGTAAGGTCGACCCCACTTACAGAAGATCACGTTTGCCACTGACTGGTTCAGAGACTACTAGTGAGGCATTAGTACTGTTCTGCTGAGCCTGTCCACTAGAATGTTGGACTCCCCCGGAATGTGCATTGTGAAAAGAAAGTGGTTGGTACAGATCACCTATTGCCACACCCTCATTGCTTCTCAACACAGTGGGTAAGATCTGGTCCCCCTTTGCTTGTTGATGTACCATACCACGAACATATTGTCCGTCTGAATTACAATGGTCCCCGGAGGAAGGAAGCTGAGCAGTGTTTGCAATGCTAGAACTGCTTTCATCTCCAGGACATTGATATGTAATTTGGTCTCATGAGATGACCATGTTCCTTGGACCATCTCTCCCAGAAAATGCCCCCCACCACACCCCAACTAGGAGGCATCTGTGGTCAGCATGGCATTTAGCAGTGGAAAAATGAAGGGACGACCCTGGTAGACTTCTGGGGAATGGAGCCATTAGAGAAGAGAGTCTTTGCAAACCCTCAGCAGTTTTATAGGGTGAGTCAGAGGATGCTGATGTAATGATCATTGAACTGGTAATGACCACTGTAGGATTCACACATGTAAGGATGCTGTGGGTAGTAGCGTTAATGTGGCAGCCATAGAACCTAATGCTCTTAAAATGAGTTTTGCTGAAGGAGATGAGATAGCTAAGATTTGAGACACATTGAAATCTCAGACTGGACACCCTGTCTGGATGTAGAAAGGGCATAGTTCCAGTTGTGTCCAAACTAGCTCCAATAAAGTCTATCTGAACAGGACCGAACTGCGAATTTTGTGTTTACAGTTATGCCCAGAGTGGGAACTAGCTGTAACAGGTAATCCATGGCTTGCATAAGTAGATGACTGGTTGAAAAGGTTTAGAGCTAGTTGTGGAGATAAGGTAACACAGAGTCCCTACAGTCTTAAATGAGCTACAATTACTGCCATGTATTTGGTGAACACCCTGGGGGCTGTGGTGAGACCAAACGACATCAATCGCAATTGGTAATGACTGGCTCCCAGGCTGAAATGAAGATACCTCTGGAGCACCTTTCCATTTTGATATGGTAGTATGCATCCTTCGAGTCTATTGAGCACATCTAGTTGTGCATCTTCAGAAGAGGTGGGATGGATCATGATCATCATGAATTTTGAGTTTTTTACTGATTGGTTCAGGGGTGTCAGATCCAAAATTGGCCTTAGGTTTCCTGTTTTCTTTGGTACTAAAAAAAATCTTAAGTAGATGCCCGATCCAGCTTGGTCAGGAGGGACCTCCTGGATGACTCTCTTTTGGAGCAGCTTTGTGATTTCTAGCATTGCTGCCTCCCTGATTGGATGTCACATCTGGGAGGTAAGTTTTCGGTTTAGGAAAACTTAAGCAGGGAATGAACTATCCTCTGGATACAATCCTTTGCACCCATTGATAGTTTGTGATGGCTATCCAGGCTTCTGAATGCAAGGATAAGCATCCTCGACTGCCTCCAGAGACAGACAGTCAGGCAGCCCTTCATGGGGGCTGAAAGGATCTGTCTGAAGAGGAATCCTGAGACCCTTGATTCTGCAGAGCGCCTCTGCCCCTGGTGCAGCATTTACCATTGTAACTGTTTCACCCCTGCCTCTGCAGGAAAAGTCTCCCTAAGAATCTTGAAAAGGACCTTGAGATTTCCTGAATCACAGTTTTTTCCCTCCACACAGAATCCTAGAAAAAAGACCTTTGTGGAGTGGAAAAATGGGTTCCTATGGCAGGCAAGGTCTTCCCATCCTTCTCGCTGTGGGAGAGTGTGTCACGATCTGTAGGGCTAAACAGAGATGAACCATCAAAAGAATGCATAGACAAATGACACCTTGAAAGGCTCCCCAAAGTCACACAGCTGCATCCAGAAAAGACGCCTAATGGCAATGCCAGGACCAGCAGCCATAGAGTGCCTTCAGCCACATGGGCAATCAGCCTTATGGATGAATTAGATATACACTGAAGAGTGGTCATTCTAGAAGAAAACATCTTGCATTCCTCTTCAGACATGAACTTTGAGATTGAGCTAGATAGTTCCTTGATAAGATCTCTCTGTAGCCTGGTAAAATGGAATAACTAAATCAACTTTCATAAAGCAAATGTGGGTGAAGCGTAAACCCTCTTGCCGAACCTGTCGAAAGCCCCAGTCTCCCTGTTAGAGAGATGGACAGTGGAGCTCTCCTGTGCTAACTCCTTTTTGGTGGCTGCTGCATCAGCCTAACTAGCCTGATCTGCAAAGGCCATGGAATGGATTATCATGGACCTCATTAACATGGATACTGGTAACCTACAAAAACACTCGAACCCACACAGTTTGGTTTCGTCAAGGGGAGGGCATGCTTGTTAAATCTGGTTGACTTCTTTGAGACAGTTACCAAAGCCATAGACGAGGGGAAGACAGTGCACGCCACCTACCCTGACCTGGCCAAAGCCTTTGATATTATTCCCCACTTGGGTATAATAAATAAACTCTCTCAACTAGGCATCTATCCATATGTTAACAGATGGGTAGCAAACTGGCTCACTGACAGAACCCACCTAGTCAAAATAGGGGAAGCCACCTCAAGCAGTTGACCCGTAATGAGCAGTGTACCCTCAGGGAACAGTCTTGGGGACTCTGTTGTTTGGGATATACTTTTCTGAGGTGCAGGCCAACCACTAGGCTATGGCTGACCAGGTTTGCAAATGACTGCAAGATGGACGCGGTCATCAATTCCCCTAGTGATATGGTCACCAAACAAATGACCGACGCCAGCAACATGGCCTCAAATTGAATGTCAAAAAAATGCATCAACATCCCCTTTGGGGAAGAGTGACATCCACACAAATTATCACATTAATAACAAGGTCCTAAGCACGCAATCACTCGTGAGGGACATGGGCACCCATGTTGATAGCCAGCTGACTTTTGACCACCATATTGCCTCTGTTGCACGGAAAGCTTTCTACATGGTGCACCTCATTAGTAACAGCATCTCATCCAAGGAGAAGGAGGTCATAACATCCCTGTATATTTCACTTGTAAGACCCATAACTGAATACAATGCCCCTTTCGGCATGTACTTCACAAAGCATATGCAGCAGCTGGAGAGACCGCAGAGGTTCCTCACCAGGAGAATTGAGGACCTCAAACATCTACCCTACACAGACAGGCTAAAAGCCCTGTCCCTCTACTCAGTCTCATACAAACTCCTCAGAGGTGTCCTCTGTCTGGCATACAAAGCAATCTCAGACTCCACCTTGATGGGACTGCTGCACATCTGCAAGTCAAGCTCCACTCAAGTAACCCGCATGCGTGACCTCAACCTGGTCTGTGACATCGTCAGAACTTATTAGCAGGACAGATTTGTGTCCCAGAGACTCTCCCTTCTGTAGAATGCACTCCCTCTCCACATCAAGCAGAGCACCTCATTAACCCTTATTAAGTGCAACCCGGATAACTGGATGGGAACAGAAAATACATCCCTGGGATTCCACCTGGATCCCTGACGGACAAAGGCATTGGGTGCTGACCTGTCGGACCATGGGCTAAATTCTTGGTTAGGCTTGTAAGGGCCTCAGGGGCAATAGCTTGGTAACTTCCTATGATCCTATGAACATCCATGGCATCTACACTGATGTTAGTCTAGTGGCATTTGTCCAAGAAAGCACTTAAGATCTTGTCAGCCCACTTGGGTGTGGGCTTTAAGGTGTCCAGAACCCTCCATTGCCTGGTGGAAACTAATTCAATACGAGAGTTCATTGGGGGGGGGGGGGCACACCCAGGATGTAGATGAGCCAGTACCAAAGACCTGCAAGAGTACCAAAACTCCTCTGCGTTGGGGCTTAGGGAGGACCATCCACTGTTCTGGTGGAGGATCTCTAGGATGTCTGCAAAGGCGACATCATTGGGTGGATATTTAGGGGACCCTTCCCCTTCCTCAAAGTCAGTGTCTGTAGTGATAGATTCCTGCTGGGAATCAAGGTGTCTCCTTTTACATCTGTTCTTCTGAGGGATCTCATTATTGGGATACTCTAGGGAGGTGTCAGAAGAAAAATGGGGTTCCACAGTGGGAAGAGGCCAGGGGCTTTGCAACACCAGTTGTCCGAGTGGAAGATGAGAGACCTCAATGCAGACTCCATGGGAGCGGGGATGGGATCTGACAGTGGGAGAACCACGTATCCCCCTAGGATGGGCAAGGACCCTCTCTATCACCTCGAAGGCAAACAGACTGCAAGGATCTGACAGTCGTCCCTTCTGAGCCAAAGCCATCAGAGCAGACTTAAACCCCAGTCACCCTCCGCTCCTGCTGAAGCTGAGCTACTGAACGGCAAGGCTCCAGGAGGAAGCAATAGCTATGAAAACATCAGAGTTGAAGTCAAATCACTGGACTCAATGTCTAAGCTTTGGCTCCGAGATGCACTGGGCCTCAAAGCAATCAGAGCCGAGCACTTCAGGGAAAATAGAAGTTATGTACTTACCCTAACTTGATATTTGTGTTGTCCAATTTCATTATGCATCACAAATGGGTCTTTGGATCCATCCTTGTATCCAGCTTGGCCATTTATTCCAGACATACGGTCCAAGCCTCAAACTCCCCCCTGTCCCATAATGCCTCACTCCTCTTCAAACCCTCAGATTGGGTTTACTGCTCCTTCCTCACGAAAGTTATCCCAAAGGTAGTAGAAATACAGAGAAAGAGACCTACTGGGGTCCAAATTAGGAACCAGAGGGTTCCATAATCCTCTAGATCGCTCTCAGCTGTACAAGGAAGGGGGAAGAGATGGAATGTGATACATAATTAAATTGGACAACACAGATACCAATTTATGTTAAGTATATAACTTCTAATCTGATGTTGTCCATTTCATTATGCATCACGAATGGGTCAGAGTCCCCAGCTACATAAATCCCAGGAGGATCTCAGGGAAGGATATGACTGATCACCACGGAATCAAAGGATGCTCTGTTCCCAGAAATAATGTCCAACTTGTAGTAAGATACAAACGTATCAGCTGTGGACCAAGTAGCTGAGACGCAGATTTCTTCAAACTGAGTTCTAGCAGAAAAAGATGATGAGGTCGACACTGATCTGGTGGAGTGGGCTCTAACTGGACAGGGAAATTGCTTTCCTTGTTGAGAATAAACTGCAGAAATACACTCCATAATTCATTTGGCTTAAACTTTAGAGACAGCCTGACCCGACCTGTTTGGCGAAAAGGCAATAAACAACTGCTCAGATTTTCGGTGATATCTAGTTCTATGTAAACAGAAAGATAACTGTGAATATCCAAGGAAAAAAACATGTAGTCACCTTTATTGGAGTAATTAGGAAAAAATACAGGCAAGTGGATGATCTTGCTAATGCTCGTCTCTGATGCAACTTTTGGTATGAAAGAAGGATTCATCCTAACAGAGAGACTATCTTTGAAAAAGGTTACATACAGTGGTTGAGAAGACAGAGACTGCAATTCTGATACTCTTCTAGCCGACATAATAGCCATAAGAAAGGCAGTCTTCCATGACAAATACTCAACTCATGAGAACTAGCAGGTTCAAAGGGTTTCTGGGTGAGACCCTGGAGTACCAATGTAAGATCCTAAGGAGGAGAAGGAACTTTGATCAGAGGGCTAAAATGAAAAAAACCATTTAGAAAGGCTCAACATAGCTTGGAAGTGGAAAGGATAGAGGAAAACCCAACTCCCCCTTCCCCACATGGAAATTTGTGATAGCTACAAGTAGTACTTTTATAGTAGGAAACCTAGCTCCATCTTTGAATAGAGAGCTTAGGAACGTAAGGACATCTAAGACTGAAGCTGAAAAGAGGTCAGTATTCCTTTGTGGGGCCCAGATGGAAAACTTCTTCCATTTGCTACAATATATTTGTTTGGGCGTGGTTGGGTGGCATTCGAAAGACATGCGTAAATGGGCGTGCCATCGTTGAAGGTTGGACATCGAGGTGGCACCTCGGCGTTCTTGAAAATCTACTGCCAATCATTAGCAGACTGGAGTTCTGTTGTGGCGACCCCTAACCTAAAGCCAAAAGACAAACAACAACAACATTTGCTTGGTGGAGGGCTTTTGAGAGGCAAGGAAAATGTCCCAGACTGGGGAAGGTAGCCTGGACTTTAGCAAAATCACTGGAAGTGGAGAAACCAAGCGGTTAGTTTGAGGGATCACAGATTGGTAATCTGTCTTTCCAATGGGCAGGAAATCAGTATCCATGGAGGATATCTGCTGTAAAACCACAGGAAGGGGAAACATGCCTGACGAGGCCAGTGAAGGGCAATGAAGATAAGATTGCTTTTCAACTTGCTGGCTTTCTGCAGAACTTTGGGTATCAGGGGAATTGGAGGCTAAGCATAAAGGAGACCTGGGGGCCCATCGTTGACTAGACCGTCCAATGGTGACTCCCCTGCAGGGGAATCCGAGCGAAGTACTTGCTGCACTTGTTGTTTAGGGGAGAGGCAAAGAGGTCGCAGCGAGGGTGACCCCAATGGTCAAATATCTCCTTTGTTACGGATTGGTTCAGGGACCACTCATGAGGACTTAATACTGACCTGCTCAAACTGTCCACCAGAATGTTGGATTCCCCCGAGATGTGCTTTGCAAAGAAAAAGCAGTTTGAAGCGATCACCCTTTCCCAAACCCTCATAGCCTCTCTGCAGAGTGGGTAAGAATGGGTTTCATCCAGCTTGTTGATGTACCATACCACTGAAATATTGTCTGTCAAAACTGCAACATTCCCCAGAGGAAGGCAGTCCCGAAAGCCTTGCAATGTGAGAAGAAGTCTTCATCTATAGGACGTTTATGTGCAATTTGGTCTCTGTGCCTTGGACCATCTTTCCCTGAAAATACTCCCCTACCCCAATAGGGAGTCATCTGTGGTCACTGTGGCCGAATCGGGGGGTGTAAAGGGTCTGCTGAGATGAACGCTGTCTGCAATCATCCACCACTGCAGGTGATGCCAGCAAATCAGAGTATGCCTGATCAGAGTTGATAATGGGTGACATTGAATAAACCATTGTACTGACATGGTCCACTGGAGAACTCGCATGAAAAACCTGGCTAAGGGCACTACAGAAATGGCAGCCAACATGGAACCTAAGGCCATGAGGACTAGGGGAGCTGGAGGAGAAGGAGTGTCTAGTAGGCATCGAACCTGCTGCCTAAGGGATCTTATTCTCTGTAGGGGTAGGGCTGCAACTTGTGTGACCATGTTCAATTGCGTCCCAATGATCTTGATATCCTGTACTGAGGTCATTTTGGATTTTGCCATGTTCACTGTGATTTCCAGGCGGCAGAACAGGAGCAGCACCACCTGAATCACCTGGAGTAGTTGATGTCTTGCGGGTGCCATTAGAAGCCAATTGTTCTGGTAGGGAAACACCTGGAATCCTTGCAGACGGAGGTGCGCTGCAACTACTGCCATGCATTTTGTGAAAATACAGGGGGCAGTGGTGAGGCCAAAGGGCAGTGTTCTGAACTGGTAATGACCGGCCCCAGCCAGAAGGATAATACTATCTCCTAGAACGACTGTCTATTTTGATATGATAGTGCGCGTCCTGGAGATCTACAGACCACACCCAGTCATCCTTAAGCAGGAGCGGCAGAATGGACTGCATCATAACCATGCGGAACTTCACCTTCTTGACAAATAGCTTCAGACTGCTCAGATCTAGGATGGGTCAGAGATCCCTGGTTATCTTTGGCACAAAAAAGAAGTGTAAGCTTTGCATCCTAGTTGTTCATTTGGGACCCGCTGGATGACTCTTTTGTCTAGAAGTTTTTGTACTTCTACAAGGGCACTCTCCCTCTGACTGGGTTACACTTTGGGGAAACACTCCTCAGTGCAGGGAGGAGGAAGGGAAAAAGGGAATATAATAACCTCTGGAAATTATGTTTAACACCCAGGCATCGTTTATGTCTCTCCAGGCTTCTGGGTGTAAGGATAGTCTGCCCCCGACTGCCACTGGAGTAGGACAGTCAGGCAGCGCTGAAAGGGCCTGACAGAGAATGGTTCCCTGAAGCCCTGGTTTTGTGGACCCCTCTCCCTCTCCCTATGGGGTGGTGTCTACCATTGAATCCTCTCCCTTTGCCTCTAGAAATCAGGAAAAGGCCCTTAAAATTTACAGAACCACATCTTCTTTCTGCTCTGTTGTTTGCTGGAAAAGGTCTGTTGGGGGGGAAGAAAACTTGATCCCTATGGCAGACAAAGTCTTGCCCCTCCTGTTCGCTGCGGGTAAGATTCTCCTTAACTGATGGTTAGAACAAGGAGGAACTATCAAAGAGGGTGTTAATAAATGCCTTAAAGGGGTCCGCAAACCCACACAGTCTTATCCAGGCATGGCAAGTAAAGGATATGCCTGAACCAGCAGCTCAAGAGGTTCCCTCCACTGCGTGGGAGATTAACATCATTGAGGAGTTAGCAAATGAAGCCATAACATTCAGCTGGGTGGAAGCCTTTTTGAAGTTTTCCTCCAACAGACACTGTGTCAGAGTGGTGGAGACTTCCTTCACCAGGTCTCTCTGGAGGTGTGTGAAGTGTGCCAGGTAATTCAATGCTCTCAGCGAAATAGTGGCTAAGGCATACACCAGTTTCCCATGTCTGTCCAAGGACTGAAACTCTTTGGGAGGTGAACAGCAGAACTCTGTTCGGCGAGCTCTTTTTTGGTGGCTGCCAACACCACAATGGCATCAAATGGGACACCTTTACTCCAGAAGGGATTATTCTGTGTGGGGCTTAGGTACTTAATTCGCACTCTTCGGGATTAGTTTCATGGAGTCACGCTATTTCCAAGCCGGGTGGGCCATGAGATCAAAATGCTGATCTGCCGGTGGGGTCACCCAGGATGTAGATAGTCCAGTCCCAAATGCCTCTAGGAACATTAACTCCTCCAAGAAAGGGGGTTGGGAAGACCATCCACCCTTTTGTTTCAGGATTTCTAAGATATCTCCAAAGTTGATATAGTCAGGTGGAGATCAGGGGGACCAGTCCCTTTCATCAAAGTCAGTGTCCTCAGTCAGCAACTCCAAAGGGGAGACTGTGTGATTCCAGGGAACCTCCTCCTCGGGATATTCGGGGGGGGGGGGTTCAGAAGACAGGGGAACCCCTTACTGAGGTGTAGGCTGGAGGCTCTCCAGGAGGGCCTGACTATAGAACAGATGGATAGGAGCAAAGCCTTGATCCAAAGAGAACTGAGTAGGGCCTGGCAGAGGAATGACCATGTCTCATGGCATTGAGAAAGCCCTCTCTGCACCTGGAATGCTGAGGATGCTGGGAGACCCTGCCCCCACACCACAGAGGCCAAAGCCCCATAAGGGAGAAAGAGGCAAGGCTATCTGGATCTGACATCACCAGAAGGCACTGGACCCATAATGTCAAAGGCAGAGGCCCCCAAAGGAAGGTACGGCTCCGAGAAGGTCGGAGCCGACACTAACCCCGAGTACCCAGCCCAGACACCTCAGATCCAGGACCTGTTCTGCTCTGAAAGAATTGGAGTTGAGCCAGTCTGGGACACTGTCAGAGCCAGGAAAGAGATATTCCACAATCCGAAGCTGGCCCACTTGGGAATACTAGGCCCTGCAGAAACAAAGTCGAGGATTGGATTGGAGATAGAGGCTGCAGTATCGGGATCAGAGTTCTCACGGGTCCAGCACGGGTCAGAGAAAGCAAAATCCCCAGCTGGATCTGGGCTTTGAGGAAACTCCTCATCATCCGAGCCATATCAGAGTGGGAGAGCCGAGAGGATCAAGAAGAAAGGGAGGAATGAGTTAACCGAACGAGTGACATGCTTGGCCGGGTGGCCTGAGCTGGAGAGGGGGACTTGCTCTGATGGGGAGTACGACTCCAAGATCTCTGATCTGGTTATGTGTGGCCTGGAGTACGCTCAGAAGATCAGGAGCTATGCATTCATATGATTTCAGATGGCTCCAAGTGGCAGCTCGGACCCGAGGTCAGGAGAACTGGGAGAGTGGGAGGTTTGATCAGCACCAACTCCCATGAATCCAAAGGGCCTCTTTGATCCAGAGAAAAGCATTGGCAGGAGGGATCTAATGTCACTGGATATGAAAACTTCCTGCATTTTTTGAAATAGAAGACGATGCCCCAGGGAAACAGTGGGGACATGATTCTTTTGAACAGAAGTACTGACTCTAGAGGAGGGAAGAAGCTCTCTTAAAATAAGTTTTATTACTCCTACTGGTGAGGGCCAGGGGAATGAAGGCAAGCAGATGTCCCATGGCATCTCCAAGTATCCTGGACCCATGCAATAAACACACCTCTTGTGGGCATTAGATTGGGGAATCTTATGTCCACAAGAGACACACCACTTAAAGCCAGAGGGTGTCTGCCATGCTGGAGAAATGCACTCACCCAAGTGCTACTCACACACTCACAAACAACTCCTCTACTACTTCAATTAGAATTAAAATTACAACTAAAAAATAGAGGGAAAGCTTTTTTTTTTTTTTTAAAGAAAAAGATAATTGTAAAGAGAGAATGAGAAGATCAGAAAGGTGGGAAGAGCCCCAACGCCAGCAAAAACTATTTAATAGGAGGGGAGGTTATATCTAAAGGTACAATAACTTCTATAGAGAAGAGAGAGTTCTAAAATTACAGGAAAATTTACAAGAAGAGAAGAAAATTGTACTTAACTTAAAAGAGGCTTACAACTCTGTGCTGGAAGATGGCAAGCAAGATCTGAGGGTTTATGAGCAGTGAGGCATCCATGGAGAGGTAGGAGTTTGAGGCTTGAATCATATGTCTGGAAGAAATTCCCGAGTTGGATCACAGAATAGATCTGAAGACCCATTTGTGATGCATAATGAAATGGACATCAGATGCAATGCATGACTCAAAGTGGAAACCACTATCAGATCAGACATCTCAGTTCTCGGGGCCATCGGACCAGACAACTCTGAAGCAGGAAGTCGAATCGGAGAAGGAGCCACAAGACAAAAAGGGGAATGTCTGCTCACGGATCTGAAGGGGACAGAGCCGGTAGTACCCCATCTGAATCTGTAGTTTGAGAAATTGTCTCATCAATCTAGCCACCTCAGGCTCAGACAAGCTATGGGTAAACCTGAAGGAGGAGGATGTAGAAGATGGTCTGGACACTGGCTTAGGTGAGGCCTCCTTGGGAGGAGGACTCCGAGCCAAAACACCTGGCTCCAAGGAGACAGCTGGACCATGAGGAGCCGAGGGAGCGGGGACCACAGTCACTGGATCCAACAACCTTGCATCTCAAGGTTTTTGGGCCTTTCTAAGCAGCTCCAAGGAGCAGCACTCAGGGGAATGCGTCTTGTGTTCCCTGGCCTCCTTGGACTTTCTCATAAGGGTTTCAGCACCTAAAGTGGAGAGTGTGGATGGAGTGGAAAGGAGAAGCAAAAGCAAGCAATTCAATACCAACTTGTTGCAGCAGTCCGCAGGAACACCTGGATTAAGACCCCAACATACCTCGCAAGAAATGCCTAGGTGAGGAGGGCCTAGATAGTAAATGCACACCCTGTGGGAATCAGACAAGGGAATCTTATGCCCACAGGAAATGCATTTTTTAAACACTGCAACAGCACTGAAGGAGGCAAAACAGTCACCAGGCATCTAACCGTTGAATAAAAACTGTTTATTAAATAAAACACTTAACGAATCACCGCTTTTTTCATCTCTCAATTCAGACTTCATCAGACAAATGCAAAAAATACAAACATCCCTATATATACTCCCATTCCATTTGAAATATACAATAGGAACAACTAAATATTAAAAATCTCATTAATATGTAAACATACCATTGCAGTTACTATTTTCGACACTTAATATACCAAACCATATTTTTCTCTGAAAACTCAAACTTCTTCACTCATTGCAAGGATGAAATCATTTGATATATAATTCAAACATCTTATGGAAAATAAACATTAAAAACAAGTATATACATAACTCACCATGTATAAATACACCATCATATATAACATTCCATAGACAATGCATTTTTTAAACCCCAATGGATTATCTGACTGCTCGGCCACGATAAACCAATAGAGACAGGAGAAAGTGAAGAGACTGAAAGGATGGAACAGAGAGATCGAAAACTTGGAAGAAACCTGTAGAAACTTCAATATACTACTTAAAACTATAAAAACGCTTTTTTTTGTTAATAAATATATATAAAAGGATTTGGAAGTGAAAGGAGAGGAAAGAAGTGCAATGAAAGGAACAGAAGAAGCAGACTTACAGAACTTAGGCAAAAATGAACTGGCGCAAAGCAATCCCGATGCTTCTTTGGTGAGCGGCAAATTAGATCAGAGGTATTCTGGGGGAAGGAGGCATCATGGGATAGAAAGTAGCAGCTTCAGCATCAAATCTTGAGCTTGGAAAGTGGACGAGTCTGATCTGAGGTCAGATCTGAAACCCACAGGTCAAGGAACAAATGACAATGACATCATCAAATCATGAGGTCAACAGGTATTTAGCACAGAGCTACACCCACCGAGGGTTTTTATTCAAGACTCTTAGAGGTGCGAAATACAAGCTTTTCATCAAAAGGGAAGGAAAAAAAGGCTTCTTATTAAAATTCTGCTTAAATATTTTAAGATGCACTTGTAGTGGTCTGTGTGGTGATACATTTTTGTACTTCTGTGCTATTTGTCCACCTATCTGTTCATACTTTTTAGTTTGTTCTGGGACCTTAGTCTTGCAACTTCATTTGTGCTAGGACTTTATAAATTATTCTATTTTGATAAGTAAAAACACATGTAAAAGGCATTGTTTTTATATTATTTTTTATCCAGTGTGAAAAATCTTGCAGGTTCTTTTACAGTGTGGCAAAACTGTGACCTGCTGCAAGATTTGAGCCTCGTTTCATAATTTACAATACTGTTACTGGTAAATTTTTGCATGGTCTTGTGCATTAGTCTGTGGTAGGTGGCAGTACAGTGAATTCTACTCCAGGGTTTGTTCTTTAGTATTTTTAATAGCTGTACATACCTGCTTAAAGTTGTATTCCAGTAATCTTGTGCCTTAATGCCTCGTTGGTTTGCAGTACACATGGTTTAAATCCGCAGAAAGTATTCTGGCAGTGAAAGGCTTAAGAGCCTTCTACCCACTGACACCATCAGCTGCACAGACAGGGACAAAATGTCTCAATCTATATTAGCAGCAAGCATAACAATACACTGGTCAAAAAGGACAATACCCAGGAATTTATCCAAATGTAAATCACCATAGACAAAGTCCTACACCATATCCTAGTAAGCTATTGGCCACCCTCTATGTCGCTAGAATCCTATAGCACTTACTTAGACCTACTGGAGACTCACCATTAAACCAAATACCCAGTTCATGGGAGACTTTAACTACCTATAGACAGAGGAACATACACTGCCTCATATTCAGAGGTACAATGATTCTTGGACTTTAACACAAATGACCCTGACAAGACAGTACACACACACCCACCAGACAGTCAAACATACTGGACCTGGTACTCACCAATTTAACAGAGTGCTGCACACCCCCCTCCCCCCGCCCACTGTCACATCCTCATGGGTGAGGTTGGACCACAAACCTGCCTACTTCGAAATAAAAATCAACTCTGTAAACCCAGCAAACCCTGTAACAGCTAAGAACTATTCCAAAGCAAACTACACCTTATTAAGTGATAGATTATTAAAATTTAGTGCCTCTCCCAACCCCGAGTTCACAACAACCTATGCGGAATTGTTCACAGAGAAAGTACAGTTGTGCACCTACCATAAATGTACATGTTCGAGTGTATTCACTGTTGCAGTCATTGCACTTGGGTTATCCTGCTGGCAGGCTACCCGCAGTCAGCCTGAATTCCAAAGTCCTGGTCCGGCGTCGGTTGCTGTCGCCTCTTCCCTGACGTCAGTGCGCCAGGGGTATACAAGATGCAGCCGACGCCATTTTCTTCAGTTTTTCTTGCCCCAGATGTCAGGTGCCCCCAAAAGGGTAGGCTAAAAACATTGCATGCACAAAATAAACATTACCTTCATCTACAAGCAAATACACCACATAGGTTGTATAGAATAGAGAAGTACAGATAAGTCCCAGCAAAGAAAGGGGGATGGTGGGTGGGTAACCTGGACTGCAACAGTGAATACACTCGAACATCTACATTTATGGTAGGTACACAACTGTACTATGTTCATCGTGTTTCACTGTTGCAGTTATTACACTTGGGTTGAATCCCAAAGCTGAGGTTGGGCGGCTGGGTCTAAATAAGATTAGGAGTGCCTATGAGGCCCTGCAGAACTGCAGTGACAAAGCCTGCTCTGGATTTAGAGTAAAGAGGCAAGTGATAATGCTTGGTAAAAGTGTGCACTGAACTCCAAGTTGCAGCCCCCAAAATTTCCTTGGTTGGTACTCCTCTGATAAAGGCTGCTGAAGTGGCTGCTGCCCTGGTAGAATGTGGCCTAATATTGTTAGGCACTGACTTGCCATGCTGTGCATAGCAGAAACGAATACAGTGCCATATCCATTTTGAAATAGTCTGCTTTGAGATAGCCTTTCCTTGTGATCCTGCAGCATATGCTACAAACAGTTGCTCAGTTTTTCTGAAAGCTTTTCTTTTGTCCAAGTAGAAGCGTAGCTGCCTGTGTATGTCCAAAGAGTGCAGAAGTCTCTCCCCTTTATTCTGGGGATTTGGATAAAATGTTGGCAAATGAATGGTTTGGTTAAGAGCCACACTGGATACTACCTTTGGCAAAAAAGTTGGATTTGTCCTTAGAGAAACCCTGTCCGGATGAAAAATGATAAAAGGTTCCACTGCCATTAATGCCTGTAACTCTGAGACTCTTCTTGCTGAAGTTATTGCTAGGAGCACAGCAGTTTTCCATTATAAGAACTTTATATCAGCTGCATTGGTTGGCTCAAAAGGAGGGAGTGTGAGTTTTTCTAAGACAAAGTTGAGGTCCCATGTAGGTATCAGTGCTCTCCTGGGGGGGGGGGGGGGGTCTTATGTTTTTTGCCCCTCTGAGGTACAGTCGTAACAGTGGATGAGAGAAAATAGGAGGTTCTGTATTGTAATGAGCTGAAATGGCAGAGAAATGGGTCTTAATTGATGAGAAGGATAGGCCTTTGTCCAGCATCTCAGTTAGGTATTGTAAAATCTGAGGAATATTTGGAACAAGTGGTTCAAGTCCTTGTGCCTGGTTCCAAGCACAGAATCTCTTCCATTTTTCTGCATAAGATTTCCTGCTGCTGGGCCTCCTGAATTCCAACATGACATCCATAACAGCTTTAGAGAGAGGTGTGTTCTGAGTGGCTATATTATTTGTCATGCAGCCAGATTTAAGTTTCTGAGTTGGCTGTGCAGGATCTGATTGTTTTGTTGAGTCAGAAGATGAGGAATTTGAGGTAAAGTCCAGGCTGGGCCTTCAGACAAGCTCTTTAGGACTGGTTACCAGTGCTGGCGTGACCAGTCTGGGGCAATCAGAATCATTTTTGGCTTCTCTTGTCTGACTTTTAGGAGTACTTTGGGAAGGAGAGGCAGTGGTGGAAAGGCATAAACTGTTAAGGTTTTCCATCTGAATGACAGAGCATCCACTTTGCATGCTTGTGAGTGATAAGTCCTTGTGCAGCATCTCTGTAGTTGGCAGTTGTGAGGGGAGGCAAAACGATCTATGTCTGGGCATCCCCATTTCCTTGTTATCATGCTGAAGACCTGTGGATTTAGTTTCCACTCGTGAGGGTCCGTGAGGTTTCTTCTTAGTTCGTCTGCCAGAGTATTTTTCTTTCCTGGCAGGAATTGTACCTGTAGATGTACTTGGTAGGTCAGTACTGTGTTCCACAAAGTCATGGCTTGCCTGCAAAGGGGGGCAGGAATGTGTGCCCCCTTGCTGGTTTACGTATCACATAACTGTAGTATTGTCCGTCTTTAGTAATAGTTGTCCTGGATGTAGTAGATCCTTGAAGGCTGTCAGAGCATTCTGTACAGCTAGCATCTCTTTTTGATTGATGTGAAGATGCATTTGGTCCGCGGGCCACGTGCCCTGAATACACTTTCCTGCCATGTGTGCCCCCACCAGTCATAATCCGATGCATCTGTTGTTAGTGTCTGCCTGGCTGTGGGTAAAGTGAAAGGCTGTCCCTTGTTGTGGTGACAGGCCAGTGCCCACCATCGAAACTCCTGTTGCAGGCAGGGAATAAGAGTTATTATTGTTTCCAGGCTGTGGCAATACTGAGTCCAAAACTTTTTAGATACCATTGTAGCTTCCTCATATGCAGTCCTGCATATGGAATTAGCAGGATGCAGGATGCCATGAAGCCCAAAGCCTGCAGAATTTTTCTTGCAGGTAGCTGGGTCTTTGCTGCCATTATTTGAAAGTAAAGAGTCAGTTGCTTTTGCTGGTCTGGCGTGAGATAAGCCATCTCGGCAGTTGTATTTAAGCTTGCACCCAGGAATATTATCTCTTGAGAGGGCACTAGTTTTGATTTCTTTTCGTTTACTGTGTACCCTAGGCAAATTAGTAATCTTTTTACAAACGCCAGATGCTTTAGTGGAATGTCCTTGCTCTCTGCTTGAATAAGACAGTCGTCCAAGTAGGGATATATTTGAATTCCTTTTTGTTTGCAAAATGCAATTACTGGTGCCAGGCATTTTGTGAAGACCCTGGGCTCAGTAGATAAGCCAAAGGGCAGTGCAGAGAATTGGTAATGCATTGAGCCAGTTATGAATCTGAGGTATCTTCTGCAAGATTGTCTGATTGGGGCATGCAGGTATGCCTCTTTGAGGTCCAAAGTAACTAGCCAAGCCTGCTTGTCCAGCATGAGTAGAAGCTGCTGCAGTGTCAACATTTTGAATTTTGGAACATCCAGGAAAGTATTTAGAATTGACAGGTCCAGTATTGGTCTCCAGGCTTTGTCCTTTCTGGGTACCAAGAAAAGTCTTGAGTAAAATCCTTGCCCCTGTTCTTGCTGTGGTACATTATGAATAGCTCTCATGTCCATGAGAGCAGAAATTTGTTTTTGTGCCTCTGCCCATTGATTTTGTGGCAGGTCTGGCATACCTTTTGGCCTTGGTAGGGTGTGAAAGTGGAACCTGTAAACCTGAGAAACAATATTCAGTACCCATTTGTCCTGGGTGATCTTGTGCCAATTTTGTGAAAAAAGTGCTAGTTTTCCCCCTAAGGGAGCTGCCAAAAGGTAAGTGCTTGGCATTTGAAGAGGGAAGTCATTGGGGCTGTTTCCTAAAAGGTTGTGATTTGTCTTCTCCGCCTTTGGGGGCTGAAGCACCCCATTGTTTAGGTCTGTACGAGCCTTGGGGCTGAGATCTGCCTCTTGGGCGTCTGTATCTGCCTATTTGTGGCCTGTCTGACACTGGAAAGGACCAATTTTTAGAAGGCCAGTTCCTGCTAAATCTAGGTGGCTGAACCTAAAGAAATCCTTTACTATCTGCATTGATTTTGCTTTATCCTCCATTTTCTTTAACACCTCTTCTGCCTTAACACCAAACAAAATATCATGCTTTAATGGAGCATCCAATAATTTTGCTTTAACATGATCAGGTAAACTTTGTTGTTTTAACCAAGCATGCCTTCGGATGACAGAACCTGTAACTGCGGCTCTGCAAGAATCAAAACCACATTGCAGAGTATGCTTTCCCACTTGTTCAGCTGCATGCAATAAATCCTGCATTTCCTTATTATCAGGACATTCTGAGTTTCTAAGCATTTTCTGTTTTAGCAAAGACATTAGGTATTGTTGATATTTAAGCATGTGAAGCTGGCAACTTAAAGCCCTTACAGCTAAAGTAGCAAAGTGTAAACTTTTTTTCCCCCATCTATCCAGAGCTCTAGAATCCCTATTAGAGGGAACAGGGTTTTTTGCAGTCGAAGCCTTAACCCCTTTGGGACCCTGAGAAATTGTTTCTGGGTCAGCAGCAGGATTTTTATAAAGAAATGTATGAGTCTGGGACTCTGTAATACCTATCTGGCTTGACTGCTGCAGGGGGTAAAGAATCAGGCGACAAACTGGATTCTGGAAAAACATCATCAAGAATATCCAGTACGGGGGGGATAGCAAGGGGCCTGTGCCGAGGCAGTAATAGAAAGTCTCTGAGCCTTTTCTTGGATTCAGAATAATCCTGGCTCTCCCAATGGAAATGCTCCCTCATGAAGTGCAAGGTTTCCCCAAAAGAGTAATCCTCAGGAGGAGAGGCTTAAGGGATGGATTCCTTCAGCATCAGAGTCCTCATAGGGAGGAAGAGAATATCCCTGTTTTGAAGAGGAATCAGAGAAAATAGAGACCTGGTCAGAAGAGTCACAGTCAGTGTCTTGCCTAGGCCTTTTATCAGGAGGTGGATGGGTACCCCTGATCAAAGTAATTAGATCCTCGGCCATTTTAAGCATCTATTTCTTTGGCATGGATGACTGTCCAGGATAATGCTGTACTTGTTTGTCTTTAGTGGTGTTTTAGACTTTGCCTTGGCTGTTGAAGTGGACTTGATAGTAAGCTGTGTAGGTCTGAAAACATCCTCAGAAGCCGATGCCTGCTTAGTGGCTCCAGACTCATCTGAGGGAATAGTTTCCGTAGGCCCAATACCTTGAGTTTCCAGAGGCCTAGTTGTCTCAATGTGGGAGTCGGAGGCGGCCTGTGGCTCTGAGGTAGCGCGTGTCAGAGGCTGCGAAAGCGACGCACTGAGAACCGGCAAACCGGCGACTGGCCTAGAAGAGGCTTCGTCATCGGTTTTGGACCTCGGATGCCTGTCCTTTTCTTTGTCTTTGCGTTTTTTATGAATTCCGGTCGTCGGTTGTTCCGACAGCATTATGTAGTTAAACCTTCGGCCAAAGTAATGTAAGCAAAATCAAACCGATGCTTAATAGTGCGTTGGTTGAATCTAGCACAAAACCGACAACTAGCAACGTCATGGTCAGGGCCTAGGCAAGGAATACAGTAAGAGTGAAAATCCTTATGCGGTATTTGCTTCCCACAAGAAATACAATTGTTAACTTTTACTGAAATCGGTCTGGAGCAAGAAAAAGTTTCCCCAAAGGGGTACTTAGCTTTATTGAAGACTTCGGATCTGAAATTCAATTTCGAAAATCTCAGGAGTCAGCCGACCGGCACTTGCGAACTGCATTTGCTTCAGGAACCACGTGGCAAGAAAGACTGAAGAAAATGGCATTGGCTGCATCTTATATACCCCTGGTGCACTGACGTCAGGGAAGAGGCGACAGCAACCGACGTCAGCCCAGGACTTTGGAATTTAGGCCGACTGCGGGTAGCCTGCCAGCAGGATATCCCAAGTGTAATGACTGCAACAGTGAAACACGATGAACTTCATGTAAATGGCTGTATAGAGGCTGCTGTACCTACTAAAAATAAGCCCAAAACAAACTTAAAACAAATCACAGTGGTGAAATCCTAACCTTAACAGGGCATATAACAAAAAGAAAAAGTCATGACTAAAATCAGGAAAAGCAACTTACATAATGATGAGTCCTCTAATTAAAATAAACAGGAAACTAAGAAGACTAATTACGTCCAACAAGGTCAAGATAGCCTCACAAGCTAATGACAACCACAAGGCCTTCTACAGCTTATTCCAAAACCTCAAAGACAGCACAAATCAGTGTGCTGAACTGGTGGTCAGTAGTACCACATTCACTGAGCACAGCGACATAGCAAACTTGCTTGCTGACAAATTCAGTTCAAACGTCAGCCTCCACTCCTCTTTACCTCTCCCCATGAAAGATTCACTAGCATAACTTTTGCAATTATTAACAGGGGGCAGGTCCTTGCATTGCGTGGTAAGGCCAAAAAACAGCTTCAAGGGGCCACAACAATATCACAAGATGCCATCTAAATAGCTTGAAACATGATCTATCAATTTTACTTGAGTCACGTTTTTGAGTTAATTTTCAGCAACAGCCTCAAAACAGGCATTGTACCATAAGAATGGAGGACTGCAACAGTTATTTCACATCACAAGGTTGGGCCATCAACAGGCGCCAGAAACTACAGACCTATTTGTCTGACTAATCTAATATGCAAAGCAATGGAAAGAATCATCTTGGAAATGATCAACAAATACACAGGCAACCTTTAGACATCGGGACCCAACTGAGTTTGGCCTTGTAAAGGAAAGGTCAAGCCTACTAAACCTCGTGGACTTCTCTGAGAAGGTCACCTAGGAAATGAATGAGAGGAAGAAGGTGCATACAGCCTACCAGGACCTGGCTAAAGCATTCAAAACTATAACCCAGTCAGGAAGAGTTGCAAACTCAGCAAACTGGACATAACCCCCTACATAAATCAGTGGATTACCATCTGGTTCACAGGTAGCACCCAGGAAGTCAGGAATGGTGATACTACCTCCACTATGACAGGAGTCACCAGTGGCGTACTTCAGGGTTCGGTGCTAGGACCACTCCAATTTTGCATGGACTTCTCAGAGGTAATATCAAGGGCCTTTGGCTGATTGAATTGGCAGATGAATGCAAATTGGGAGCCATCATAGAATCCCCCATGACACATACATCTTACAAGAGGATTTAACACAGACAAATAATTGCTGCCTAAGTTATGGACTAAAACTCAATGCCAAGAAATTCATTATAGTGCCTTTTGCAAAAACTGCCACTCAAGCTAATTACATCATTAATAAGACACCTCTAAGAGTTGACAAGTTCATGGGTTCATAGGTTCATACTAGGCTATCTGCCCTAGGGCACTTATAAGCCTAGCCAGAGTGTATTTGGCTTTCACCACCCATTTTAAATTAATTTTGCTATGCCCTTTTTCGAGGTTAGTATACTGTGCCTCTGTCTAACAGTGACACAGAAGTGATACCCGGGGAAAACCTACGATCTCCCATCCACGCATCAAGATTCCTCTTGAAGAGAGTCAATGAGGGACTCTGCCTAACCTGGACTGGTATTTTATTCCAGAGAGAAGGGAGCCTCTGGGTTATGAATCTGTCCCTCCAGCATGTCCTATTTATTTCAGTGCTGAGGTTCAAGTCTCTCGAGCGCGTAGCTCGATGGGATTTGGATTTTCTGAGGTGCAGCATGTCCATTAATTCCGGGTTGGACATGGCTTTATACATCAGGCACAGATCGCCTCTGAGCAGGCGGTATGCCACTGAGTGGAGTTTCTTTAACCGTGCAGCATATGGCATCTGTTTGAGCCCTTTGATCCTCTTGGTGAGGGACTTTTGGGGTCTTTCCAGTTGCTGCAGGTGTCTGGTAAGGTACATCCCAAAAGGGGCATTGTACTCAATTATGGGCCTGGTGAGGGATGAGTGAAGAGACACGATGACCTCCCCTGATCTAGATGTGAATCCCTTCATGATTAGGTGGGCTATATAAAATGTTCTTCTAACCACTTTGGCCACGTGGTTGTCAAATGAGAGATTGCTATCAACTTAGGTCCCCAGGTCCCTAATTACTTCTTCTGTACTTAATGGATTACCACCTATGTGGTAATTTGTGGGCACTTTGTTTTTGCCAAAGGGGATGACTATACACTTTTTGGCGTTTAGCTTGAGGCCATGGCTCTGGCACCAGTTGTCTGTTTCTATGAGGCCCTTTTGGAGGATGCTTGTGTCGGCTGGAGAGTCGATTATGGCCAGTTTGCAGTCATCTGCGAACTTGGTCAGCCACAGTCCTTCCGTGTTGGCCTGTACCTCTGCGAAATATATACCGAACAAGAGAGGTCCCAGGACTGAGCCTTGCGGGATGCCACTTGTAACTGGTTTGGAGTCTGACATGGCTCCAGCAATTCTAACCATGTGGGTTCTGTCCTTGAGACAGTTTGCAACCCATCTAGTGACATAGGGGTTTATATTTAAGCTGGTGAGCTTATCTATAATGCCCGAGTGGGGTATTGTATTGAAGGCTTTTGCGAGGTCCAGGTAGGCTGTGTGGACCACCTTCCCCTCGTTAATGGCCTTGGTGACTGTTTCAAAGAAATCGACCAGGTTTAAGAGGTAGGATCTGCCCTTAACAAAGCCGAACTGGGTAGGATCCAGTGTCTGTAGGTCCCCAATATCTTTATTTATGAGGTCCATGATGATCCTTTCCATAGCTTTGCAGACCAAGCTAGTCAGGCTTATGGGGCGATAGTTTCCAGGATCCGTTGAGGCACCACCTTTGTGGAGAGGGACCACTGCTGCTGTACATCACTCTTTCACTACATATACTGTAGTAAGGCTGAGACTGAACAGTAGTTTTATGTTTGGGTTTAGCTCTTCTTGGAGTTCATGTAGGGCGCAGCCCGGGACACCGTCTGGTCCCATTAATGCTGTGTTTTTTGCTTTGGAGAGGGCAGCTCTTACCTGAGCATCTGAGATGTCAGGGGGCAGCACTCTGCTGGGATAGATATTTGCCCTTTGGTGGGGGGTGCGCTGAACCTGTCAGCTAGGATGTTGGCAATGTCTGTGGGTTCGATGTATTTTTTGTCATTTTGGAGTAATTCTGAGCATATCTGGGAATTCCCACCCAGGTTCCTAACATAACTAAAGAAAGCCTTGTGATTATCCTTAGTGTCCTGTGCAATTTTTCTCTCAAGCTGGCCTTAGACGATTTTATGAGTGCCCATAGTTTTTGCTAATACTGATCAGAGATGCCTTTCCTTTTTGGGATTTTGCTCTATCATGTAGTAGCTTCCTCCTTCTATTGTATAGTTTGTTTATGGCTGGGGTCCACCAGACAGGATGTCTGCCTTTGGAGGATTGGGTCTTGGTTTTATTTGGGATTGCATGATCCATGCATTCCTGAAGGTGTTCATAGAATGCGTTTATAAAGGATTCTGCGGTCTGGGCCATATTTTCCACAGGCTCAGGGGCTTTGAAGGATTCCACCTTGGTTTTGAGGAGTGTGAAATTTGCTTTAGAGAAGTTTTTCACTGTGGTTTTCTGGGCAGGGGGTGGGGTCGGGATGTGAATATCCAGTGAGATTAGTTTATGGTCTGATCTTACCAGTGAGGGATGCAAGTTAGTCAGGGATCTGAAAACATATGCAGACAGTAATCTGGACTGTGATCAACATGTAGCCAAAGTAGTAAGAAAATCATTCTATGTCACCCATCTTATAAGTAAGGGCATGGTATCTAGATCTACAGAAGTCATAGTGCCACTTTATTTAGCCCTTATCAGACCCATCACTGAATATAATGCCCTTTAGGCATGCACATGACCAGACATATAGAATAGATGGAAAGCCTATAAAAGGTTCTTTATCAGGAGTATCCAGAGTATAAACAAACTGTCCTTTACAAACTGCCTTAAAGTCCTGTCTCTATAAATTACTGACATGCAATCTGTGCTTGGCATACAAGGCTTCCTTAAATCCAGCTCTAATGAACATTTTACACATCTGCAAAATGAAATGCATCAGAAATACTGGAACCAAGGATTTAAACTTTACTTGAGATATAAACAAGACATGATGGCTAGACAGATAATATATCTCAGAAGATCCCCATCCATGCTCTGGAAATGTTAATGATTGTAGAAGAAATAATTTATGTTATTAAAGAAGAAAAGTAAGTTAGACTAGTAGGAACAGATGTTGAGAAAGCTTATGACAACACTGTAAGGGAGCAAATATGGAACATTTGAAAAAGATACAATAAAGAAAAGGGAATGATTAGACAGCTAAAAACTGCATGTGAAAAGGACATGATGAGTATTATAGTAAACTGATGGATAAGAAAAAAAGACAGAAACAGGATTGAGACAAGGATGTCGCCTTAACAGCCTGTTGTTTGCTTTAAGTTCAAAGACGGTCAAACTTAATGTTTAGAGATATGAGAGACGTGATTTATGAATACGGGGATATAACAGAAATTACAATGACGACGACGATGATGATGATGATGATACATGCACATGACATTGTTTTTACAGAATAAAAGTATGGTTGGTTGAGCTAGTAAAAAAGGGCAATGTGTACTTTGATTATATATGTTTAAACTTAAAGAAAAAAAAAATTAAAGGTTTTGATGCAGTAGTGAACAAAGCAGGAATTTATTTTAATAATAAAAATATTGAAATTGTAGGTATTTTTTGAAAGTTATAAGACTATGGAACACCAATGGAGAAAATGTATTAAACAAATATACGAAATGTGCAAATTATGGAGATTATTTAATTTGACTTTAAAGAAAAGAGCATATTTAATTAATGGATATATTTTAGGAAAATCTGTTTACTTAGGTTTCGTCACAGCTTGTCCTGAAAATTTAGAAAAAAAAATTATACAAACAATTTTTTGCTTTTTATGGGTTCGGTTGAATCAAATAAAAACAGAAATAACATACAATAGAGAAGAAGGGGAGGGTATGAATTTAAAGAATCCATTTTTGGCACCTTTGTGTTTATATAAGATTTTTAAAGGAAAAAAATAATATGGGGGGAAAATAGAAGTTATGTTCTTACCATAACGTTCCATGTTAGTTGTCTTCTTCTCGCCTTCTTCTTGCTGGATGGGTTCGGAGCCGACCTCGGCTCCGACTCGGCCACTCTAAAGCTCGAGAGTTGGTTCCACCGGCTCGAGGCTCCCCTTATATCCCACAATGCTAGGCGAGAGTTACCTCAGATCTCGTTTGTAAGCTAACCCAGCTTATATCAATAACAGAATAACTGTAAAAGGAATCCACCTCTAACAGCAGGAAGAAAAAGGGTGACCTACATCCTGAAAAGAAAATATGCACAATAGCATATGACTAAGAAAGAGGTGGTAGAAAGAGAGGTCACGATCACAACTCCTCTAGGTCTGTCCAGGCCAGGGGGAAGGAGGGTGGGACGCAAGAAGAAGGCGAGAAGAAGACAACTAACATGGAACGTTATGGTAAGAACATAACTTCTATATGTTAAGTTGTCTATCTCGCCTTCATTCTTGCTGGATGGGACCGCGTCCCTAGCACCTTGTCCCGGGTGGCCTAACGGAACAGACTCCTGAGAACAGTGGAACCAAAATTAGCTCTATGCCTAGAAGCTAAATCCAACTTATAATGGGAAATAAAAGTGTGAGGAGTAGCCCAAGTAGCGGCTGCACAAATGGTGTCAATAGGCAGTCTGTCTTGGAAGGCTAAAGAAGTAGCCAAAGCTCTGGTGGAATGAGCTTTAGGTTTATTAGGCAGTTTTTGGTGTCTAATTTCATAAACAAGGGTAATCAGAGATGTTAGCCATCTCGATAATGATACCTTTGAAACTGGAAGTCCTTTTCTGCTTTCCATAGGAGACAAACAGCTGATCAGATTTTCTGAATTGTTTCGTCCTGTCCAAGTAGTACCTTAATTGACGATGAACATCCAGGCAGTGTAATTTTTGTTCAGACCTATTTGAATACTCTGGAAAAAGACAGGAGGTCAATGCTTTGGTTTAGATTTGATGCTGAAACCACCTTAGGCAAAAAGGACGGGTTAGTTCGTAAGGAAACTCTGTCCTTATGGAACAAAAGATAAGGAGAACGACAACTGAGTGCTTGAAGTTCTGAAATTCTTCTAGCTGATGTGATAGCCACCAGAAAGAGAGTTTTCCATGATAATAATTTCAAGGAACATGAAGCTGCAGGTTCGAAGGGGAAAGAATCAAGGAAGCAAGAACTAAATTTAGGTCCCAAGGAGAAGGAGGATTTCTTATAGGAGGTCTGAGAAGAAAAACTCCTTTCAAAAAGGCTTTGCAAAGTTTGTGGGACATTAGGGCAGATTCAGAAATGCCCACATGAAAATTAGAAATAGCTGCCAATTGAACCTTAAGAGTAGATGGAGATGAACCTGCATGGAAGAGTTCAGCTAGAAAATCAAGGACTAGTTGGATGGAAGCGGTGAAAGGATCTATGTCCTTTCCTTGTGCCCAATATGAGAAGCGTTTCGACTTACTCAAATAAATCTTCGAGTGGAAGATTTATGGGAAGCTATCAATATATCTCTAACCGAGTGAGATAATTGAGGAAGCCTGGCTACGGTCGGAATTGGAGGAACCAAGCAGTGAGGTTCAGAGAGGGGAGGGAGCGATGAAACTGACCCGACTGGTGGATCAAAAGATCTGGAACTAGGTCCAGATGCCACGGTCGCTCAAGAGAAAACGATGTAGAAAGGGGAACCATACTTGTCGAGGCCAGTAAGGAGCAATGAGGATCAATGAGGCCTTCTGAGCGATAGCTTTCTGTATTACTTGAGAGATCAGGGGGAAAGGAGGAAATGCATACAGAAGTCCCCGGGGCCAAACTTGGACTAGCGCGTCTCTGCTGGGTTGGCCTGGTAAAGGGAATAGAGTGAAGTATTCTCTGCACTTGCTGTTTTGGGGAGTAGCAAAAAGATCGCAGCAAGGCTGACCCCACTTGAGAAATATCTCTCTCACTACAGAGTCTTTCAGAGACCACTCGTGAGGCATGAGTATAGCTCTGCTCAATTTGTCCGCAATGTAATTGGACTTCCCAGGGATGTGCGTTGCTATCAGAAAACGCTGAGAAGAAAACGCCCATTGCCACAGTCTGAGTGCTTCTCGACACAGGGGGTATGATCTGGTTCCGCCTTGTTTGTTGATGTACCACACTACAGACATATTGTCTGTCTGGATTGCAATCGTTCCCAAGGGAAGAGAGTCTTGAAGGGCTTGCAACGCTAAAAGCACTGCTCTCATCTCCAGAACGTTTATGTGCAAGTGGCATTCGTTTGGTTGCCATGTGCCCTGGACTGTCCTGCCCTGATAATGCCCCCCCCACCCGATCAGGGAGGCATCCGTTGTCAGAGTAGCAACCGGAGGAGGTGGAACAAATGGTCTTCCCGACAGGATCTCCGGGGAAGACATCCACCACAGGAGATGCTTTTGCACGCTTGCGTGATCATAATGGTGTGAGACATTGGAAGTTCCTGGTATGACCATTGAGAAAAAGCATCCACTGAAGGATCCGCATGTGGTATCTGGCCAATGGGAGGAGAGGTATGGCCGCTGCCATGATTCCCAACACCTTTAGAACTAACCTGGCTTTGGCTCTGTTGTTGTTGAGAAGAAGTGACACCAATTTGTGAATGTCTGATATCCTTTGGTTAGTTAGTTGCAGACATGTTTATAGTATCTAAATTTGCGCCTATGTAGGTAATAGTACGACAAGGCGACAAAACAGACTTTTCGCAATTTATTGAAATACCCAGTTTTTGACAAACGCGAAAAGTATAATCTCTGGCCATCAGAAGGAGATGCTTGGTGGGAGCTGTGAGAAGCCAGTCGTCCAAATATGGAAACACCTGGAATCCTTGTCGTCTCAGGTGAGAAGCTACCACTGCCATGCATTTGGTAAACACCCGGGGGGCAGTGGTGAGACCAAAGGGCAGGGCCCTGAATTGAAAATGACTGGTTCCCAGCCTGAAGCGGAGGAATCTTCTGGAGCGTCTGTTCATTTTTATGTGATAGTACGCATCCTGAAGGTCTATAGAGCACATCCAGTTTCCTTTCCCCAATAGGGGAAGAATGGATTGCAGCGTGACCATCCGAAATCTTGTTTTCTTGACTGATCTGTTCAAGATACTGAGATCCAAAATTGGTCTCCAGTCCCTTGTTTTCTTTGGAACAAATAAGAACCTTGAGTAGATTCCGGATCCTTGTTGGTCTGCTGACACTGGCTGAATTGCTCTTTTTGCAAGCAGTTTTGAAATTTCCAAAGCTGCTATATCCCTTTGAGCCGGTGGAACATCTGGAAGGGATCTTGTTGACTGATTTGGAAAACGAAGAAAGGGGATAGAATAGCCTTCGAAATGATGGACTGTACCCATTTGTCTTGAGTCAGGGATAGCCAGGCTTCTGGGTACAGTGACAATCTTCCCCGACTGCCTCGAAGATGGGCAGCCGGACAACACCTCAGGGATGCTGAAAGGGCTTGTCAGGAAAGGCTTCCCGATTGCCCTGGTTCTGCGGACCCCCCCTGCCCCTAGGGCGGCGTCTACCATTGTTATTCCCACCTCTGCCTCTGGTAGGAAAACGACTCTGTGCGTCAGGCGAAGTCCCTTGAGATTGTTTACGGAACCACATCTTCCCACCCTTCTGGCCTTTGTGGTTAGGGCTAGAAGGAGTCGAAAACGGACTCCGACGGCAGAAAGGGTCTTGCCATCAGTCTCGCACCTAGTCAGGGTTTCTTTCACTTGAGGACCAAAGAGATGATCCATCAAAAGGGGAGTTCGTGAAAGACGTCTTGAAAGGTTCCGCAAAGTTGCATAGCCGCATCCAGGCGTGCCTACGTAAGGCTACCCCTGTTCCTGCGGCTCTGCTCGCTCCATCGGCCGCATAAGAGAGGAGGCGCATGGAGGAGTTGGAAATGGAATTAGGATAGCCAGCTGCGTGTTCATTTTCTCTTGAAACCCGCAGCTGTAGGGTCCTTCAACATTTCACTCGCTTCCTTGATCAAGTCCCTTTGAAGACGAGTGAAATGGCACAGGTAATTCAGCGAACGCATAGTAAATGTCGCTGAGGAGAACATCCGCTTCCGCAGCTATCCATGGACCTAGATTCCTTGTTAGGTGGATGGACAGGCACTGAAGGATCAGCCAGTTCCTTCTTTGTGGCAGCAGCTACCACCATAGCATCCACAGAAACTCCTTTTGATAAAAATTGCTTGTCTGATGGAGCTGTGATGAATTTGGAGGGTCTCCTGGGAGTGGGGTCCACTGAATCAGGAGCCGTCCATGCCTTCTTAGCAGCCACCTGCATGAGGGGGTCAAGGGGGACACCCAGGAAGTGGAAGGACGAGAGCCAAACGCCACAAGATACACAGATTCGTCCTCCGAAGGGTTGAGGGCTGGCCAATTTCCCTCTGTTTAAGGATCTCCAGAATGTCTGCAAATGAGACATCTTCAGAAGGGGAGCAGGGGAACCCTCAGAATCATCCAGATCTGTGTCCGGCGTGATAGACTCAGGTGAGTCAATGTGCTTCCTCTTGCACTTCCTCTTCCGAGGGGCTCTTCTGCCAAATCAGGAGAGGCCTCGGAAGAGGATGAAATCCCCAAAGGGGCTCCTGAGGAGCTGGCTCTCTGCGGTCCGGGATGAGGGAGTGAGTCGACTTACCCTGAGGCAGCATAGAGGGAGGGGCTGGCGGAGCCGACTGTGGAGTAGAGCCAGGCTCTAACACACTCCGCATGACCTCGAATGCCCCTGTCAGGCAGAGCCAGAGGTCCCCGCTCCGAGGAGCTAAGGACCCCTCGGCACCGACAGTGATGGCTCGAGGCCGATGTCGGAGCCGAACTCACCAGCGCCGGGCACCGAGAGGAGAGGGGGTCGGACAAGGGTCCGATGCCACTCACCCCTCGAGCCGACGAGGAAGCCCGGCGCCGAGATTCTTCAAAGAAGAAATCGGAGCCGGCGGAGCCGAAGACAATTGTCTCGGCTCGAAGTGACCACAGTCTCGGTTCCGACACGACCCGGCTCGAACTCAAAAGAGTCGAAGGAGGAAAGAGTTGATGGACCGGGGCAGGCACCGACCGATGAGTCGGGCTCTGAAGCATCTGGGCTAGTGCCTCGGACTTAAGTAGTCGACTCACCACCCTCTGAAGGTCATGATCGGAAAGCCTCGATGACCTAGAGGAATGAGACCTCTGGCTCCGTTCAGACAGCAGGGGAGATCCTGGAGCCGAATGAACGGAGCCAAGAGAAGGTGACCTAGACCTCTTTCTGGTTGTCGGTTCCGACGATCTTGTCGGAGCCGACACGGGTACCTCGATAACCTCGGCTCCGGCCGGAGCCGAGGAAGCCACAGAAACTGTGGACTGAGTCTTATCGGCTCCAGCCGGAGCCGATAAAGGCAAAGGTTGAACAACCTGAGGTCTTGGCTCAGAAGCCGGAGCCGAAGACCTCGATGCCTTAGAGGGCTTCCCTGTTGAAACTGACAGGGAATCCCCTGGCTTTAACAAGCCTCTGAGAATCAGCTTGTTTTTTCTCTCCTGCAGGACCCTGGGGCTGAAGCCATGGCACACAGCACAGGAATCCTGCAGGTGCAAAGGCCCTAGACAATAGACACAAGAAGTGTGAGCGTCTGTCAGAGACATTTTCTGACAGCACGCATCACACTTCTTGAATCCAGAGACCTTTGCTTCCTTTGACATTTCCGTAACTGACAGGTGTACACTAACACACACCCAAACACACAGTTATACCCTGTCAGAAAAAATTATTAATACTAAAATAATTACAAATTTAGTAAAATACTAATAATTAAGCACAAAAAAGTTAAAGTAAAACTACACAAACACACCCTAGGGAAGGGAAGGCCAAAGGCCCAAGGGAAGAACCAACGGTTCTTTTAACAAAAACGAGGAAAAAATTAGGTCGGGATAAAGATATATATCCTACACTAATTTAGGAAGAATTAAAGTTAAAGGGGAAAAAGAGTAACTTTTTGAATAAAAAGCTAACACTCACCAGGAACCGGTAGAAGCAACCAACCTCGAAGCTGTAGCGGCAAACGAGATCTGAGGTAACTCTCGCCTAGCATTGTGGGATATAAGGGGAGCCTCGAGCCGGTGGAACCAACTCTCGAGCTTTAGAGTGGCCGAGTCGGAGCCGAGGTCGGCTCCGAACCCATCCAGCAAGAATGAAGGCGAGATAGACAACTTAACATCAATTGTTAGGATGTTAAAAGCAAGTACTTTGAGGGGCTGATGAATGAAGAGAATGAAAGGGAGAGAAGGTTGGATGATGTGGGGATAGTGAATCATGAAGTGCAGTGAATTAGCGAGGAAGTAAGGATAGCTATGAAGAGGATGAAGAATGGAAAGGCTGTTGGTCCAGATGACATACCTCTGGAAGCATGGAGGTGTTTAGGTAAAAATGCAGTGGAGTTTTTAAATAGCTTGTTTAATGAAATCTTGGAAAGTGAGAGGATGCCCGAGGAATGGAGAAAAAGTGTTTTGGTATCGATTTTTAAGAATAAGGGTAATGTGCAGAGTTGTAGTGGCTACAGAGGGATTAAATTGATCAGTCACAGCATGAACTTATGGGAAAGAGTAGTGGAAGCTAGGTTAAAAAGGGAGGTGATGATTAGTGATCAGTAGTATGGTTTCATGCCAGGAAAGAGCACTACAGATGCGAGGTTTGCTCTGAGAGTGTTAACGGAGAAGTACAGAGAAGGTCAGAAGGAGTTGCATTGTGTCTTTGTGGACTTAGGGAAAGTATATGGCAGGGTGCCTGGAGTTGTGGTGTTGCATGAGGAAGTCGGGAGTGTCACAGAAGTATGTAAGAGTGGTACAGGATACATACGAGGGTAGTGTGACAGCAGTGAGGTCTGCTGTGGGGGTGATGGGTGAATTTACAGTGTAGGTGGGATTACATCAAGGATCAGCTCTGAGCCCTTTCTTGTTTGCGGTGGTGATGGACAGGTTAACAGATGAGATTAGACAGGAGTCCCCGTGGACTATGATGTTTGCAGATGACATTGTGATCTGTAGTGAGAGTGGGGAACAGGTGGAGGAGACCCTGGGGGGTGGAGATATGCTCGGGAGGGAGGAGGAATGAAGGTCAGTAAGACTAAGACAGTGTATATGTGTGTGAATGAGAGGGGGGATAGGGGAGTGGTGAGGATGCAGGGAGTAGAGGTGGCGAAGGTGGATGAGTTTAAATGCTTGGGATCAACAGTTCAGAGTAATGGTGAGTGTAGAAGAGAGATGAAGAAGAGAATGCAGGCAGGATGGAGTGGGTGGAGAAGAGTGTCAGGAGTGATTTGTGACAGATGAGTACCAACCGGTAGGAGTGAAGGGGGACGTCTACGGGAGGGTTATGAGACTGGCTATGTTATATGGATTGGAGACAGTGGCAATGAAAAAAAAACGTGGGAGTCGGAGCTGGACGTGGCAGAGTTAAAGATGTTAAGATTTGCTCTGGGTGTGACGAGGGTGGACAGGATTAGGAATAAATATATTAGAGGGTCAGCCCAGGTTGGAAGGTTTGGAGACAAAGCCAGAGAGGCAAGATTGCGTTGGTTTGGACATGTGTTGAGGAGGGATGCAGAGTATATTGGGAAAAAGATGCTAAGGATGAAGCTGCCGGGTGAAACGAAAAGAGGAAGGACTAAGATAAGGTTTATGGATGTGGTGAGAGAGGACATGCAGGTGTTGGTGTGACAGAGCCAGATGCGGAAGACAGAAAGAAATGGAAACAGATGATCCGCTGTGGCGACCCCTAACGGGAGCAGCCGAAAGAAGAAGAAGGAGGATGTTAAAAATAAAATATAAGGAGGTGTGTCAAGAAAGCAGAGGAAAAAATATGAAACAATAGTCTTTTGAGCTATTCAAGCTAAGCTACAACACCAAGCAGTAGTAGTAAGAAATGTTTGTAAATTAAATGCCAAACAGTAGCAAAAAAATGGTAGTAAAAAAAATCATGTTGCAATCAAAATTTCTTCACTTTTGCGAATAAAAACAGCTTCCTATTCTTTGTACCAAAACAACTCTTCTTGTTGCGATTAAAAATAGCTTCACTTCTTAGTAGCAAAACAACAAATCTTTATGGGTGAAACTTATATAAATCGGCAGATAAGCGCTGTGTTTTTTGTAAAGAAATTAGAAATAAATCTTGTGCTTATATGTATTTCAAAAATAAAGAAAAAAAATCAGCATTTTATTTAATTCTATAGAAATGCAAACATATAATTCTGATTGGTTAATACTATATATATTGGAATAGAGGTGGTTTTAATATTCCAGTGGTTATCCTGCTTCCAGCTTCTGTGTGATTGAATGGAGTGTTTGCAGTAAGGAACTTCAATAGTAAAACTTGAATGAGAAAACTTTAAAAACGGGTGTGCTATAAGACTTAAAAATGCACCTATGAGGATAAAGTAATAAGGGGTCCGTGACTTTGGTGGTTTTTACAGACACACAAATGTGTACCATTAGCTGTTAACCATCTAATCAACTATGTAAGCTAACCTGCCTAAAAACACATAATACATTATCCACTGTCTGTGTGACTGGATAGAGAAAATGCATGTGGGAAGTCCAGAAGTAAAATCTGACTGGGTGAAAAATTGAAATGCTGGTCCGCAGTGCATCTTATAACAAACACCAGTGAGGACTTCAGAATTTGGGTTATGCGTGATTGGTATTTTTTATATAGAAGCTAAATGCTATTCTTGTTGGTGTACAGCAGATTATCAGTTAAATAACAGTACATTTTTTAAAAATAAATAGGATAATTTAAATAAGGTAAGCAACTCCACTTAAAAACATCTCTGTATGTTAAAAATTAATAAATATAACTTGCCTGCAGCACTTTAATTCACGCTTCTTCAGATCTGCCTCCCGGGTGGAAGCTTTTCATTTGAAAGAAAACTTTTGTACACAGAAGTACAATAACTAATAACCAATTCACATTAATAATAAATAATTGTAAAAAAAAAAATCAAATTAAAACAGGAGAATTCAGCTGTTAACAATAAGCGTGGTGATGGAATCTCTTAAGACTGAGAACGCTGGTGATGGAAATTATCATTTATGTACTTACCATAACTTGGTATCTGTGTTATCCTTCTCTCATTCTGCTTTACTCATGGGTTATGGATCCAATCCTTGGATCAGATTCAGCTGGCTTCGACAGACTTTAGCTTCCAGGCTCGAACTGCTCCCTTACCCATAATCCTCTGCCACTAGCTCCATCTCTTCAGATTGTGTTTGCTGCCCCTGACAGAAGAAAAAAGGAACCAAGGGCTCAGCCTGGAATGTAGGTTCCAACAAAGGCTTTAAAAAAAAAAAAAAAAAAAAGTTATGTACTCACCATAACATTCCATGTGTGTTGTCCCATCTCACCTTCATTCTTAGCAGGTTGGGTTTTGATCCAATCCTCGGATCTGACATAGCCCTATACACCAGCTCGAGAGGTCTTTCATTAGCTCGTGGCTATCCCCTATCCCATCATGCACTAGGAATGCTCCCAAGATCTTGTTTGCAGCTATACAAAGGAATTCCAACTAAGGATAGCTTAATACTTAATAGAGCAATCAAGAATGTTAGAGAACACTAGTAGCCAATTTTATCAACTCGATCTTCCAGAAGCAAAAGGCTGGGGAAATTAGCGTGGGATGTAAGAATGAATGTGAGAAGGACAACACACATGGAATGTTATGGTGAGTACAGAACTTTTTTATGTGATGTTGTCTTATTTCGCCTTCATTCTTAGCAGGTTGGGGCAGCATCCCTAGAACCCTCTTTCTTGGATGACTCAAGGGAGAATATTCCTCAGAACTGTGGAACCAAAGGAGGCCGTGTTCCTGGATGTCAAATTGACTCTGTAATGAGTGATAAAGGTATGTGGTCTTACCCATGTTGCTGCAGCACAAATGGTATCAACAGGCAGTCTAGCCCAAAAGGCGGAAGAAGTTGCAATTGCCCATGGAGAACGACCTTTTATTTTATGAGAAAGATCTTTGTTTTGGGATTTGTAAACAAAGGTTATACAATCTAAGAGCCATTTTGAAAGTGTCACTTTAGAAACTGAAGCACCTTTCCTTGAATCTGAAAACAATACAAATATTTGGTCAGATTTTCTGAAGTCCTTTGCCCTATGCAAGTAGAAGTGCAATTGTCTATGTGCAGCTAGCTGTTGCAGCATGTATTCTGCCTTATTCTCATAGTTAGGGAAAAACACTGGTAGCTCTATGGATTGGTTTAAATTGGAGTCTGAACATACTTTGGGCAAAAAAGAAGGGTTTGTTCATAAGGATACTTTGTCTCTGTGGAAAATCATGTAGGGGGGTTTTGACAAGGCTTGCAGTTCTGACACTATTCTAGCAGAAGTAATAGTTGTCAGAAGAATAGTTTTCAAAGACAAATTTGAGATCGCAGGATGATGCTGGCTCAAATGGAGGAAAAACTAAACAGGATAAGACAAAATGCAAGTCCCATGATGCTGGAGGGTTTCTATTAAGTGGTCTTAATAAAAAGGTACCTTTAAGGAAGGCTTTGCATAGTCTGTGTGACATAATATTGAGGCCTGATTCACCTAAATGGAAATTGGATATTGCAGCTAACTGAACCCGAATAGTAGCTGCGGTTGTGCCTTCATTGAATAGTTTTGCCAAGAATTCCAGAATGGAAGCTAAAGGATCAATGTGATTATTAGAGGCCCATGAAGAAAATATTTTCCATTTGCTTGTATAAATCTTTCTTGTTGAACCCTTATGAGAAGAAATAAGGATTTGTTTTACTGAAGAAAGGTTAGGGGAGCCTGGCTATGGTTGGAATCAGAGGAGTCAAGCTGTCAACTTGAGGGGATTAAAGAGAGGGATGGAGTGTTCTTGATGCACGAATCAGAAGGTCCAGAACAGGGTCCAAAATCCAAGGCTCCTCCCGAAGATGAGGCCACAGGAAGGAAAACCAGATTTGACGAGTCCAGTATGGGGCGATGAGTATCAAGTCCCTTGCCAAGCAATTGGCTTTCTGAAGAACTTTGGGTATTAATGAAAGGGGAGGAAAGGCATAGAAGAGAACCGAATCGTGTACAAGTGCATCCCTTGGTGACTCCCCCAGAGGGGGGATAAGGGCAAAGTAGCTGCTGCACTTGGCATCCATGGATGTGGCAAAAAGGTTGCAGCAAGGCTGGCCCCATTTGCGGAAAATCTCTTCCACTACTTCCTGTTTTTGGGACCACTCATGAGGTATCAGAATCGCTCTGCTGAGTCTGTCTGCTATCACGCTGGATTTCCCAGGATGTGCATGTTGGGAGGAGGTTGCCCACTGCCGTACTCTCAGGGCCTCCTGGCAAAGGGGGTAAGATCTGGTTCCTCCTTGTTTCTTTATGTACCATACAACTGACATATTGTCTGTCTGTATTGCAATAGTTCCCAGTGGAAGAGAGTCCTGGAATGCTTGCAACGCCAGAAGCACCGCTCTCATCTTTAGGAAATTGATGTGCAAATGGGCCTTGTGATCCTGCTAAGTGCCTTGGACTGTCTTTCCCAGATAAAGCCCCCCCCCCCCCAATCTGAGAAGCATCTGTGGTCACTGTGGCTAATGGTTGGGGAAGTACAAAGGGTTGACCTAGCGCCACCTGAGTGGAGTAAACCCACCAACGAAGGTCTTTTTTGCAAGATTCCATTATCAATATCTTGCGTGACATAGGCAGTTCCTGCATTGACATTAAGTGGACAGTAACCACTGGATAATTCTCATGTGCAGACGTGCTAATGGAATCAAGGTTATTTCTGCTGCCATGGTCCCGAGACTTTTAGGATTGTCCTTGTTTGCGCTTTTTTTCTGGGAAAGAAGATTTAAAACTTGACGTTGTAAAACATGTACCCTTTCTGGAGGGAGTTTGGTCATCATCTTTGTTGTATCTAGTTCTGCTCCTATAAAAATGACAGAGGGTAGCAAGGCAGATTTTTTCATTGTTTATTATGATCCCTAATTGACAGCAGAGATGCAAGGTGGAGTCTCGCTTTTGCTAGTAGATGCTCAGTAGTGGCAGTTAGGAGACAGTCATCTAGGTATGGAAACACTCGGAATTCCTAGGCGTCTCAAGTGAGCCATGACTACTGCCATATATTTGGTGAACACTCAGGGGGAGTTGTAGTAAGGCCAATTGTCTTTTCCAAAGAACGGGAGTATTAACTGCAGTGTTACCATCTGGAACTCTGACTTTTTTTACAGATTTGTTTAGATTGTTGAGATCCAGAATTGGTCTCCAGTCCCCTGTTTTCTTTGGAACTAAAAGAAACCTTGAGTAAGTTCTGGATTCTATTTGGTCTGCAGGGACTGTATGAATTAGTCTTTTGTTTAGCAACTTTTGAATTTCTAAAATTGCCTGTTCCCTTTGACTGGGTGGAGCGTCTGGGATATTTTTTATATTTGGGATGGGGTAGGAAAAGGGTATGCAGTAACCTGTGGATATGATGCTTTGTCTTTTATTTGTTGCCAGGCTTCTTGGTACAAAGATAAGAGGCTCCCTACTGCCTCCAGAGATGGACAAGCGGACCTCCTCTCAGGAGAGCTGACAGGACTTACCAAAGAAAGATTCTCTGTTGCCCTGATTCTGCAGACGCCCTCTGCCGCTTGGTCGGCATCTTCCATTAGCAGTTCCCCCTCTGCCCCTGGGGGAAGAATCATGACATGTATCCTGGAAAGCTCTCTGGGATTTTCAAAACCACATTTTCCCACTACTTTTTTGAACTTTGGGATAAGGTCTGGTAGGTAGGGAAAAACAGACTTCTATAGCAGAGAGAGTCTTTCCTTCCTGTTCACACCCTGTTAGTGTGTCCTTGACTTTAGGCACGAGCAGGGATGAGCCATTAAACGGGGCATTCACAAAGGAAGATTTAAATGGTTCAGCAAAGTCACACAAGCACATGCCTTAAGGAAATTCCTGAACCTGCTGCTCTGCTCGCTCCATCTGCTGCATAAGAAATTGGTCTTCATGGAGGAGTTGACCACAGAATTTAAGGTAGAGAGCTGAGAGGAAACTTTTTCTGATGCCCCTTCAGCTACTGAACCTTGGAGAGCATCTCCTAGCTTTTTCAGATCTCTCTGTAACCTTGTGAAGTGAGTCAGGTAATTCAGTGACCTAAGTGCAAAGATCACTAAAGAATAAAATCTACTTTCCATATCTGTCCATCATGCGAGACTCCTTGTTCGGTGGATGGACAGAAGAAGACGTCTCTGAAAGTTCCTTCTTGGTGGCTGCTGCCACCACCATGGCATCTACCGGGACTCCCTTTGTTAGGAAATTTTTGACCGATTGGGAGGTAATGAACTTATCTGGCCTCCATGGAACTGATACCACAGAATCTGGACACTCCCACACATTTCGAGAAACTAACACCATAAGTATATCGAAAGGCGGAGACACCCAAGTGGAGGAAGCGTGAGATCCAAAAGCCTTCAGGTACACAGACGCCTCCACTGAAGGGTTGGTGGACTTCCAGTCTAATCTCTGTTCAAGTATTTCCAATATGTCTCCAAAGAAGACATTGTCAGGAGGCAACCGAGGGGACTCTCCAGCATCATTGACGTCCATATCCAAAGTGACGGACTCCTCTGGGGAGTCTAAATGCTTCCTCTTGCATAACCTCTTCTGAGGGACCTCCTCAGAGGGGTACTCTGGAAAGGTTTCAGAAGAGAGGGCATCCTGCGGCTTAGGATCTCTGCATCTCTCTGGATGCAAGGGTAGACAGACAGACATTGGTGCCTTTGGGGGAAGAATGTGCAGACCTGAGAGTGGAGTTGCCTCTGAAGACAGTACTCTCCATCACCTTGAAGGTCCCCCACCCCTGATCCGAGGAACCGGAGGGAATCCCCAGAACCAAGGGGGATGACTCCGAGGCTGATGTAGGTGCCGAGCTCTCCCAAGCCGATGTCCTAAGAGGGAAGTTCAGATCTGACTCCCCTCCCTGGACCAGACTGGAGAGCATCGGCTCCTAGACTCATTGCATTCTGATGGACCTGAAGAAGTCAGAGCAATAGTCAGATCTGAATATCCTGTGATAGGTCTCCATCAGCTCCAGACAGGTCGGCTCGGAGGAGGAACTGGTACAGGAGGGGAGGGTTTGGTCGGGTCCGAAACCCTCAGGGTTGGATCCGATAAAAGCTTGGCGAGTGCCGGTGTACTTAAGAGTCTCTGCACCACCCGATCCATGTCATCATCAGACAGGCTCCTGGAAGATCAAGTTGAGGGGGCAGGAGGTTTAGAAGGCTGAAGTAATGGTGACCTCAGAGTTGGAGATAACGACTTCAAATCAGGGGACCGGTTCCGTAATTGAAATTCCACCGGCACCGAGACTGATGGAGCCGAAGTGGAAGGCCTCTCAGAATAGACAGCCTTCGGATCCGAAGAGGATACTTTAGGCACTTTTTTGGATGGCTCCGACGGAGCGCTACAAGATGAAGACCTCTTAGTAGACTTGCCAGACTTTGAAGGACCCGAACTTTCTTGAATCATTTCAGCGAAGGGAGTTTTCAAAAGGCCTCCTAAAATCAGTTTGTTTCTGGTTTCCAACAAAGATCTTTGGCTGAAAGAGTAACAAACTGGACAGGACTCTTGCAAATGAACAGCTCCTAAACATAGACACAAATTGTATGCCTGTCTGTAGGGGACATTTTTTGTCCACGTTCTTCACACTTTTTAAACCCAGAGGTTTAGAATCCTTTAGAAGACATAACTAGTAACAAGAAAGAAAACAGCCAACAATAATAAAACTATATATATATATATATATATATATATATATATATATATATATATATATATATATATATCTACACACATATATCCAAAATTATTACTTTTTTTAAACAACAACACCAATACTAGCAACTGATAACTAACCTAACTCTAATAGAAGGGAAAGGATGGCACAGCCCTCTAACTTAAACAGGCTATGCCCCAAGGAGAGAGAAAAGGAGGGGGAAACCCTCTAAGTTAAACAGGTCTAGGTAGTTCTCTAAGTCAAACAAACCAACCTGTAAGAATCAACAAGGGAAAAGGAAAGCCCTCAAACTAAAAATAGGCGGTTTACATTTTTGGTTTTAAGTCAGAAGAGGGGAAAAAAGTCCTTACAGAAAAAAATGACAGCCAACAGCAGTTCAAACACAAAGCAGCAGAAAACACCAAAGGTAAAGCTAAGCGGTTATCAATACTAAAACAAACTAGAAAAACAGACTAGAGAAAAAAAAATTTCTATAAAGGAGAAGAAACTGTACTTAGCCAGAGCCAGTGAGAAGAATGCCCGATCTGTTTTAGCTGCAAATGAGATCTGTGGAATCCTCCTAGTGCATGACAGGATACGAGATAGCCACGAGCTAGTGAAAGACCTCGAACTGGTGTATAAGGCCGAGTCAGATCCAAGGATCAAATCAGAACCCAACCTGCTAAGAATGAAGGTGAGATAGGACATCATCACATCAGACGTTTTGAAGGGGGATGGCTGGGTGGGAAGGTGAAGCTGAATTAGAGAAGGACAACACAGATAACATTAAGTACGTAACGAATAAATCTGATGTTGTCCCCTTCATTCTGCTTCACTAATGGGTCAGAATCCCCAGCTACATGATTTCTTGGTTGGCCTCAAGTAAGGATATGCCAGAGCACTGACTAGCCAAAAGATATCCTGCACTTGATGACCATGCCCAACTTATAATGGGTCACAAAACTATGAGACTTAGACCAGGTTGCTGCAGCACAAATATCATCAATTGGAACTCTAGATGAAAAGGCTGCTGATGCAGCTATGGACCTTGTTGAATGGGCTTTTGGAAGACTAGCCAATTTCAAAAACATTTTTCTCATAAATAAATGATATGCAACTTGTTATCCACTTTGCTACTGTCACACTTTAGAAACTGCTCAACCCTTATAGTTAGACGAGAGAGAGACAAATAACTGCTCAGATTTTCTCTACTGTTTTGTTCTATGTAGGTCGAAACGTAACTGTCTGTGAACATCCAAGGAATTTAACAGCTATTCTCCTTTATTAGAATAGTTAGGAAAGAACACTGGTAACTGAGTGCACTGATTTATGTTAGACTCTGTGGCCACTTTTGACATGAAGGATGGACTAGTACGTAGGGAAAGTCTATCCTTATGAAAAATAATATAAGGAGGTTTAGACGAAAGTGCCTACAATTCAGAAACAGAAACTCTTTTTGACCAGGTAATGGCCAAGAGAACAGCAGACTTCCAGGACAAATATTTCAAGTCATAATCATTAGTCGGTTCAAAGGGTTTTTAGGTCAGCCCTTGCAGAATGATAGTCAGATCCCACGGAAGAGTGGGGTCTTTGATCAGAGGCCTAAGAAGAGAAACACCTTTCATAAAGGCTTTACATAACCTGGTTAAAGTGATATATCCTGGAGCTAATCCCGAATGAATATTGGAAATGGCTGCTAGCTGGGGCGTAATAGTTACAAAACTAGAACCTTCTTTAAATAAAAACTCAAGAAAAGAAAAGACAGAAGAAACAGGCACTGAAAAGAGATTAATGTGATGACTGGCAGCCCAACTGGAAAATGTTTTCCAGTTCCTCTTTATATACTTTCTTGGTGGATGCTTTCTGGGAAGCTAGAATGATAGCTTTGACTGGCGAGGAAAACCTGGACCCTCTAGAAATCAAGGGAACTGGAGAAACCAAGCTGTTAACTTGAGTGACGGGAGATTTGGGTGGAGTCTTAGCGTTAGGTGATAGAGGAGGTCCGGTTTGGGTTCCATTATCCACGGAGGACATCTCAAGTGAGACCAGAGGAAGGGGAATCAAATCTGAGGCCAAAAGGGGGCGGGGGGTGAGTATTACAGTACTCTTCAACCATTTGGCTCTCTGAAGAAATTTTGGGATCAGCAAAAAAGGTGCATAAGCATAAAGAACTCCGGGGGGGGGGGGGCAGCCATAGACTACAGCATCCCTTGGGGAACTCCCTGAAGGAGGGATCAGAGCAAAATAACTGCTGCACTTGTTGTGAGGGGATGCAAAGAGATCACAGCAGGGGTGATTCCAGCGGTTGAATATCTCACTTGCAACTGACTTGTGAGGGATTAGAATGGACCTCCTGAGCCTGTCTGCCAATATGTTGTATTTTCCTGGTGCAGGTGTTGCAAGTAGAAAGAAGTGTAAAGAGATCACCCATTCCTAAACCCTCAGGGCCTCTTTGCTCAGTGGGTATGAATGGGTTCCTCCTTGTTGATATACCAGAATGGGCTCCTCCTTGTTGATATACCAGATGACTGACATGTTGGCTGTGTGACTTGCAATGGTCCTAAGAGGAACTGTCCTGAAAAGCTTGTAATGATACGAGCTCTCATCTCCAGAACATTTATGTGCAATCTGGTCTCTAGGGTGAGTGGACTTGTACCATTTTCCCCTTGAAATGCCCGCCACCATAGGCAGGAAGCTCCCGTGGTCACTGTGGCTATCGGAGGAGGGAGGATGAAGGGTCTGCTTACCAACAAATCAGAGTGAATTCACCATTCTAAATGATTTCTGCAAATAACTGTTAACCTGATCGGAACAGACAGGGGTTGATGTAGAATTGACCACTGAACAGCCAGTGTCCATTGCAGAATGCACATATAGTATCTGGCTAGAGGCACCAAGATTATAGCAGTTCCCAGAGATGCCAGGGCACATAGAATCAATCTGTCAGGAGGAGAGGGATGAGATAACATAGCTTGGACCTGAATAATCAAAGTGTAGGGGCATGAAAGCTACCTGTGTAATGGTGTTCAGCTAAGCCTTGATGAAATATGATTGTACTGGCAACTGTTGTGTCCTGTCTGGATTTCTGGTGATGCCTAGGGCGTGAGACATCTGGTAAAGATAGTCTGTGGCCTGAGAAAGTTGATGCTGTGTGAGAGCAGTTGGGAGCCAATCGTCTAGATACGGGAATACTTGAAACCCTTGCAGTTGGAGATGAGCTGCAACCACTGTCATGCATTTGGTAAACACCCAGGGGTATGTGGTTAAGACCAAAAGGCAGGGCTCTGAATTGGAAGTGATTACCTTCCATGGAAGCACAGGTGACTTCTGGAGAGCCTGTCAATTTTTATGTGATAGTACGCATCATTCAAGTCCGCAGAGCACATCCAATTATCTTTCCTTAGTAGTGGAAGAATAGACTGAACAGTCACCATCCGGAATTTCTCTTTCTTTACATATAAATGTTTGCTTAGATCTAGGATAGGCCTTAGGTCCCTTTTCTTTGGTAAAACAAAACAACAGGAGTACGTTCTGAATCCTCTCTGTTTGGCAGGGACCTCTTGGATGACTTTCTTTTGCAGTAATCTTTTGATCTAAGGAACTGTCAACTCCCGCTGGCTGGATGAAACTTTGGGGACTTCTTTTGAACGTTTGGAAGGGGGGAGAGAAAAGGGAATGAGGTAGCCTCTGGATATTATGCTTTGCACCCAAGCGTTTGTTTTTTGGGCCGAGGTGCCTGGGTGCAAGGAAAAACAGCCCCTGACTGCCTCCAGAGTTGGAAAGTTGAGCAGCACTTCAGGAAAGCTGAAAGGGCTTATGGGAAAAGGGTTCTCTAAAGCCCTGGTTTTGTGAGCCCCCCTCTACCTCTAGGGCAGCGTCTCCCATTAAAGCCTCCTCCGATAAAACTGGAGCCTCTGGAGGAGTACTCTCTGCTTTGATGAGGAAAGGAACCTTGTGATTTTCGGAACCAACTCTTAGCCCTCTTTGATTCCCTGAATAGGTTTGTTGAAAGATTGGAAAACTTGATCCCCACAGCAGACAAAGTCTTACCTTCTTGTTCGCTGTGGGTCACAGTGTCCTTAACTGATGGTCCAAACAAGGAAGATCCATCAAAAGGGGCACTGACAAAAGATGCCTTAAAGGGCTCCACGAAATTACAAAGCCTCATCTATACATGTCTGGGTATTCCAATCCTAGTTCTGGCTGCTCTTGAGCAATAATGGGAAACAAGCCTCATGGAAGAGTTTGCCAGGAAAGTAAGAGTGGACAGCTTCAGAGAAACCATATCAAGCTCCTCCTTAGCCAAAAACTCCGCCAAGGACTCAAAGTTCCTTAACCAGGTCTCTCGGTAGCTGAATAAAACATGCCAAATAATTAAGCTCTCTAAGCGAAAAAGTCGCTGAGGCGAAAGTGTGCTTACTGAACCTGTCCAGTGCCCTGGACTCCCTGTTTGGCAGGTGAACAGTCTAGTTCTGTTGTGCGAGCTCTTTCTTTGTAACTACTGCCACCACCACAGCATGAACAGAGATGCTCTTGCTCCAAAAAGTTTGATCCTCATGGGGGAGAAAGGATTTTATCTGGCCCTTTGGTACAGGCTCTGTTGTGTCTGGCTCCTTCCTGGCCTGATGGGCAACAAGATCTATAAGAACTGCTGATGGGACTTATCCAAGCTATAAACAGTCCCAGCCCAAAGACCTCTAGGAATATGGACTCCTTCGAAGAAGGATTTTTGGATGACCACCCACCTCTTTTTTTTTTTTTTTTTTTTAAAGCAAAGATGTCTGCAAAGGAGTTATCGTTCAGTGGTGATTTCAGAGATCCTTCTCCCTCGTCGTAGTCTGTATCCTCAGTAAGGGACTTCATAGGGAAGTCCAAGTGCCTTCTCCTGTATGTCCTTTGCCATGGAATCTCCTCCATGGGATATTCAAGTGAGGATTTAGAAGAGGAAGGGGCCGCTTCAGGTGGAAGAGTCTGGAGTTCTGACCCTGGACAGAAATGGAAGGTTCAAAGTCCAGATCTGATGCAGGAACATGGCAGAAGTCAAAGGGTCCAGTGCTCTGTCTGCAGACAAGGCCTTTTCTAAAACTTGGAAAGCCAAAGGTCCTGGGGATTCTCTCCCCTACTCCCTCAAGGCTGAAGTCCCCAAGGAAGAAGGAAGGAGCATCCCAGAACCCCAACTCCCAGATAGAACCAGACCTGTACTGTTGAGAGACGAAGCTGCAAGGGGCAGGCAAAACCAGAGCCAAAGCTTGCCCCTCGGATCTAGCTGCGACATCAGTGATCCAGAACTCACTCCGATCCGATGATCATGGAACAGAGGTAGTCAAGGTAACGGTTGGCATTGAGGAAGCAAAAGTCCTCTAGTCCAACCCCAAATCCCTCGGGAGAGTGCTATCTTGAAGCTCCAAAACCACTACTTGGATCAGAGGAGGAGAAAAAAAATGGCAGGGACTCTCTCAAATCTACGAGGGAATGGATCTGGAAGTACTCCATCTGGATCTGAGCCTTGATAATGGACCTAACCATCTTGCCCACGTCACTGTATAGGCTTCTAGAGGATCTGGAAGAAGCCACTGAATAAGGCTGTGGGTGCCTAAAAGTTTGGAGTACCTTGGTTGGCACAATGGGAGACAAGGATCCGATGGACCTACAGGGAGACTGAATCCTGGACCCTGAATCTGGGGATTTACAGAGCTGAGAAGGTGCCTGAATGTTCAGATCTGAACTGGTTGCATCTGAAGAAGTAGTTGGTGTTGATTTGGAAAATTCAGGTCTGGAAGAAGGCTCACTCAGAGCTGTCAAGTCAATCAGATCCAAAGAAGCCAACACAGATGTTGGCGCAGACATTGTCACATTCAAATCATTGGTAACTTTAGCAGGAGACTGTGAGGATGCCCTGGAGTCCTTATGGCCGCGCTTTTTAGCCTCAGAGCCCTGCAATTCTTTGGGGGGAGCGGGGCGGGGTTTGAGCCACTGGAAATGATAAAGGAATGGGCAGAAGGCCCTTCAAAATTAGCTTATACTTCCTTTCTTGGACAGCCTGAGCATGGAAACCCTCACAAATATTGCAAGGGGAATCCAAATGGGCCGCTCCCACAAAGTACACACATTTATCATGTGCGTCTGAGTGTGGAGTTTTTCTGTCATCTCAGCGCACCTCTTAAAACCACTTGGTTTATCCATCCGGAAATATAAAAGTTACATATAAAGAAAATGATTAGAATTTTTTTTCCTTAAGAAAAGAAGGGCCAAGATCCAAAGGGAGAGAAAAGGTGGAGGAAGAAGAACCTAACAACCTCGCACACTGAAAAGGAAAGAGAGGAAGAAAATAGAAAAATTATATGTATCAAGCTCAAGATTAATATCAATATAAAGACTAAGTAAACACTTACCTGCTTGGAGCACTGGCAATCACATCTGTACCCACTGGTGGCAAATGAGATATGAGGAGGTAGAGCTAGCAGCATATTATGGGTAAGGGAGGAGCTTGAGCCTGGAAGCTAAAGCTGTAGAAGGCGGCCAAGTTGGATCAGAGGATCGGATCCATAACGCATCAGTGAAGCAAAATAAGAGGGACAACATCAAATTCTAAGTGTTAAGTCCTAGTGGCTTACATGTTTCTAGTCTGATCTGCCATTCTAATTCACATTTTTAGTTCTTTTGGTATGCGATCTAAAATATGAAATTGAAATGTCTTGTGTCTGGGTTGACCTCAGTTGTGTTTAGCCAGTGCATTGTTGTTCTTGCTCTACCAGATGTTGTAAGGTGTCTACCAATTCTGGTTCCAAGTCTGTTCATATTTTTCATGATATAGAAGGCAGGGCATCGTGTGCATTGGGCCCTGTAAACTACTGATTCTGAAATGCAATTCCCAAGTTCTTGGCTGTAGTAGTAGCACTCAGTGTTAGAGCAGTTGAAACCCATTTTGCTGCTCAAGTGCTTACAGTAACAGCCATGGGGGGTCCACAAGGGAATGTACTCCTCAGGGAGTTGAGCTGGTCCCTGGCAGTTCTGCTCATTTTTTTCAACAAAATGTCTGACATTCCTCTTTCTCCCAATGAAGAAACTAGGTTTCTCTGATAGTACACAGTTTAGCATTAGGTTACTCTTGAGAATAATCCATCTGTTCTTCATGATGTCAATAATAACTCTGCAGTTTTTGGAGTAAGTAACCGTCATGGAGATGTCTTTATATCTCTCATTGTGGTTTCTTCTCTTGTTAGTTCTGTGGCTGTTGTCGGGGTTTGGGTAATCAGGGTTGGTGGTTTTTGAAGGGAGATGGGGTCAAGCATCCCAAAGATGAACTTTTTACTGTAACCACAGTAGAGGAAATCTTTTAGTTATGTACTCACCATAACTTCAGATGTTTGGGATCCATCTCGCCTACATTCTGACTGATGGGTTCGGAGCCGATCCCTCGGCTCCGACTCGGCACGCTTATGCTATAGAGCGAGGCCTCTAATTGGCTGAGCTATCTTTATCCCAGGATGCACCACCACTAATCCCCCATATCTTGTTTGTCCGCATTCATGCACACATGCACAGCTTGTTTATATAACATTGTTAGATGTTTCAAGATGAAACAACAGGATTCGGACCTTCTGATATCCTCTGATCTCCAAGGAAGGGGGAAGGAGGGTGGGTTATTAGGAATGTAGGCGAGATGGATCCCAAACATCTGAAGTTATGGTGAGTACATAACTAAAAGATGCTATGTGATCCTATCTTGCCTACATTCTGACTGATGGGACAGCGTCCCTAGCACATAAATCCCGGGTGGCTCATTGGAAAACACTCCTGAGCACTGTGGAACCAAATGAAGCTCGTCCTCTAGATGCCACATCTAATTTGTAGTGAGAAATGAAGGTGTGCGGGGAAGACCATGTAGCCGCAGCACAAATGTCACCAATAGCAAGCTTAGAATGAAATGCTACCGAAGTAGCCATAGCCCTTGTAGAATGAGCCTTGACGGAGGTGGAAAGCTCTTTGTTAGAATAAATATAAGCTTGAGTAATACAGTCCCTGATCCATTTGGCAATAGTGACCTTTGTGACCGCGTTGCCCAATTTGTTTTCTGCAAAGGACACAAACAACTGATCTGTCTTCCTTGATTGTTTGGTCCTATCCAAATAAAAACGTAACTGCCTGTGGACATCTAGTGTGTGGAAAATAAACTCTGCTTTATTGGAGTATTTTGGGAAAAAAACTGGGAGCTCTAACGACTGTTGCAAGCATAAAGTAGAACATACTTTAGGAACAAAAGAAGGATTTGGTCTGAGGGATACCCTGTCTGTATGAAAAACCAAGTACGGGGGTTTCACTGACAAAGCTTGAAGTTCTGAAACCCTTCTGGCTGAAGTAATTGCCACTAGAAAGGCCGTCTTCCATGATAGAAACTTTAGATCACAGGTAGCTGCCGGTTCAAAGGGGAAAGAAGTCAAGGCACGTAATACTATATTGAGATCCCATGGAGGTGCAGGATGAGAAATCGGAGGTCTTAATAGAGCAGCACCTTTCAAGAAGGTCTTACACAACCTGTTGCTCATTAAGGGTGGGTCTATGGATTCATGAAAATTAGAAATCGCTGCCAATTGTACTTTGATGGTAGAAACAGAAGAGCCTTGGTTGAAAAGAGAGGTCAGGAACTTGAGTACTTCTGCCACGGGAGTAGAAATGGGGTCCAGGCCCCGGAGTTGAGCCCAGATAGCAAACCTTTTCCATTTGCTAGAATACAGTTTCTTCATAGCAGACTTGTGGGCTGAAGACAATATGTGCACCACATCTGGGTCCAGTGCATGTCTCCTGACTATGGTCGGAAGAGGAGGAGCCAGGCCGTCAATTTTAATGTGTGTAGGGACTGGTGTAGTAGTCCCGACTGATGAATCAGTAGGTCTGGGACCTGGTCCAGGAACCATGGACCTTCCAGAGCATGTTTCCGAAGATAGGGAAACCAGACTTGACGAGGCCAGTAAGGAGCAATTAAGATCATCTTGCTCCCTAAGAGAGATGCCTTCTGAATTACCCTGGGTAGGAGAGGAACTGGAGGGAAGGCATAAAGCAGGCCGGTGGGCCAAGGATGGACTAACGCGTCCATAGGGCTCTTCCCCGGGGCCGGGGTTAGGGAGAAAAATTCTTTGCACTTCACATTCAGAGGAGTCGCGAAGAGGTCGCAGCACGGAACTCCCCATTCGCTGAAAATCTGTCTTGTAATAGTCATATTCAGAGACCATTCGTGAGGAGAGAGGATGGTTCTGCTCAACCTGTCGGCTATGACATTGGATTTGCCCGGTATGTGAGTAGCCACTAGGAAGCGTTTGGTCGAGACTGCCCATTCCCAGACTCTCATCGCTTCTCTGCAAAGAGGATAGGATCTGGTCCCTCCCTGTTTGTTCAGGTACCAGACAACTGACATGTTGTCTGAGTGAACAGCAATTATGCCCTGAGGGAGGTAATAGTGAAGGGCTTGAAGGGACAGGAGTACTGCCCTCATTTCTAGGATGTTGATGTGGAGAGGGGTCTCTTCCGGATGCCATTTGCCCTGGACTGACCTGCCCAGGGAATGCCCCCCCCACCCCGTCTGGGAGGCGTCCGTGGTCAAAGTGGCCGGAGGAGGAAGAACAAAGGGTCGCCCCTGATCCAAATTGGAGGACACTAGCCACCAGCGAAGGTCCCGTCTGCAAGATTCTGTGATCCATATTAGATGATTGAGAGGGAGTTCCTGAAAGGACCACTGAGTTGAAAGAAGCCACTGGAGGATTCTCATGTGTAACCTTGCCAAGGGAACTAGCAGAACTGTGGCAGACATCGATCCCAATAGCTGCAGGACCATTCTGGCTGGGGCTTTGGACCTGGGGAGTAAGGCTCGAGCCTGATTTTGTATGGTCTGAATTCTGTCTGCAGGTAGACAGACCCGCATCTGGTTTGAATCTATCTCTGCCCCTATGAATCTTATTCTTTGAGATGGCCGTAACACAGACTTTGGCCAATTGAAGGTGATTCCGAGGGAATTGCCCAGTGATGTTGTGGCTTGCAGGCTCCGTAGAAGTAGATGCTTGGAGGTGGCAGTTAGAAGCCAGTCGTCTAGGTACGGAAACACCTGGAATCCTAGACTCCTCAAGTGAGCAGTCACTACTGCCAAGCATTTGGTGAACACCCTGGGGGCTGTGGTGAGACCAAAGGGCAGCGCACGGAACTGAAAATGACTGCCTCCTAGGCTGAAGCGCAAGTGTCTCCTGGACATTTGATGTATTTTGATATGGTAATACACATCCTTGAGGTCTATGGAGCACATCCAAACACCTTTCTCCAACAATGGGAGAATGGTTTGTAAAGTGACCATTCGGAACTTGGACTTCTTGACTGAACGGTTTAGGTTGCTTAGGTCCAAAATGGGCCTCAAGTCCCCGGTCTTTTTTGGCACCAAAAAGAATCTTGAGTAAGTCCCTAATCCGATCTGGTCTGCGGGGACCGATTGGATGGCTCCTTTTTGCAGCAGCTTTGAAATTTCTAAGGCTGCGGTATCCCGTTGACTGGGTGGCGGGTCCGGGATTCTTTTGGACTGAGGGGGGGGGACAACAGAATGGGATGGAGTAACCTCCGGCGATAATTCGAAGCACCCATCGGTCCTGAGTGATCCCTTCCCAGGCCTTCAGGTGCTTCGAAAAACGACCCCCGACTGGCTCCGGAGCAGCACAGTCGGGCAATCCCTCAGGGACTATGAAAAGCTGAAGAGCCACGAAAGGACTCGCGGTCTCCAGTGTTGCAGGGGCCTCTGCCGCCTCTGGGACGGCGTCTTCCTGATGAATTTCCCCCTCCTCTGCCTCTGGAGGGGGAACCTTCCTGCTGAGAGGGGTAAGACTTCTGCGATCTACGGAACCACATCTTCCCTCCTCTTTTAGCCTTGGGATAAGGCCGAAAGGGAGTGGAAAATCGTGCCCCTATGGCAGTCAGAGTCTTACCCTCCTGTTCACAGCGGGTAAGTGTGTCTTTCACCTTGGGCCCAAACAGGGAGGACCCATCAAAGGGGGCATCGGCGAATGAAGACATGAAGGCCTCCGCGAAATGACACAGGAGGAGCCAGGCCTGTCTCCGTAGAGCAATGCCTGTACCCGCCGCTCTACTCGCCCCTTCGGCCGCATACGAAATGAGCCTCATGGACGAGTTCGAAATGGACGACATTGTAGCCAGCTGAGATCCAACCGTCTGGGCCAGCTCCTCAGGCAGGTTACCTAAGAGGGTATCGGATAGCTCCTTAATCAGATCCCTCTGGAATCTCGTAAAGTGCGTCAGGTAGTTCAAAGACCTCAGGGTAAAGGCCGCTGAACTAAGGGTGCGCTTGCCGTACCGATCCATGCTCCTAGACTCCTTATTAGGAGGACTGACGGACGTAGAAGCCTCTGCTACATCTTGCTGGGTAGCAGATGCCACCACCATAGCATTCACAGCCACACCTTTCGTAAGGAACTCTCTATCTGGGGGCGCTGAAAGAAATTTGTTTGGACGAGCGGGCACCGGTTCCACAGAGTCTGGGTGTTCCCACGCCCTTCGACAGATCAAATCCAAGAGCTCGTCGAAGGGCGGAGACACCCAGGAGGCGGAGGGCTGAGCCCGAGGCCTTCAGGAACACCGACTCATCAGCAGAGGGAGGTTTGGACTGCCAGCCGCCTCGTTGTTTTAGGGCTTCCAGGATGTCTGCAAAGGAGACATCATCCGAGGACGACTTGGGGGACCCCTCTGCATCATCGAGATCGGTGTCAGATGTCAAAGACTCGTCAGGGGAGTCAACGTGCTTCCTCTTGCACGTTTTCTTCCTGGGAGGTTCTTCCGAAGAGGCTTCAGAAGGACCTCCAGGAGGGGGAGAAACCCCAGCGGGGGTAACCTGAGGCCCAGGGGCTCGGCTGTCTGCGGACAGGGGGACTGCCAACGACCCAGTCTCCAAATGTAGGGAAGGAGCTGGGGAAACTGTGGAGGTAGCCAATGAAGATTTGGCTAGAGCACTCCTCATAGCCCTGAAGGCGGGACCACCAGAATCCTGGGAAGGTCCCCCCTCCGTAGCCATGACAGTGGACGGTACTGCCACCGCCGACGCACCAAGAGGGAGACTTGGGACCGAAAGTATCAATCCCGAAGCCTCCCCCCCAGGGCCAAAGGAAGAAGTCCGTGCACTGAACTCCGACCCAAGAGCCGGAGTAAGGGTCGGGCCTGACCCTAACACCTCCACTGGTTCCACCAACACCAGCTCCAACGGTGCCGAAGCTGTTGGAGGAGGAAGTACAGTAAGGGAGTGGACCATCGGCTCCGAAGCCAAATGGGCTGGAGCCGAAACCATCTTTTGGAACACCAGAGACTGGAAGAGTCGAAGGAGCACCCTGTCGATGTCCGAATCAGACATCCTGGAAGATCTCGAGGATACCGATCGGGCCCGAACCGATTTCTCCATCGGCTCCGAAGGGCTCGGGGACCGGCTCCGAAAGGACTCAACAATTATCGGCTCCGAGGAAACCTTCAAAGACATTTCCCTCGGTGCCGATAAGGACTTCGGCTCCGAGGGGGAAGTGTCTGAGCTGATGACCCTTATCGGCTCCAATATCAGTGGAGCCGATGAGGGTGACCCACCTCTTGATGCCCCAGACCTCGGCTCCGAAACCAGAGGGGTCGAGGCTGGAGGCATCGAGGCAGACCGTTCCGACCTCGGCTCCGAAGTCCGTGGAGCCGATGGAGAAGTCTGCTTAGTCTTCTTAGCCGTCGGATCCGACTGACTGGTCGGAGCCGGCGCTTTCCTCTTTTTAGAAGGAGAAGGAGAGGAAGACAAAGCCTCCTCAAAAGAAGGCTTAATTAATCCTTTGAGGATTAATTTGTTTTTCCTCTCCTGGAGGACTCTGGAGGAAAACGCATGGCATACACTGCACGATTCCTGCAGATGTTTGGCGCCAAGACAATAGACGCACGAGGAGTGGTCGTCCGTTATGGACATTTTGAATCCACATCTCGTGCACTTTTTAAACCCGGAGGGTTTATGTTCTTTAGACATAATGTACAAAAATAGACCCCAACAGTAGACTAAGAGTTTGTATACACAGGAACAAAATCACTAACTCCGAAGAATATTAACTAAAGAACTTTTTTTTACACAAGAAATATAAGAAAGAGAAAAGGGAAACAAGGAGGGTCAAGACCCTCTAACTCAAACGGGTACTTGACCCACACACAACCACTAAAGTAGTTAGTACAGGGGAAGGCCCCTCTAACTTAAACGGAACCTTCTCTGACAGGAAAAAATATGCAAAACTCAATGAAACAACAAGAAACACACTCGTACACAAAAAATAGCCGTTAAAACAGCTTTTGGGTTTAAATGAGTGAAATACTGACAGGAAAAAAGACTATAAATATAGTACTTAGCCCAGCCAATGTTGAGACCACGTCCAAGCTCTGTAAGCGGCAAACGAGATCTGGGGGATTAGTGGTGGTGCATCCTGGGATAAAGATAGCTCAGCCAATTAGAGGCCTCGCTCTATAGCATAAGCGTGCCCTGTCGGATCCGAGGGATCGGCTCCGAACCCATCAGTCAGAATGTAGGCAAGATAGGATCACATAACATCTTTCTCTAGGTTCACTATGTTGATAGTGAAAATCCCTTAGTTCCTTCGATACTCTCACCATCCTGAGGCCATGGGATTTAATCACATTCTTTTTAGTCTGGAAAGGATGCATACTGTCCTGGTGCAATAGTAAGCACTCTGGTGTGTTTTGGGTAAAGGTTATTTAAGAGCCAGTCAGCCTTCCGGTTTTCATATTGTGAGGTCTAGGAAATTAGCACTGTTTTTGTTGTGGAAACTTGCAAAGTTCAGGAAATTCATGGAGATCCCAATGTAGTTGAAAAATTCCAGTAAACTTGCCTCTGTGCTGTTCCAAATAATAAAAATGTCATATATGTATCGGAAATAGCAACCCATGTGCTGGTAGAAAGGAAATTTGTATATGTGGTCCATCTTCCTAGGGTGGTATTAACTAGGTAGAGAGCTATAGCTGCCTCCACAGCAATACCCCATTTATGCCTGTAGAAAGATTTGTTAAAAAGTTATTGATTAGTAGAACACAGAGGAGTCTGCTGATAGCTCCTGTCTCGAAATCTAACCCTGCTCAGTGATCCCTGAAGGTTTCTATTATTGCTTGAATGCAGTAATCATGTGGAAGCGCTATACAGAGTGCTTCTACTTTGATAGTCACTAAGGAGTCCTTATCTACTTTGATGTTGCAGATTTTCTTGAGGAAACCCTTAAAATGCTTGCACACTAGTATCATAGCTCCTTGGAGTTTCTGATATTGTGTGTGTTAATTCAGGAGGAGGGTATTTAGAAACATTCAGTGCATAGCATTAAGTAAAATAGCACAAAGAGGTGCAACATGCACGGGTGAAACAATTCAGAGGTTCAGGTAGTGCATTTGGACTACAGGAAAAATAGTGTGGCAGGCATGGTATGCAAATGACTGCATATGAGAATGCAAAATAAGGGGCAACAATCAAATGAGACCCATCACATATGCAATGACGACATGAAACATGACAAAGGAGTTCAGAGAAATATAAAGCTAGCATTATGCTTCATGGTGTTCATCCATTCTAAACATTATTAGTAGACTGGCAATACAATGTTAGTGGCAGAATTAACAATAGCTGAACATTAGTTGGCCTCATTCAGAGCCAGTATCCGTGAACTGCAAGTCATCATCATCCACAGAGCAAACTGGTCTGCCAGCACTTAATGTACTATCACATACATGACCAAGACAATGTTAACCACCACTGTATGAACTGAGAGACTACACGGCAGGTATTATATATATATATATATATATATATATATATATATATATATATATATATATATATATATATATGTGTGTATTGCCCACATATGGAAGGGGATATGTCTACTGCTCAACCATGTTGACACAAAAGCATGCGTAGCATTAACCATCCGTGCTATAGCAACCTTTCATTGTCTGACAAACTAGGAATTTCACAGGCATAAGCCTTGAAGATCCCGCAGCAGCTCCTTGACTTGATGCTGCTGCTGTTTGTGGAGTACAGTAGTGGTTTCCATGGACAGCAGAAAACAATCAACACTCTGCTGGCATTGTGCAACACATCACATTTCCCTGAGATCTAGGAAATCACTGACTGCTCACACACTGCAATCAAGGTGCCATATTCACCACATGGTGACCCATACAATAACTGGAAGGGCTTCCAATTCTTTAACTGCCAGGTAATGTGCATGTATACTGCTGAGGCAGTTCTCACAATTCTCACATGTGACATGTGCAAACTCTACCACCGTTTCAAGCAGGTGACGTCCTACAAGTTCAACTAGTTGGTAGGCACACCCATTAGTTCGTATAGAATCAGTATATATGGTTTGTGTTCAAGCAGACAGCAGGCCACAAACAATGGTATCCACTGTTGTGTGCTGCAGGTGATGGTGAATATATGCTGGTACTAAGGATCTGAGGATGGAGACCTTCATCCAAAGTCATAGGACTACTGCTAAGATGGCTTATATCATTGCACATTCACAGAACTGGTGCATTATCAAACATGTGTTTGGACTCGCCGCTTGGACATACTGCAGTATGTACCTGAAACCTACTGCCAAATATTCTTGATGTGCACCATATTAAATAACTTGCAACAATAGAATACTACAGTACTATCCGTGACACCAGTCACAGCAGCAGATGAAGAATCGGAAGAAAAGTTGTCAAAGAAACAGGTTGCAGTTACACCCCATGCAAGGAAGAGACTGTGTATGGTCCACAGCTATGCACCATGGCACAGACAACAAGAACACAACTAATGAATGCATTATCTCACCCAGGCTATGCATTGCAGTGCAATAACTGGCCACAAGGTGCATCAGACATTACCCATCACAAACAAGTTATAGGGTGAGCTGGACACAATCATTATCATTTAACAGGTGGGGTGCAGTATTGTGACAGATGCAACTATCACATGGTCGACAGCCTCACAAGAGGATAAATTGGTGAGGGAAGTTAGGGATCACATGCTATGGTGGTGGTGTGGTGTGGCTATACCTCGAAAACTGGCCATATGTTGGCCTGTTGTTTTGAGGATTGATGCAGTTCTCAATGGGGATGAAGTAGCATTTAGAAAGTATGTATGGAAACCACTATGTAGTATCCCATGTTGGATGTCAATACATGCACAGCTTCCACTACTTGGGTAATAGCCACCAATGTAATATAACTGTAGAATGACACTAGATTAATGCAGCTTATTAAGGAAGTACGACTATTAATACTTTTGGGAAGGAAACTCCATGCTTTGGAAACTGCAGACAATAAAGGCAAATCACTTTATTACTTGTTCTAGATTTCAGTTTGTTTATTTTTTAAGGTTAATTGCTAAAGAAATGGCTTACCTTTTCATAATCATCAAGTGTGCATATCAGACTCTCTAGTAGGAGAAACTGATTTCCACTGCAATCTGTATTGCACACAATTTATAAGTTGTGATACTGTTCCATTTGCTGCTTGCTCCACTGTCAGCTACTACAATTTTAATCTGTGACATACAAGTTTAGCTGAAGGCTTTGAGTTACTTTACTTCTTTGCTCATTTATCTTAGAATTTTCCCACTTAACCTCACTTAGCTTGTAATTAACTAGTTATACATTGTACACCAACTAAATATATCAGGTTGCAAGCCACTCTCTACTGACCTTATTTTTTCCTTAACTTCACTGGACTCCTACTATTCATACCTCTAATATATTATACTTTAACATACATATGGTCAAGACATACTGGCTCCTACTTAAGTCTGCAACACTGTCAGCTGATATTACTGTTACTATTACTTGAATAAGTTGAACATTAACTTCACTGCATGTCCAGGCAAGCACAGTTTCATTATACGCCGTTTTAGAGGCATTTTTTCTACAACTAGCTACCTGAATTAGTTACACTGTTATTTTATTTGAGGCTGGGTTATTTTCTTTTGGTGCCTGCCTTAGTAGCTGAAGCAACCACTGATGTGAGATTACTTGGCTCAACTACCTAATCAAATTATAAAAGGCCTCAGATGTACTATATACTTTGTGTGTGTTAATATTAAAAGCAAATTGCCTAGTGAAGATTGATTAAATGCCAGCAAATTTGATTTTGTCTCAGAGGGTGATGTGATCTCTATCAGGGAATTTTGGTCTGAAGCTGTATCTATATCACTGATAGCCTACAAGTTTATATCTTGTGAGATCACCTATCAGAGTAAGTCAGCATTTCCCCTCCTACTCTGCAACATTAATAACTTGTCTGACGCAGTCTTACATATTCCTCCTACAGGAAAACCAGGAACAAGAAGAAAAAAAACACAGCAATCCAATCCACTTGCTCTGTATGAAAATGCTGCTTACTCATTTGAGACACACCAACCCACCAGTTGATAGTGGATAAATCCTGTAAAGCCACACTCACTTTAAACAAAGAATTATTAAAAACCAATACAGATGGGTAAATGTTTAAAATATAACTTTAATGTTTAAAAAATTCTAAGTGCTTTCATCCCTGCCTATATACTCCAGGACTTCATCAGAGATAATAAAAAAAAAAAAAAAAAAAAAAAAAAAAAATACTGAAACCATGTTGTTGTGTCTTTCAGCTTTTCCCGGTTATGGGTCGCCACAGTGGAACTCCGGTCTGCTAATGATTGGCAGTAGATTTTTTACGTGCCAAGTTACCGGCCCTGATGCACAACCTTCAACGAAGGTACGTCCATTCACGCATGTCTCCACACAGAAGATGCTCTAGCTGAGAATCGAACAGGACAACATCTTACTGTGAGTCATACTTCATTAAAAAAAAAAAAAAAAGAAAAATCCTAGGAAATGATGTTAAGACAAATCCCTTAAAACAGCATTAAATACAAAATATATATAAAATACCGTATGTATAAATGTACTAAATCCTACTACCGTAAAACTAATGAGATTTAAGTTATATAAATTAAAATATAATACAATAAAAATCCTATTCCATCAACAACCAACTGATTACAGTTTTAATACTGGTAGAACGGAGATCATGTCATTGAATCCATTTAAACCAGAAGCATGCAATTTACTCTGCCAGTATAATTCTTTAACCTCCAGTTTGATTTTCCATGGACCCATCATCCTGGGTGATACTGTCCAAGCCAAAAACAAAAAAGTTATAACCTTCAGTTTACTCTATGTGCTTCCAAAGAGTATTTGTTTGAGTCTGTTTTTTTAATTGCACGTGTTCATATATCCTTTCTTTAAACAGTCTGTCTGTTTTACCTACAATGTACTTGGAGCAAACTTTGCATATTGTGAGGTAAATCATACCCTTTGAACTACAATTAATGAACTACAATTAACATGGACTCTTCCTATAATCTGATAAAATCCTATAATGTGAACCACCTCTCCCCTCATATAACAAATGGCAATAAGCACATAATCCACATTTATATGTGCCCTTTTTTTTTGTTACCGACATGGGGCAAAGTTATACAACTACCTCCTTGTCGTTCTAAGTAGTTTTTAATGGACCAATCTTTTCTAAAAATTACCTTCTGTGTTGCACCTAACATTTCTTGATTAATCCAACCCAGTTCAAAAACCCTGCTATTGTTTTTAATAATGTGCATAATACTGTCATTGTAGTATGTAAGAATCAGATTATTACTAAAATTAATATTATTTGTGTCTCTAATAGAATGTTCTATAAAAAGAAGTTATGTTCTTACCATAATGTTCCATCTCTGTTGTTGATCTTCATTCTTGACTGTTGGGTTTCGGTTCTGTCCTTGGAACTGACTCGGCCATTGCAACAAGCTCACGCCAGCCAGAAACTCTCGAGCTAAGGATACATATAGTGCCTCTCTTCCCTTCTCTCTCAGATCGAATTTTGCCTGTAGAAACAAAATGTGGAAGTTTTGTATGAGCAACTGCCCTACTATAAAACCGGGACTAGTTCTGAATTTCCAGGGGTCTTTTTGGATGTCAAGAATGAATGAAGATGGACAACACAGATGAAACTTTATATAACTTCTTATCTGATGTTGTCCATCTTCATTCATTCTTGACTGTTGGGACAGAGTCCCTAGCTACGTTATATCCCGGGAGGCCCTATGGAAGGATGTTCCTGAGCACCATAGAGCCAAAGGATGCTCTTCCTCTGGAGACCATATTCAATTTGTACTGAGTGATAAAGGTATGAAGGGAAGTCCAGGTGGCCATTGAGCAAATGTCATCCATAGAGGCTCTAGAATGAAAGGCTACTGAAATGGAAATTGATCTGGTAGAATGAGCCTTGACCTTAGTTGATAGGTTCAGCTTATTTTGGTCATAAACAAAGGTGTTGCAATCTCTCAACCATTTAGACAAAGTAACTTTGGAAACTGGTTTGCCAAGTCGAGTACTTGAAAAGGACAGGAACAACTGGTCTGACTTCCTGAAGAATTTTGTTCTATCCAAGTAAAACCATAATTGTCTGTGTACATCCAACAAATGCAAACAATATTCTCCTTTTTTTGAGAAGTTTGGGAAGAAAACTGGTAGGTCTATGGATTGATTAATATTCGAGTCTGATACTACTTTTGGTAGAAAGGAGGGGTTAAGTTCTAAGTGATACTTTTTGTTTGTGAAAAATGATATATGGATGCTTCACACATAAAGCCTGCAATTCTGATATTCTCCTGGCTGACATGATGGCCACAGGGAATAAGGTCTTCCAAGATAAAAATCTGATATTGCAGGAGGCTGCTGGCTCAAAGGGCTGACGGAGCAAGCTCTACAAGACTAGCGTTAAATTCCAGGTTTTGATGGGTTCTCTAAAAGGTGGTTTCAAATGTTAAACACCCTTTAGGAAGGTTTTATAGGGGCAATGAGACATTAAGGAAAGGTCATTGAAGCCATTATGAAAATTTGAAATAGCAGCTAGATGAACTCCAATGACCGTAGCTGCGGCTCCCAACTGGAATAAGGTTGATAGGTATTCTAACACCCTATTAGTCAAGGCTGAAAAATGGGTCAATTCCTCCTCCACGAGACCAAAGCACAAATCTGTTCCATTTACTAAGGTAACGTTTCCTGGTGGATGGTATATGAGAAGCCAGAAGTATCTTTTGCACTGGGGAAGATAGATTATTCTGCCTGGTAATCAATGGAAGTGGAGGTACCAAACCGACAGCTTGTGACTTTGCAAGTTGGGATGGACCAGTCCCTGTGGATGAGACAACAGGTCTGGAGCTGGAGCCAGAGTCCATGGGTGATGAACTAGATGAGACCAGAGAAAAGGGAACCAGACTTGATGTGGCCAATAAGGTGCAATGAGGATTACTGTGCTTTTCAACCGTTGGGCTTTCTTCAAAATTGAGGAATTAGGAGGAAAGGCGTAAAGCAGTCCCGGGGGCCAGTCGTGTAGGAGAGCATCTCTCAAGAATTCCCCTGGGGTGGGGGGGGACAGGGTAAAGTACATTCTGCATTTGTAGTTCATGGGAGAGGCAAACAGGTCGCAACAAGGCTGGCCGCATTGTTGAAAGATCTTCATCACATTGGGATTGAGAGACCACTCGTGAGGCAGGAGTATGCACCTGCTCAGTTTGTCCGAGATCACGTTGGATCCCCCAGAATGTGTGTTGCTATCAGAAAGCGATTGGAGGTGATAACCCATTGCGACACTCTTAGGACTTCACGACACAGAGGGTAGGATATGATTCCCCCCCCATTTGTTGATGTACCAGACCACGGACATGTTGTCTGACTAGATAGCAAGTGTGCCCGAAGCGAAGGCAGACTGAAATGCACCACCCTCATTTCTAGGATGTTGATATGCAAACTGGCCTCTAAGGGGGACCAAGTGCTTTAGACTGTCTTTCCTGATAATTCCCCCTAACCCCCCCCCCCACAGATGCATATCCATGGCTACTACAGCCTTGGGCTGGGAAGGGGAAAAGGGTAGACTACATAATTCCGCTTCTGGCTTCATCCACCAATATAGGTCCTGCTTGCATTGGCTGATTATGCAGATTGGGTAGGACATCAGTTGTGTTAACAGATACCACTGTGATACCAGGAGCCACTGAAGCAGCCTCATGTGGTACCTCAACACAGAACTGGGGTGATTGTCGCTGCCATGGACCCCAGAAGTTGTAAGACTAAACAAGCTGGGACTTTGTCTTGAGAGAGTATCACTTGAGGCTGTGATCTCAACCTTTGTAGTCTGTGGAGAGGCAGAGCAGCCCGGCAGGATTTTGTGTTCGAATTCATCGGAGCAGCATTCAAATCATGTGTGGGAGATAGTTTTGACTTTTCGCTGTTTATTGAAATGTCTAAGAAGTCTACCAGGTTCAGAATGGAGTCCAATGCGTGAAGCAATAGATGCCTGGTTGGATGGTGAGGAGCCAGTCATCTAAATACGGAAACAAAAGGAATCCTTGTAGTCTTAGGTGAGCTGCTACCACTGCCATGCATTTGATAAACATCCTGGCGGCTGTGGTGAGACCAAAAGGCACTGCTTGAAACTGGTAATGACTGGACCCCTAGCAAGAAGCGGAGGTATCTTCTGGAATGCTTGTTCATTTTTATGTGATAATATGGATCCTGAAGCTCTATAACGCACATCCAATCGTCTTTTTCCAGAAAAACAAAAAATGTAAACATACAAGTAAACTACCAAAAATAACAAAGAACTTAAAACAAAGTTTGGGTGTAATTTATAATTGAAGTCTCTTATGTTTTTTTTATGCTTTTATGAATCAAAGTTGTTTTAACAACCATTTTGTATAATGGTGGTATTTATATATAAAAATATTTTTTATCCTTTTATTTTGGTAACTATGCATTGGTCTATTATTTTAACATCATATATTGATGAGGTTTTTATTTATTTGGACAGCTGGGGATGTAACATCTAGTATAGGTGGTGAAGTAATAGTAGTTTCTATAGAATCTATTTTCATAGTTGTTTAGTGATTGACTGATGTATACCATACCCAGATGTGAGGTGGGGTTTTTAAACTGTGTTGTTGTACTGGTTACTTATATTCTGATGAAGTCCCTAGTTTGCGGGAGGAAAGCATTTGCTATTCAATAAAGGCGGGTTTTTCAAAGTTCTCGGATTGTTCTTTATGTTATTTTTTCAGAAAAGGAAGGAGCGACTGTATCATGACCATCTGGAATTTTGTCCATTGAACAAACTTGTTCAAAACACTGAGGTCTAGAATTGGCCTCCAGTCCCCAGTCTTTTTTGACACTAAAAAGAACCTTGAGTAAAATCTGGATCCTATTTGGTCTGGTGGGACTATATGGATGACTTTTTTTGAAGCAGCTTTTGGATTTCTAGTGCTGCTGTATCCCTCTGACTGGGTGGAACATCAGGGATTTGTCTTTGTAGTCTTGGACGAAGTTTGAAGGGGATGTGGTAACCTCTGGTAATTATGGTCTGCACCCAGGAATCTGATGCTATTGAGTGTCACGCTAAGTGATGCACAGAGAATCTTCCCCCAACTCCTTCAAGAGTTAAACAATCGGGCCGCTGCTCAGGAGCACTGGTAGGGTTGTCCAGAGAAAGAATCTCTGGAGCCCTGATTATCTGAGCCCCGTCTGACATGGGGTGGGGGTGTCTTCCTAATGAGTTCCCCCCTCTGCCCCTGGAGGAAAACTCGACACGTGTGTCCCGAAAAGGCCCTTGGAACTTCCTGAACCACATCTTTCCACCTCTCTGATTCCTGGAATAAGGTCGCTGAGGAGTGGAAAAACACACACCCACAGCAGAAAGGGTCTTTCCGTCCTTCTCACACCTGGCTAATGTGTCTCTGACTTTTGGGCCAAACAAAGATGTAGCATTAACTGGACAGTTGACAAAGGAAGATTTAAAAGGATCCACGTAGTCACATGTGCATCTAGGTGTGATGTCTAATGGCAATGTCTGTACCTTCTGCCCTGGGTCACAAGCTGGGAGGCAACCTTATCACGTACATAGTCAGACACTGTCCCTGCCAAAGCTCCTGACAGCTCAATTATCAGGTCCCTTTGAAGACACGTGAAATGTGGCAAGAAATTCAACAACTGCATGGCAAAGGTCATTGAAGCATAAGCTTGCTTCCCGAATCTGTCCATCGTCCAAGCCTCCAGATTTGGAGGATGGACAGCAAGACTCTCCTCTGCGAGTCCCTTGTTTGTGGCTGCTGCCACCACCATAACATCTACTGCTAAACCTTTAGACCAGTGGAGTTGATCTTCTTGTGCAGAAAGAATTTTCTCTAGTCTACAGGGATAGGCTCTATTTTGTCAGGGGCCTGCCAAACATGCTGCCACGATGAGTTTGACCAATTCATCAGCAGGTGGGGTCATCAAGAAGTAGAAAGTCAGACACAAAAAGTCTGCAAGAAGACAGATTCCTCGGAGGAAGTGGTTGGAATTCCAATCACCTGTTTCAAGATTTCCAGGATGTTTCCAAAGGAGACATCTTCAGGGGGTGACCATGGGGGACCCTTCCCCTTCATTGTAGTCTGTATCCTCAGTGAGAGATTCTTCTGGAGAATCTATGCGCTTCCTCTTGCATGATCTATTATGGGGTGGCTCCTCAGGGGGAAGGTCTGAGGAAGATTCTGAAGAGAGGGTACCCTGCAGCAGGGTGTCTTGCTGCTCTTGTGCCCAATGCCCCGATGTAGCAGACTGTGACAGCTGCGAGCCAGAGGATACATAGATGTGATACTCCAACATGGATGGTGCCAACTGCGAGCTTGCTGAGGCCCGTCTGAAGAGGGATGGGAGCCGGAAACTGAGAAAGACAACCTTGAAATCAGGGTCACACCCCGCTCTGATTATCCCACCTCCTGAGAGGGAGCCCCGAGATTACTTGGAACTGTCAAAGCGCCCAGAAACATAGATGGTGTCATGAAAAAAATTGGTGACGAACTAGGGATCCCAGAGTCAACTGCCAAGTCACGGTCCTGTGGGTGGGTGGGTTGGCTCCAACTGAGCCGAGGACCAAAGAGTGGGTTCTGGAACCAAGGCGAGGTCCGCCATTGGTACTGAAGTAGTTGGTACCAGGAGCGGCATCAAAGTTGAGGGCTCCAAGAGCTGTGGAGAGGTTGAAGCAGGAATAGAAGTTGGAATCCTTGGAGAGTAGACCTTAGCTCCAGATGGGAGGAAGCTCCTAGACAGAGCTGGAAAACCTCTGGCTGCCAAGAGCTGATCCACTAACCTAACTACATCAAGCTCCGAAAGGTTCCTGGTGGAACGAATAGACATCCCAGAGGATGACTCTGGACATTCAATAAATGGGCTCAACTGCTGACCAAAAAGGGGGTCAACTGAAGGGGAGTACTTAGCCCTGGAAAAGGATTCGACCTTCGGCACTGCGGTCAGCTGACCAATTGCTTGTGCTGGAGGGGAAGTGACCAGTATTACTGGGGAATCTATTGTTGGTGCCGACAGGATCATAGGTACCGATGAGGAGGTTGGCATCGAGGTAATTTTTGTAGGCTATGTAATAGTTGTCAGCACCATGTGGGAAGTTGTAGGCTTTGGGGCCGAAACGGTTGTCGCTATCAATTCTGAATGTTTAGGCTTCAGTTCTGAGGAAGGAACCTGGCCTTTAGAGGATTTCGAGTCAAGAGACTTAGGAGATGCCAGAACAGAGTGGCTTCTCTTTTTTGATTCTTTCTTGGGAGACTTTGATGTCTCCGCTTCAGACAAAGGCTCACTAAAAATAATATCTTGTTTGTTTCTCAATATTCTAACCACTGAATGCTGTATCAATTGTAAAAAACTGATTGTTTTACTCCTTTTATATGTTCTATGCTCTTTGTACAAAATAGCTAGGTTTATATTTATATAATTTTGTTATTTTTATTATTTTTTTTATAATTTTTTTACTATGTATTTGGAGCTTTTCTCCCCAGTCCTCCGCTGAAAACAGTCACCTTGTGTCCAGTCAGACTAAACCGGTAAACAAATGGGAAATAAATAAAGGGCATTTTAACAGACCCTTGAGGATCAATTTGTTGAGCCGCTCTGCAAGGGTCTGAGCACTGAAACCCTTGCAGAGTTCACATGGCGGCTGGACTTCTAAATGTGGCACTCCCAAATAATATACACAAGAAAGATGCTTGTCTGAGTTAGCCATCTTTCTGCCACATTCCTCACACTGCTTAAATCCTGTTGTACCCTTATGTTTCTCCACCATGTTCAACTAGAAGTAATGTACGTTTAGTACCAAGAAACCTTACCCGCCCACACATACACAGTTAGAAAAGGGCAAGAAAAAGATTTTTTTTTTTTTTTAAAGTCGTACTAACAATGGTGACGAAGGACGACAAGGAGACATGGTGGTGGAAAGAGCAAGTACAGGAGAGTATACAGAGAAAGAGGTTGGCAAAGAAGAAGTGGGATTGTCAGAGAGATGAAGAAAGTAGACAGGAGTATAAGGAGATGAGGTGCATGGCAAAGAGAGAGGTGGCGAAGACTAAGGATAAGGCATATGAAGAGTTGTATGAAAGGTTGGACACTAAGGAGGGAGAAAAGGACCTGTATCGATTGGCTAGACAGAGGGACCAAGCTAGGAAAGATGTGCAGCAGGTAAAGGTGATAAAGGATAATGAGGGAAACATACTCACACGCGAGGAGAGTGTGTTGAGGAGATGGAAAGAGTACTTTGAGGGGTTGATGAATGAAGAGAATGAGAGGGAGAGAAGGCTCGATGATGTAGGGATAGTGAATCATGAAGTACAGTGGATTAGCAAGGAGAAAGTAAGGATAGCTATGAAGAGAATGAAGAATGGAAAGGCTGTTGGCCCAGATGACATACCTGTGGAAGCATGGAGGTGTTTATGTGAAATGGCAGTGGAGTTTTTAACCAGATTGTTTAATGAAATCTTGGAAAGTGAGAGGATGCCTGAGGAATGGAGAAAAAGTGTTTTGGTATCGATTTTTAAGAATAAGGGTAATGTGCAGAGCTGTAGTAACTACAGAGGGATTAAATTGATCAGTCACAGCATGAAGTTATGGGAAAGAGTAGTGGAAGCAAGGTTAAGAAGGGACGTGATGATTGGTGATCAGCAGTATGGTTTCATGCCGGGAAAGAGCACTACAGATGCGATCTTTGCTCTGAGAGTGTTGATGGAGAAGTACAGAGAATGTCAGAAGGAGTTGCATTGTGTTTTTGTAGACTTAGAGAAAGCATATGACAGGGTGCCTAGAGAGGAGTTATGGTATTGTATGAGGAAGTCAGAAGTGTCAGAAAAGTATGTAAGAGTGGTACAGGATATGTACGAGGGTAGTGTGACAGCGGTGAGGTCTGCGGTGGGAGTGACAGATGAGTTTAAGGTGGAGGTGGGGTTACATCAAGGAACAGCTCTGAGCCCTTTCTTATTTGCAATGGTGATGGACAGATTGACAGACGAGATCAGACAGGAGTCCCCTTGGACTATGATGTTTGCAGATGACATTGTGATCTGTAGTGAGAGTAGGGAACAGGTGGAGGAGACCCAGGAGAGATGGAGATATGCTCTAGAGAGAAGAAGAATGAAGGTCAGCAGGACTAAGACAGAATATATGTGTGTGAATGAGAGGGAGGATAGAAGAATGGAGTTTAAATACTTGGGGTCAATAGTTCAGAGTATCGGTGAGTGTGGAAGAGAGGTGAAGAAGAGAGTACAGGCAGGATGGAGTGGGTGGAGAAGAGTGTCAGGAGTGATTTATGACAGACGAGTACCTGTAAGAGTGAAAGGGAAGGTCTACAAGAGGATAGTGAGACCAGCTATGTTATATGGGTTGGAGAAAGTGGCATTGACAAAAAGGCAGGAGTTTGAACTGGATGTGGCAGAATTAAAGATGTTAAGATTTACACTGGGTGTGATGAGGGTGGACAGGATTAGGAATACATATATTAGAGGGTCAGCCCAGGTTGGAAGGTTTGGAGACAAAGCCAGAGAGGCACGATTACGTTGGTTTGGACATGTGCTGAAGAGGGATGCTGAATATATTGGGAAAAAGATGTTAAGGATGAAGCTACCAGGTAACAGGAAAAGAGGAAGGCCTAAGATAAGGTTTATGGATGTGGTGAGAGAGGACATGCAGGTGGTTGGTGTGACACAGCAAGATGCAGAGGACAGGAAGAAATGGAAAAGTACAGTTTTGTACCTACCATAAATGTAGATGTTCGAGGATCCACATTGCTGCAGTCCTAACTATTGGGGTAGTCCGCTGTCCAGTCGGCCCGAATACCAAAGTATATGGCTGACGTCGGTCAGGGCGCATTAGACTGACGTCAGTACGTCAGGGTACTAATGCGCATGACCGACGTCATATCCTCAGTCTTTTCTTGCCCCAGATGTCAGAAGACCCTGAAAAGCTAAGGCCAAAACCAAAAATTCCAAACATACCTGCACCAAAAATATGTACAATATATACAAAATTACCAGAATATAACCTCACCTACACAACCACCCTTAAACACAGAGGGAAGGAGGGAGGGTAAATTGGACTGCAGCAATGTGGATCCTCGAACATCTACATTTATGGTAGGTACAAAACTGTACTATGTTCTTCATTCCACATTGCTGCAGTCCTAACTATTGGGTAGAATCCCAAAGCAGAGGTAAGGGAGGCTGGCAAATCATAAGGAAGCAGGAACTGACAACATGCCTTGCAAAATAGCTGTGGCAAAACCAGCCCTAGACTTAGAGTAGAGAGGAAGGTGATAATGCTTAGAGAAAGTATGCACTGAACTCCAAGTAGCTGACTCCAAAATATCCTTAGTGGCCACCCCCCTTAGAAATGCTGTAGAAGTGGCAGTAGCCCTAGTGGAATGAGGCCTAATTCCAGCTGGAATCTCCTTGCCATGATGGGAATAACAAAATGCAATGCCAAACCCAATCCACCTAGAAATAGTTTGTTTTGACACAGGCTTGCCCTGCGAACCCAAAGCAAAAGAAACAAACAACTGCTGAGACTGCCTAAAATCCTTAGTCCTGCTCAAATAATAACGCAATTGCCTGTGTACATCTAAAGTGTGCAAAATCTTTTCCCCTTTATTTTGGGGATCTGCATAAAAAGTAGGCAAATGAATAGTTTGGTTTAAAGCCACACTAGAAACCACCTTAGGCATAAAGGAAGGATTAGTACGTAAAGATACCCTATCCTTATGAAAAATCAAAAAGGCTCTACCGCCATAAGGGCCTGCAACTCAGAAACCCTTCTTGCAGAAGTAATGGCCAACAAAAAAGCAGTCTTCCATGACAAATATTTCAATTCAGCAGTAGCCATGAGGCTCAAAAGGTTGTAGAGTAAGTTTCTCCAACACAAAATTGAGATCCCAAGCAGGAGTAGGAGCTCTACGTGGGGGTCTTATATTCTTTGCCCCTCTAAGAAATTGCTTGAACAAAGGATGCGAAAACAATGGTGGGTCACAATCATAGTGAGCTGAAATTGCTGCAGCATGAATCTTAATGGAAGAGAAAGACAAACCTTTGTCCAATAACTCAGTAAGATATTGAAGAGCCACACTCAAATTAGGCTCAGAAATCTCCAAATTGTTTGCTGCACTCCAAAATAAAAATCTCTTCCATTTTTCTGCGTACACTTTCCTTGTACTAGGTCTTCTGGCTTCCATAATCACATTTAAAACTTGTTGAGGAAGTTGAGACCTGCTGTCTTTCAAAACAGAATATGCCAGGCTGTTAGATGAAGAGATTGAAGCTTGACATTGAGCAGGTGACCGTCCCTCTGAGACAACAGGTGTGGAATCAAGGGTAAAGGCCATGGAGGCTTCCTTACCAGACTCCTCAGTAATGGGTACCAGTGCTGCCGAGGCCAATCTGGAGCTATTAAAATCATCCTTGGCTTGTCTTGTCTGACCTTTAGAAGCACCTTTGGGAGAAGAGGCAGAGGTGGAAAAGCATACACATGAAGATTTTTCCAACTGAAAGAAAGAGCATCCACTTTCCAAGCTGTGTGATGAAACCTCTTTGTGCAAAACTTTGGCAGCTGGTGGTTTAGTGGAGAAGCGAACAGATCTATGTCTGGAGTTCCCCATGACACTGTCAATTTTGAAATACATGAAGATCCAGTTTCCACTCGTGGGGATCCATGATTTGTCTGCTTAACACATCTGCTAAGGAGTTCTGTGCTCCGGCAGAAACCTTGCCTGAAGAGTTAGTTGCAAGCTGAGCGCAGTCTCCCATAAAATCATTGCTTGCCTGCACAATGGGTAAGAATGTGTTCCCCTTGTTTGTTGATGTACCACATGACAGTTGTGTTGTCTGTTAGAATCAACACCTGCCCTGGAAGAAGTAACTCCTTGAAAGCCATTAATGCAAACTGGACTGCTAACATCTCTTTCATGTTGATATGTAGATGCTGTAGTCTGGCAGGCCACTTGTCTTGTATCCACTTTCCATTTAGATGAGCTCCCCAAGCAATGTCTGAGGCATCTGTCGTTAGAATCTGACTCGCCTCTGGCCGGGTCACAGAGAGTCCCTTGTTTAGGTGACATTCCTGAGCCCACCACAAAAATTCCTTTTGAATGCAAGGTATTATTTGAATGACAGTGTCCAAATCCTGGGAGTGCTGTGTCCATACATTTTTGAGATACCATTGCAGCTTCCTCATATGCAGTTTGGCATTGGGAAGCACCAGAATACAAGATGCCATGAACCCTAAGGCTTGAAGGACTGTCCTTGCAGTCAGCCCGGACTGAAGAGATAGTTGATGGAAGTAACTGGAAAGATTCTTTTGTTTGTCCGGGGTTAAAAAGGCCATCTGGGCTGCTGTATTCAGTCTCACACCCAGAAAGCACATGTCTTGAGAGGGTACTAGACTGGACTTTATTTCGTTCACAGAATACCCTAGGCATCTTAGCACTGCTATGACATAATCCAAATGCTGTAGAAGGTCTTCCTTTTCTTGAGCTAGAATCAGGCAGTCGTCCAAGTAAGGATAGATTTGAATTCCTTTTAGCCTGAAGTAAGCTATCACTGGAGCCAGAACCTTTGTGAATACTCTGGGCGCAGTGGATAAGCCAAAGGGCAATGCAGAGAACTGATAATGAGAATTTCCAGCTCGAAAACGCAGATACTTCCTGCAACTTAGTCTTATAGGCACATGAAGGTAAGCTTCCTTGAGATCTAAAGTTACCATCCAGTGATCCTTGCCCAGCAGAGGTAAAAGCTGTTGTAACGTCAACATTTTGAACTTGGGAATGTCCAGATAAGTGTTGAGGATAGATAAATCCAAAATTGGCCTCCACGTGTTCCCCTTCTTCGGTACTAGGAACAGGCGAGAATAAAATCCTAGGCCCCTTTCTGGCACAGGAACTGGCTGAATGGCCCCTATGTGGAGCAACAGAGAAATTTGCTTGTGAGCCTCTTGTCTTTGTAGAGGAGGAATGTCTGGCATGCCTTTGAAAGGAGGCATGGTATGGAAATAAAACCTGTAACCGTGGTGAATGATATCCAGAACCCATCTGTCTTGGGTAATTAAATCCCAATTTTCTTTGAAAAGAGACAGCCTTCCTCCCAAAGGTGCTGCCAGGCGAGAATGTACTGGCAGCTGAAAAGGCAGGTCATTGGGTCTGCTTACGAAAGGACTGACCCCTGCCCTCACCAGAAGTCTGAGCAGGGGAACTCCCTGTCCTAGGCCTAAAAGAACCTTGAGCTCTGCCCCTACCACGTCTAGACCTACCCCTAGACTGGGAATCATAAGCAGGATAAGTCCATCCCTTAGTAGGCCAATTTCTACTAAACTTGGAGGCTGCACCTGCAAAAATCCTTAACAGTTTGCATAGACTTAGCCTTGTCCTCCATTTTCTTTAAGACTGCTTCCACAGGCGAACCAAACAACACATCAGACTGCAAAGGAGCATCCAAAATCCTTGTTTTAACATGCTCAGCTAAATTCTGATCTCTCAACCAGGCATGCCTACGAAGAACAGAACCAGTGGCAGCCACCCTCGAGGAGGCCTGCACAGCATCAAAACCACATTGCAAGGAATGTTTACCCACCTGTTCAGACACATGAACTAAATCCTGCAACTCTTTACACTCAATACCTTCTGCCAGAGCATCCACCTTAGATTTCAATTGTGAAAGGAGATAATTCTGATATTTTAACATGTGAAACTGACAATTCAACGCCCTCATGGCTAAAGTGGAAGAAGTATACACTTTCTTTCCCCATCTATCCAAAGCCCTTGCCTCTTTATCAGGAGGAACAGGATTTTTAACAACAGAGGCCTTCACACCTTTAGGCCCCTGAGAGACAGTTTCGGGTCTGCCCTAGGACTCTTAAAAGATACTTATGAGCTTCAGGCACCCTATAGTACCTATCCGGTTTAACTGGGGCAGGAGGCAAAGAATCAGGATTGAGGGAAGCCTCTGCAAAAACATCCTCCACCACATTCAGAACAGGAGGTATAGCTAAAGGCCTATGCTGGGGTAAAAACAAGAATTCCCTAAGCCTCTTCCTGGAATCAGAGAAATCTTGACCTTCCCATTTAAAATGCTCCCTCATGGAATGCAGAGTCTCTGAAAATGAAAAATCCTCAGGAGGAGAAGCTGAAGGAGTAGAATCATCCACATCAGAATCAGAATAAGGAGGATACTCCTGCAAGTCTTCAGCCGAAGACTCAGAAGCCTCCGAACATTGCTCAAAACTCTCAAACTCAGGTTCCACCCTAGGCCTCTTATCAGGAGGGGGCATAGAACCTCTAATCATAGTAATCAAATCCTCTGCCATTTTAAGCATATGTTTCTTAGGCAAAGACCCTGAAGCACTAGGAGAAACCCCCACTGAAGTTAAACTTGGCCTGCCTCTCAAAGAAGCCTTGGAAACAGAAGGGTTGGCTCTAACCACCTCAGGAAGAGAGGGAAGAACAGCCACCTGAGAAGCCCCTCAGCCTGGCCTACTTCCTGAAGATACATCCTGTAACAGTAAAGTCTCTCCCTGAGACTCCAAAGAAACACCTGGCAAAACCTCCGGCTCCACTGAGCCTTCTAAAGATCCGACGTCTGGGACTGTCGGTTCTTCCACTCTAGGCTTTGCTGCTTTGTCCTTGCGCTTCTTGTCCTAAGCGGGCGTCGGAGCCTCCGGCGGCATTTTATAATTACAACGCTTCCCAAAAACTAACCTGGCACAGTCTAACCTTCTCTTAATAGTGCGTTTGTTAAATCTAGCACAAGAGCGGCATCCAACAACGTCGTGCTCAGGCCCTAAACAAGGTATACACAAAGTATGGTAATCCCTATGAGGTATCTGTTTCCCACAAGAAATACAGTTATTCACTTTTTCTGACATCCGGTTAAATACTGAGGCAAGAAAAAACCAAAATATTCCCCAACTGGGTACTTAGCCAACTTTGATTCGGTCTGAAACTCTGACTTCAGAAACTTTCAGAACGCCAACCTGCACTCGCAAAATTGCTTCTGCATCGGACCATGCGGCAAAAAAGACTGAGGATATGACGTCGGTCATGCGCATTAGTACCCTGACGTACTGACGTCAGTCTAATGCGCCCTGACCGACGTCAGCCATATACTTTGGTATTCGGGCCGACTGGACAGCGGACTACCCCAATAGTTAGGACTGCAGCAATGTGGAATGAAGAACATCAGGTGATCTGCTGTGGCGACCCCTAATGGGAACAGCCGAAAGAAGATGATGATGACTAACAATGGTGACGGAGAAAATACCCAAAAGGGGTAAAGAAAGGGAAAAAAGGGGATAACAACAATGGTATTAAAGATTTACCAGATGTAAGAGGGAAGGGAGGGGCCTAAACCAGAAATGATAATAAGAGAAATACCAAAAGGTAGAAAAGAGAAGTAATATAACACTTACACTCAGTAGATATTAAAGTAACCAAGAAAAGTAAGTTAACGACAAGTTTAGAGTTAAAGAAAAAGACTGAATAAAGGTATTTATAATTAAAAATTAGCACTTAACTTGACAGCACGACTGACGTGTCCTAAAACTCTACGCGGCAAAGGAGATCTAAAGTGAAGGGGTGAGAGGCACTATAGGTAGCCTTAACTCGAGAGTTTCTTGCTGAAGAGAGCTTGATACAATGACTAAGTCGGTTCCGGGGATGGAACCGAAACCCAACAGTCAAGAATAAATGAAGATTGACAACATCAGATTAGAAGTTCTCCTAACAGGGCCATAAAACCCTGTTAACCTCTTAGTATTAACCTCTTCAAAATATTGGCAAGAAATTTATAAGGATACCCCCATTTAATGAACATACACCATAAGTTTTTGGTGTCAACCGTGAAGAGCCCTGAACAATAAATCATTTGACAAAGTCTGACTAACTGCCCTTTTACTAATGCTTTCTTTTGATGTTGAGGTTGATGTTGAGGGTAACAGCTACCACAATGAAGCAAAGAATTTGAGTATGTAGGTTTTCTGTGCACATTGGAAATAAATTTCCTATTATTAATGTTATTTGTACATCCAAATAATTTAGTTTACTAATAGAATATTCCATCATAAATTTAAAAACATGCATAGTATTATTAATATAGAAAAAAATTCCAATAACCTTTCTTCCATGCCTCTCCAAAAATAGCCACATCATCTATAAATAGCGGCCATACAAAAACCAAGCATTAGAATATTCTGAGTTGAGCACAACAGAGTGTTCCCAGTAAGCCATCATGATGTTTGTAAAAATCTGGGGTGCATGTTGCACCCATGGCAACATTTCTTCTGTTTGTATATCATACCACCAAAGTACGCAAAATTATCTAAAATTATGTCCATAAGTAATTTCAAAACATGTCCAACACCTTAATACTCCCCAAGTAATCATAAAACCATGATACTCCTTCTTCATGAGGGATCACTGAAAACAAATCTTTAACATCAGTCACCTTTAAAATTAAGTGATCCCCGTAAAACTCTTAATACTCTTTAAAAAAGTCCCACGAATCCTTATATATATATATATATATATATATATATATATATGATTTTCATGTCCAAGTAAATCCTTTAACATAATGTCTAAAAATTTAGCCATGCCATGGGGTTTTGACCCCTTATCATCAACTATTGCTCTTAGGGGTGGATCCATCTGTTTTTTATAAATCTACGGTATACCAAAGATTCCTAGTATTCTAGGATGTTCAATATTCACATAGCTATAATCAGAGGGGGTTACACTTGTTCTTGATATAATTGATTATATAATACAAAATTAATCTTACTGTATGCTAAATTCAACTGACTCCTACATGAGTCTTCGTATTTGTCTGTTAACAACAATAACTTCATTGTCACACTGTAATCCAAACAATTCATGACCACTAAACCTCCCCTTTTATCCCATTTCATCAACCTAATGTCCTTGTTTTTGCTGATGGAATTTAGTAACTTTGATTCTTACCTAGATAAATTGTATTTCATTTTTTATTATTGCCCAACTCTAAATGTAGATCTTGTTCACATAGTTTCTCAAACAAGGAAATAACTAGATATAGAAGGGGGTTGTAAGTGCTCCTTCTTAATTCCTTGTTAAAATCCACCTGTTGTTGGTTAAAAAATAACACATTGACAAAAAAAAAAAAAAAATGACACACTTAACACTATATTCAAATAAATCAAAATAACTCTGAACAAAATGGTAGCAGTGTTGTATTAAATTTAATTCACCACATCACATCTGGTAACTCAGCATTTTCTTTGTAGGCAAAATGCTGAGGTACCAGATACGATATGGTGAAATAAATTTAGTCCAGCACTGTTACCATTTTGTTCAGAGTTATTTTGTTTTTATTAAAAAATAACACAAGACGATTCAATTTCCTAGTATATAGTTTGATATCTAACACAGTTGTTACTAAGTCAGTCTTCTTTTTGGGTGCAAAAATTATCCCTTTGTCAAATAAATTTGCATACTTCTGTTAAAAGTGTTCATTACTGAAATTAAATATTTCGACATCTGTCTATATTAATACAAATTTCACAACCATCTTGTACATCAAGATTGTCAAAATTATCAAAATTAATTATCTCCCCTTCCTTTTCTGGTGGAAGAACCTCCCGTCCTGCTCTTCCTACCAATCTTGCTTCCCTGAGTAATTCCTCCTGTCTCACTTTGGGTTCATGATCCTCTCAGACCTCCTCAATGGTGGTGGGGGGGTTAAAGGGTCAGATACTGAAACATTATGTTCAAATGTATTAATTTTGTCTAACTGTTGACCATTATTAGTTTGTTAACAGGTTTGGGATAAGCTATAGCCCCTCTCATATCCATGTTTATTCTCTCCACATTTTCTTTTCCTTCCTTTTTATATTCAAAACAATTTTATCAATATATTACCAAACAATGTTATAATCATTTCTATGAAATGAAAATGCTATAACATTCTTGATGTTACAATCCAATTGATTAACCTCCATCAATTCCTACCCGTGTCTGTCAAAAAGGTTGAGCAACTCAAGATAGGACTCAGATACTTCTGTTAACCCTGCTGGAAATTTCCATATTCGAAGTCTCTGTGGTACAAGTTTATATTTAATACACTCCCTAAAATAACAATTCTCCAGCTGTAGGTTACGAAACTTAAGCAGTTTATTTTCATACAGGATGATGGGCGGCAATCCAAAGGAAATCAAACTGGATGTAAAAGAATTACATTGGCAGATTAAATTACATGAGTCTGGTTTAAATGGATTGAATGAAGTCATCTCCACTCTGCGTTTGTTGTTTAAGCAAGAAGAAAAGAGGTTGCAAGTTTGGCTCCACTGGCTGAAGATCTCCATTGCCACTGATATGCTGAGAGACCACTCGTGAGGCAATAAAATTGCTCTGATCAATTTCCCTGCAAAGATGTTGAAAGATCTAGGTATATATGTTGCTACTAGAAAGCAGTTGAAAGACATTGTCCATTGCCAAACTCTCATGGCTTCTCGGCAAAGAGAGTATGATCTGGTTCCACCTTGTTTGTTGCTGTACCAAGCAACCAACATGTTGCCTGAAAGAACAGCAATGCCATCCTTGGGTAGGTAATCCTAAGGAGCGTGCAATGTAAGGAGGACTTCTCTTAAATGTAAGAAATTGATATGAGGTTGGCCTTCAATGGAAACCACGATCCTTAGACTTTCTCCCTTCAAAATGCCTCCCCACCAAAGAATGGCAATGTCCCTGGGTACTGAAGGAGAGAAATGTCTGCACAGAGTGACTGAATCAGAATCGGATGCAATTCACCATTAGAGAAGGTTTTTGCCAATCTGTACGAGACAAATTTTGTGGTGGAGGGATGAACTCACTGAGACCACAGTACCACTAATATCCACTGTAGAACTCTCAAGTGGTATCTGGCTAATGGAAACATCACTATAGAAGAAGACATTAACTATAGAAGCCTTACTATCATTCAAGCCTGGTGGTACGAATTCTTCATTTACCTGAAGAGTAACAGAGCCTACTGACTTGATCTGCATTTAGGGTAGCTTTGAAGAACAGTCTCTATCGGGCAAGCTTATGAATTAGATGGATTGAGTAGGCTGTAATTTGCTCTTCTTTGTGTTGATGGAAATGCCCAGGAAGGATGATAGTTCCAGCAGGAATGACTAATGAGTTAGCAGTACACCCCTGGAGGTAGCAGTTAAAAGCCAGTTGCCCAAATATGGGAATACGTGGATTCCCTGAAGCCTGAGAAATGCTGTCACCATTTCCATTATCTTGGTGAACACCCAAGGAGCTGTAGTAAGACCAAAAGGCAACACTCTGAAATACAAATGACTGGCTACGAGACAAAAACAGAAAAGCCTCCTTGACTGTCTCTGGCTCCCAGCCAGAAACAGAGAAGCCTTGTTGACTGCTTCTGCATCTTTATGTCATAGTATACATCTTGGAGATCTATGCAGCACATCCAACTGTCCTTTCTGAGAAGTGGCAGAAGGGACTGTACTGAGACCATCCGGAGGTTTGTCCGTTATTAAAAAGATTCAATTTGCTGAGATCTAAAATTGGTCTCAGGTCCCCTGTCGTTTTTTGGAGCTAAAAAGAACCTTGAGTAGACTATGGATTCTAACTGGTCTTGGGGGACTAGCTGGATGGCTCTTTTGACCAGCAACATCTGACCAGCAACATCTGAACTTCTGCTCCTGCAGATTCTAACTGATTGGACAAAATGTTGGCAATATTTAATTTTATTCTTGGGGTTTCTAAAAAGGGAATTAAAGAACCGCTGGAAAGGATCCTTAGCACCCATGAATCTTGAAGTGCTGAGGCACGGAGCGGAGATTCAAACAGGTAAAGTTCAAAAGCTCTAATGACTCCACATAATATGAACACGGACACAAAATAACAGTAGTAACATGAACGCTTTCTCTCTATATACATGCGTTTTCGTCTTGTTAAATTAGACTTAGTCTGGTTAATGGATATGGTTTTGAAGAATAATTTCCTATATTTTAATGGAGAATTTTTTCAGCAGATTCAAGGGGTAGCAATGGGAGCAGCCTGTGACCCAACGTATGCCAATTTAGTTCTGGCTAAATGGGAAGAAAAGTATATCCTAAATACTGCATTTAATACCTGCTGGACACTTTATCGTAGATTTTTGGATGATATACTTATATTTTGGATAGCAGGAAAAGAAAAATTTGAAGAATTTATGATTTATATAAATAAAACTACAAGTTTTTTTTAAAGTTTACATACAAAATATCAGATGTAAGTTTGCTGTATTTGGATATAGAGATATACAAGGTGGAGAAGAAATTTGAAACAAAAATATTTAAAAAAAACACCTTTTGTAACTCCTTCCTACATTATAAGAGTGCACACCCTCTACATTGTAAGAAAAATATTAAGGGGCAATTTGTGAGAGGATGTCGTATGACTAGTTCAGACACTTACTTTAAAGTGGAATGTGATTTATTAGAGAAAATGTTTTAGAAAGAGGCTACCCCTTAAAATTCATTAGAAATATTAGAGAGGAAGTAGAAAAAGGAAGTAATAAATTCAAACCTATTCAGAAATATAGGGAACGAATTAATGGGGGTAACGTAAATAAAGAAAACACTAGAGAAGACTATCAACAGGCTTTGATTTTGGAATATAATGCTTTAAATAATAATGTTAAAAGAGTTTTTTCAAAGGAATAGGAGAGATTTTCTTCCCTTATAGACTTGGAAAATGTACACTAAATCCCATACAAAGTGATACATAAAAATTCACAATGTATTAGAACTATTTTAGAAAATAAACATAAGGTTAACATTAATAAGAACAAGACGGGTACATATAAATGCGGTCATTGTACACAATGTATATATATTATGAATACAGATAGATACTACCTAGAAAGAAGGAATAGGTGGATTATTAGCACTAATTACTATAATTGTGAATCAAAAGGAATAATATATTTAGCCATCTGTTCAGTTTGTAGGTCCTTCTATGTAGGGAAGACTGAAAGAATGTTAAAAAGAAGGATATACGAACATATTTATGATGTAAAAGTGGGGAAGGATACTAATGCCTTGTTCAAACATACGAAGGTATGTTTGAAAGCAAAGTTTTCTTTTTTGATATTGGAACAAGTAAAAAAAAATTATATCAGGGGAGGCCCATGGGACGAAAAGATTGAATTCAGGGAGTTATGGTGGCAAGTGACCCTTGAGGCAGGTAACCCCCCCTGGTTTGAATGACTATGTTTCCATTTTACCATTATTAAAACTAAGGGCAGCTAAGCTTTGAAGTGTATATCAATGTAATTATCTAAAATATCTACCAGATGGCAATGTAATCCTATACCTCATGTATTTTCCATATTAAGTAAGTGACATTTTTGAAACAATTTTTTTGATACAGGTATATATTTTTAAACACTTTTTTATATTATGGTTTGATACTTCATAAATAGAAATGTATTATTATGTATTTATAGGATTTAATATGGCATATTTAAGAATCTTAGAAGAAAGTTTTAGGAAATGTATTGTTTTAATGGTTTTTAATTAATTTGAACTGCAAATCTATTGGTGGTTTTAAACTGGGATGGTGTCATCTTATTGGTTTTAATTAATTGAATTGAGTATAAATACTAGTAATATAAGCACACAGTGGTCATCTGTTGAAGTCTAATTTAACAAGACGAAAACGCATGAATATAGAGAGAAAGCGTTCATGTTACTACTGTTATTTTGTGTCCGTGTTCGTATTATATGGAGTCATTAAAACTTTTTAACTTTTCCCATTTGAATCTCCGCTCTGTGCCTCAGCACTTCTTTATTGGATTTATTGGTTGATTTAGTGCAGTTCCACTTTTTTCTTGGTACCCATGAATCTTGAGTTATGTTTTGCCAGGCTAGAGGGTGTAAGGAGAAGCATCCTGACTACCTCCAGAGTGCACCAGCCTGAAAGCATTCAGGGATGCTGGAAAAGTTTCTGTGTGAATGGACTATGGAAAACTTGATTTTGCTGACCTCTTTTGCATCTCAGGTGACGTTCCATGGAATTGCCTCCACCTCTGCATCTGGGAGGCCTGTCTCCAGAAATGTCCTGGTAAAAGCCATGAGATTTCTTGAACCACATTTTTCTTCCCCTCTTTCATTCCTGGGGAAGGATCTCTGAGGGTTGAAAAACAGATTTCAATGGTAGACATGGTATTATCATCCTGTTCACTTCTGGTAAGCATGTCCTTGACCTCTGGTACAAACAAAGTCGAACCATCATATGGAGCATTTGTGAAGGATGTTCTGAAGTTTTCCAGAAAGTCACAGAGCCACATCCAGTCATGATGACGCATCATAATGCCAGTAATGGCTGTATGGGCTGCACCATCTGTTACATTGGAAAGCAGACTCATGTATACATTTATAGTAGATTGTGGGGTTAACAACTGGGACTCCACAGGTTTTGATATCCGCTGGCAAGTTATCTACCAGAGAATTTGAAAGTTCCTTTATCAAATCACTCTGGAAATGTGTCAAGTGAGCATTATAATTCAGCACACAAATAGAGAAAGCGGCTGAAGCATATGTCCATTTCTCCAATCTATCCAAAGCCCTAGACTCCCTGTTAGGGAGGATGAACAGGGAAACTCTCCTTAGGTAGTTCCTTTTTTGTGGCTGCTGCTACCATCATGGTATCTACAGGGGGACCTTAAGCACAGAACGTCCTATCCCATGGAGCAGTTAAAGTTCTATATAACATTTGAGAGCTGGGTTCTGTCACATCAGGCTCATCAAAGCTTTTTGAGTAAGGATCTGGAGATATCTTATTGGTTATCTATGGGTGGTCTTAAGATAGCTTTGAGTTTTCTTTAGTTTTCTCTGTCTTTCTCTCTCTCTTTTTCTTTGGATCTCTCTTTATCATTGTCTTTCTTCTTCTTAGATGGAGAAGAAGTAGAAGCCTTAGGGTCTGAGGACATAACTGACCGTGACTGAGGGGGAAGGAAGATTTACAATACATGCTTCTCTTTATATCCTTGAAGGGCTGAGGGGTCAAAGACAGCAGAGACAGAACTAGAATGCACACAGCAAGTGCAAGTCTTTGGGGGTTATTTTATGCTCATAGGAAGAGCACATTTTAAGCCTGAGGACCTAAGCACTAACTAACTACACTGCCTATGAAAAGTACTACTACTACTTTTACTACTACTACTATGAAAAGGGCTGTAATCTCAATTTAGGAATGTCATAAACATGAAAGTATGCAAACACACACACTCGCATACACAGAAGAAAAACTGCAAAAATGTGTAAGAAAACACAAAGAGAAACAAGTTTTAATCTAAGAAAGCTCTTAGTCCACGCTTATAGCTTTCGCAGGTGGCAAACTTGATCTGAGGTAATTCAGGCAGGACAAGGGGAACTGTAGGTAAGGGAGGAGTTAGAGATCTCAGACCCAAAGCTTTGGCATAAGCCAGTGAGGTTGGATCCAGATGGATCCGACAACCTACAGGTTGAATCAGATGAAAAAGAGATCGGATATCTATGTTTTGAAGTTTGTAAGCAGGGTATGGTATTTTGAAAAAGGTAATTATCACCTCGCCATTAAGGAAATAAAGTGGTTGGCAGTAAGATTACAAACAAAATAATTAAACCTTAAGTTTTTTTTTTTTTTTTGAAGACACCCCTATTAAGCCTACAGATATCAAGAAAGAAGTTAGTAACTCGCAAACTATTTGGTGCAACATCAGCTATCTCAACAAAAAGTTCCAGTTAAATAGAGAATAATAGCAGTAGTAGTAGTAGATATAAACAAAAGTTATGTACTTACCATAACTCGGATCATTGTCTTTCTCTGTCCGGCTCAGTTTATAGGGTATCGGATCCAACTTTAGCACCTTTTTTCCAAGCTCTTGGATCCAGGGCTCAGTCGCCTCCCCTACCCATAATTCCCTCCTGTCATCTGCAATACCCGAGATTGATTTTGCCCACTAGTATACATCTTACCTAAAAGACACAATGGAAAAAATATTCTAAAATCCTACCAATAATGAGAAAGGAAAGCTCAGAGGCTGAAAATATCAGAAGGCTCTGGACAGGTCCAATCACTCAGCTGACAGCTATTAGTAATGGTTGTGCCAAGGGGGACTGAGGGAGAGAGGCTCAGCCAGACAGAGAAAGACAACATGGATCCAACTTTATGGTGCTTATGTGCTTTCCTGACTGGCAGTTAGATTAAAACTTGTTTCTCTTTGCTCATATTTAAGCCTAGCATTTGCCCGGTGCTGTTCTTCACTCAGCGGTGGTTAACAGTGCCCTGTATAGACGTAAAAGCCTAGAAGCTCAGTTTTTCCATAAACAACTGTCAGCGAAACCCTTCCAAGTTTTTTTTGCTGCTCTAGGAGTAACTCAGTTGTGTATGCAGCAGCGTCATCTTATTGATTAACCTTAACCTACAAAAATGTATATGCCCCTCTTGTATTCTAGGCGTAACTAGCACAGTCCCATCAAATTAACCCATTCCCTTCCCTTATACAAATACAGAAAGAGTGTGCTATCATGGATGGGCATTTTCTCATCACCTCTCTAGCCAGCCTGATAGGCATGAGCATCCTGAGACAATGTTGCAATTGTCTCATGTATACTGACAACCACTTACTCCTGAAACAAACAAATACTTTATGTGAGAGATGTAGTTACACTACGAAACTGGAAGAAAGACTATCGCATAAGAACAAATTGAATGTCAAACAGGTTGTCAATGCAAACACATATTTCCATACTAAATAAGAATACAACATATAAACCCACATATGCGGTGGTACTCACTAGTAACTTGCCAAAAGATTAGAAGTCTCCCAAACGGAAACCACTTACACATATAACAAGGAAATAAAACAACCACAACACATAATAAGACACACCAGTGTCTCAACAAATAAGCCCATAAGGCGTAACACCACACAACCTAATGTACTGGTCATAGGTGTCTCCACTGTGAAACACATGGATGTTCCTCTCACCAGGCTGGAAAAGGAGCAGATTACTGTTACCTGCATGTCAGGTGCTAGGATCGGTCAAGACACTCAACCACAAGTACCAGTACGACTCCATCATAGTCCACACGGGGGTGAATGACTTGAGATGTACCTCACTGGACTACATGAACAGAGACCAGACTGAGCTCTCAGATTGTGTCACAGGCAGGTATAAGCCTAGCCTTAAGCAGCATTCTACCTTCTCCAAGGATGATGCCACAATACAAACAAAAAATTATCAACTTTAACTTGGCTTAGCACCTGGTGTCCTTCCAAGGGGATGCAATATCTATCAGCCTTGAAAGACATGGTTGACAGGCCACGTTGCTTTGCCGGAGATGGTCTGCACCTGTCTCCTGTAGGCTTCTGGATACTGGTAAAGGCATTAGCCACCCCTATTGTGATTAATTTAGGCAGTGTCAAAATAACCAACCTCCCAATAAAACAAAATCTTCTCTAGATAAACTCAAGGTACAGCTGCTTAATGTTAGGAGTCTAAACAAGAAACTGCAATCCCTGGAAGCACTCCTCACTTTGGAAGATGCTGACATCTGTGCAGTCACCGAGACGTAGCTCAAAGGCATGGAAAGCGCCCCTGCCATGCAGGACTACAATGCATTTTATACATTCAGATCACAGACTGAGCATGAAAGAACCACAGGAGAAAGTGTATCCATCTTTATTAAGAATAAGTACACATCAAGACTGGTCAAATAGCATGACTCTCTTGAGCTACTCCATGTCCAATTAACTACAGACATAGCCCCCTACCACATCATAGCTAGCTTTAGGTCCTCCACCACGAAACAGGAAAACATATGACATACCTGGACATACTGGAGTCACTACAGCCCAACACTTTACTCATGGATAATTTTAATTATCAACTGGGAAACGTGCATGACCACAAAATGCTGGCTCAGAGATTCTTGGACTTTGTCAATGCAAATGCTCTGGAACAGCTAGTCAGCACACCCACAAGAGGATCAAACGTCCTGGACATAGTACTTAGTAAAATAGGAGAACATTATACCCCCCCATGCGATGTCCATACCTGGTAAGATTGGACCATAAATCAGTCTCATTCAATCTAATTATAAGATCAGATACCCCATCAAGCTCAAAAACACTTAAGAATTTTTCAAAGACAAACTACCTCCTACTAAGTGATGGTATAAGAAGTTTCAAAGCCCCCTCAAAAGAAGATAATGCAAACTCCTATGCAGAGATGTACATCAATCCCCTGTATAACCACTTAAGTAGTTGTATAGAATTGGCTGTACCTGACCGGATTAAAACCAGGTCTTGCTGAAAAAACAAGCCACCCTGGTGGAGCCCCTAGTATAAACAGGCTATACAACAACAGAAAGAAACTAATGTCCAAAAAACAAGAGGGAGCTGGCTCTGCAGAGGAAGAAATCCCTCTCAGGATTAAACAAATTAGAGATCTTTTCAAGTCCTCCAAAACTAATTATGAAACAAAAATAGCTTCCCCAGCTAAGGATAATCACAAGGCATTCTTTAACTTCATCCGAAATCTAAAAGGGAATACCCAACTATGTATTTAACTGGTTGTGGATGGCACCACCCATATTCAACCGGAAATAATAGCCAACCTGTTAGCTGACAGATTTGGAGCAAACTTCACCCCCCCATCCCGTCCAGCCATTCCCCAAAGTATACCTTCCACCATTCCTCAGCCTATTATCACAAGACACCAGGTCATTTTGGCACTCTCCAAGGCCAAAAACACAGCATCAGTGGGACTAGACAACATCCCTGGTTGCCTTTTTAAACAACTTAAAACATTACCTGTCAGACCCACTTGGATCCATGTTTAACTACAGTCTGCAAACTCTCTATGTTCTGGAGGAAAGTAGGACAGCAACAGTAATCAACCGATACTAAGAATTATAGGTCCATAAGCTTGACTAGCCTCATATGCAAGGCCATGGAAAGAATCATTGTGGACCATATTAACATGGACATAGGTAATCTCCAAACTCGGGACCCAACCCAGTTCAGAAGGTAGATCATGCCTGTTAAACATGTTTGACTTCTTGCAGAAAGTCACCAAGGCCTTGGACGAGGGGAAAGACTACCAGATGAGTCACCAACTGGCTCACCAAAACGATGCATACTGTCAAAGTGGATGACTTCATCTCTAACAAAAGACCAGTCAACAGTAGCGTACCAGACGTTCAGTGCTGGGCCGCTAAATGTTTGAAATTTATTTCTCAGAAGTCCAGGCAAGCTTGGACTGTCTGTGGTTGACCAAATTTGCTGATGATTGCAAACTGGGAGCAATCACCGAGTCCACCAACGATGCTAATGTACTACAGACAGTGTTAATGCAGACAAATGATTAAATGTCAAAGCCACGTATTAAAGCTAAATGCAAAAAAAAAAATCATTATTATTCCCTTTGAGAAAGCTATCATCATTGCTATTTAAATTACAGACATCACTCGCTTAAATGTAGACCTAGTAGTAAGTGATCTGGGTACTCAGGTTAATACCAACCTGAACTTTACCACCAAGTATCTGCAATAATATAGTATAGTAAGGAAATCCTTATGTGGCACATTTTACAAGTAAAGGCATCACATCTAGCTCTAAGGATGCTATAATTCAATTATACTTGGCCCTCATCAGACCAACAGTTGAGTAAAATGCTCCTTTTTGAAGTAATTCACCAGACATCTGGAACAAATGGACAGACCACAGAGGTTTCTCACCGAGATATTACAGGATACACAAAACAAGTCTTATGTGGAAAGACTGAAAGCCCTGTCACTGTATTCTGGCTGCTAAGGGGAAACCTGTGCCTGGCTTAAAGGGCAGTCTATGTCTTGGCCCTGATGGAAATGCTGCACATTCGTAAATCGAACCGCACGAAGGTCACTTGCTCCAGGGATCTTACCTTAGCGTCTGATAGGAACAGCGCATGCTGGAGAGAAAGATGCATCTCCCAGAGAATGCCACTTCTCTGGAATAAGTTTCCAATTCATGTAAAACAGAGCACCTCCCTGACCCTCTTCTAAAGCAACATAGATCAATGGATGGGTCACCACAAATTAACTCCTGGCGTGGCTCCCACGTACCTCCTGGACAGAGGAAGCCAGTATTAACTACCCTAGACCCTTAACTCTGTGAACTTCACTCACTTATCCACTGACAACTGGGAAAACTTGGGATAAATATGGCTAGGTTTTTAAGGGCTCTAGAGCCATTTGCCTAGTAACCTTCTATGAACCTATACTTTCATATCTGATACTGTTTTTTCTGTCCAACTCGACATACAGGACAGACTCTCCAGCTACTAGAATTATGGGGTGGTCTCACGGACGGATATTCCCAAGAACGGAAGAGCTGAAAGATGCACGAGACCTAGACTGCACGTCCAGCTTATTAGTGAGATACAAAGGTATGAACACTAGTTAATGAAGTAGCTGCAGCACAGGCAGTGGAGGTTGCAACTGCTCTGTTGAATGAGCCTTGGGTTTGAGTGTAAGGGCTAATCCTTTATATATATATATATATATATATATATATATATATATATATATATATATATATATATCTACACACACACACACACACACACACACACACACAAAGGTAATGCAATCAGCCAGCCAGCCTGAGAGTATGACTTTTAGCCTTCGAGGAGGAGATAAAAAAGTCAGTCCATTTTCCTAAATTATCTGCTATGATATTGTTAAAAATCTATTTACCTTGGTTAGAGAAATTTGGAAAGAAAACTTGTATGTTATTATTCTGATTAACAGAGGCGTCTGAAGCTATTTTGAGAAGAAAATTTGAGTTATTCCAAAGGGTTACCGATCTTTGTGAAAGATTAAGCAGGGTGGTCTGCAAGACCAGGCTTGAATTTCTGAAATTCCCCAGGAAGAAGTGACAGCCACTAGGCAGACATAAACTTCAATCTGCTGATGCTGCTGGTTCAAAAATGACCTGATTAGATTTTGAAGTTACAAGGTAAAATCCCAAGGATGGATAGATAGGGGGTCTAAGCAGAGAGGCTCCCTTTAAGAAAGGCCTAGATAATTTTAAAGATTCAAAAGGGTTCTGATTTTACCCAACATGAAAATTTGGATATGGCTGCAAGTTGAACCTTAATCTTTGAGAAACTGTCAGCTTCCTAAAATAAACCTGTTAGAAAATCCAAAATAGATACAAGAGCTGCTGAAAAAAGGTCTAAGCCCTTAAAAGCCCAAACAGAAACACTTTTCCACTTACTTCTGTAAACATTTCTAATGTTAGTTTGTTGGGATGACAATAAAATATGGGTAACTGAAGCAGAAAGCCTGGCCTGTCTAGCTATCACTGAAATTGAAGGAACCACTTAGTTAACTTCAGGGCTTTTAGGTCTCAATCACGCTAGACTACCAGATGAGCTAGAAGGTCTGGAAGAGGATACAGCACTCATTGAGGGTGTTTCAGATGAGGCCAAAGGAAGGGAAACCAAACCTGCTTGAGCCAAATGAGGGAATACTTGTTGTTGCTATGCACCTGATGGCTTTCTACACAACCCTGGTTATAAGGAGAAAGAATGGAAAGTTATGCAAGAGACCTGGGGGACAGTTATAGGCTACAGCATCCCTCAGTGACTGACCCCCTGAGGGAATCGGCAAAGTAGCTGCTACACTTGGTGTTCAGGTGGAAAGCAAAAATGTTGCAGCATGGCAGGCCAAGGTGACTAAAAGTCATTGAATTCCACTAATTTGTTCAGGCACCACTTGTGGGGTAGGGGTAGAAGAATAGAACTCCTCAGTTTGTCCTCCAAGGCACTGGAACTCCTTAGGATGTGTGCTTCCACTAGAAAGCATTTAGAAGACATTGCTCACTGCCACACCCTTACAGCTTCCAGTATAATCAGTAAGAACAGGTTTTCAACTGCTAGCTTATGTACCACACTACCGCTATGTTGTCTGTCTGGATGGAGATCACATCTTTACAGTCCTGAAAGGCCTGCAGTGTTAGGAAGCCTTATCTCATCTCCAAAGCACTAATGTAAAGATTAACCTCTGCCAAAGACCATATATTTTGGACCGTCTTCCCTTCATAATGCCCCCAACCACACCCCAGAAGAGAAGCGTTTTTGGTAATAGTAGCCATTGGGGGTGGACAGGTGAATGCTTGACCCCAAAAGCGTCCTGGGCAAAATTCTGGGATATGTGCAAAAACAAGTTATGTACTCACCATAACTTTCCATCTATGTTGTCCATTTTCATTCTTCCTCAAGAGCTGAATTCAGATCCGAGGCCACTTCCAGATTGTAGAAGATTTGAACTCTTGAGCACCTCTCTTTACTCATAATGCTGGGTAATGGGGATTATGTGGGTGGGAAGAATAAAAATGGACAACAAAGATGTAACATTATGGTGAGCACATACCTGTTTTATCTGATGTTGTCATTTTCATTTATTTCTCTACAGTTGGGACAGAGTTCCCTGACTACCTAAATCCCATGAGGACTAGAAGGAAGAATATTCCAGAGCACAGCTGAGCCAAAGGCTGCTTTTCCCCTAGAGACCAGATCCAATTTGTAAGGGGGATAAAAGTATGAGGATTAGCCCAAGTTGCAGCTGCACTATCATCATCCAAGATAGTTCTACACAAAAAGGCTGACAAAGTCACCATAGACCTCATAGAATGGGCTCTTGGAAGCTTTGGTAAAGGCAAATCCATTTTCTCATAAACGCAGGTAATGCAGTCAACCATTTGGCCAAAGTCAAAGCCAAAGGGGTATTATGAAAGGGCAACTGATTAGAACATCAAGAATGTGTAGCACAGAGGAGTTATTCTTGAAAGAAATTCAGTTGCTCCAAATACTATTTTTGGAAAGGGGATATCCCAAACATCTATTTGATAAAATGGTGGGGGAAGTAATTGAAAACAGAAAAGACAAATACGCCCCTTTATTGGGTAAAGAATTTGATCAGTTTGCCCATACGAAGAACAAGGAAAACCAGGAAACGCATAATATGTTGGTACACACTTTTAACAATGATTCTGCTAACATTAAAAACATGGTATTTAAATATTGGCCAATTTTAAAGACCCATGATGACACCAGGAATTACATTTCTGCACAACCCAAATTTGTTAATGCAAGAAATATGAATTTAAAGGGTTTATTTGAAAGGCAAGAGACTATGAATTCTACCTCTCATGAACTCAAAGTGGGCACGTACAAATGTGGTGCCTGCAAACAATGCCCACACATTTTCAATAACAACAATTACTATATTGCAGCTAGGAATTTTAAAGTAAAGCCAACTAAGTATTACAACTGTGGTACAAAGGGATTAGTATACCCTGGTATATGTACAAGCTGTTCTAGTTTTTACGTTGGCAAGACGGAAAGAACGCTCCGTAAAAGGATATATGAGCATTTATATGAAATCAATACGAAAAAGGAATCAAATGTTTTTTTTAAACACTCCTTAGTATGTCCAAACATGGTTCTTAAATTTTTGGTTTTGGAACAGGTTATGCAGAACCCTAGAGGTGGGGAATGGGAAGCATCACTTGAATACAAAGAATTACTTTGGCAGATCAAGTTAAATGCGGCCAAACCCCCAGGTATGAACGATACCATTAGTATTAGGAGTGTTTTAAAAATTAGACGGGCGAGGCTGTAATATAATAAAATAAAATAAAACAAAACAAAATATCAGCAACAATTTATTTGCAGGAACATATTGGTGTACAGGTTAAGACACGTTTTAATGGTCAATTGTTAATAGGTATATGCACTCTGGTTGCAAACCTACTACTCGTTAGATTGATTTTCTTATTACATGAAGAAAATGTATTAATAATTTGTATGAACAAGCGCCACATAAAAGTATAAGCGTGGCATATTAGGTTTAATGATCAATGACCATATTTTATTACATTTTAGTAATTACTGATTAACAGTTTAAATTATTATTTATTTATTAACTATTAATGATGTTTTTAATGTTTATATGAATAATAAGAATATTTATATATTTATTTAATAAAAGGGTGTTATTGGAGATTTTAGAGTTAGTAAGTTATACCACACCGGATGTTCCTATTAATGAAATGTTAATAATTTTTTAAATGAACAACAACATATGTTCAAGGATTTCTCTGGTTTCGTAAATGCATAGCCATTTTAAAATAGTTTCACACAAATGAAATTATTGGCCAGTTTATCTTGACACAATGAATTTTGGTATATATATATATATATATTTATTTTATTGTTCAGTATTCAATGCATTTTGCACTTTAAATATCAATTAATGGTTTAATTATATGTAATTAATTGTTTAACCGGAAACTCATGGTAGTATTTAAAACGCAGTACATCCTTCAAAGAAATATCTTGATAAAGCCTGATATTATCAGGCGAAAGCGCTTGATTTATTGTGTTTAATAGTATGTTTAGCATCGAATAAAAGTTTATTTTAAGGATTATTTGGCTGGATCGATTAGTCGTGGTGTTTTCTTCTTGGAACATTTGGATTTTACTTTGTTTTTATTTGGCCAAAGTCACTTTAGATACTGGTTTGCCTAGTTTTGAATCAGAAAAGGAAACAAGAAGTTGCTCAGATTTTCTCAAATCTTTGACTCTGAAGTTAGAAGCATAACTGGACATCCAAAAGATGTAACATTCTCCTACGTTTGAAAAATTAGGAAATAAGACTGGGAAGTTTATGATCTGATTAATGTTACATTCCGACACTACATTTGGTAAAATGGAAGGATTTGTCAGTAAAGAAACTCTATGCTTGTCAAAAATTAAATGAGGAGGATTAGAAGTCAGCACTTGCAGCAGTCTCCTGGCAGAAGTGATAACTACTAGGAAAATAGTTTTCCAGCTCAAATATTTTAGATCAGACTTAACTGATGGTTCAAAGGGGTGAGGATTCAAGGCCTGCAGACAATATTTAGATTCCAGGGAGGAGTAGGATCCTTTAAAGAATGTCTAAATAAGCAGGTCCTCCTGAGAAAGGCTTTACAAATCTTGGAGGAAGCTAAAGTAGGATTATTTATGCCTATATGAAAGTTAAAAATGGCGGCTAATTTTACTCTGACAGCTGAGGAGCTAGCACCCTCACTGAAAATTGTAGCTAAAAAGTTAAGAACATTTGAAATAGGTGCTGAAAAAGGGTCTAAATTCTTTCTATGTGCCCAAAAGACAAATCTTTTCCATTTACTTCTGTAAATTTTCCAGTGGAAGCTTTATGGGAAGATAGAATATGACAGACAGGAGAAGAGAGCTTGGGCTGTCAAGCAATCACTGGAACTGGAGAAACCATGAGGTCAACTTGAGGTCTGAAATTTCCAGTTGAGTCATGCCTGTCAGGTAAGACAAGAGATCTGGAGCTGGATCCAAAATCCAGGGTGGGTATAATAGTTAAGGCTAAGGGAAGGGAAACTAGATCTGACAAGGCTGGTAAGTGGCAATTTGAATAACTGTACTCTTCAAATGAGATGTTTTCTGGAGAAATTTGGGAATGAGGGGTGACTGGAGGTAAACATAAAGGAGACCCGAGGGCCAAGAATTAAGTAGAGCAACCCTCAGTGACTCCCTCACTGTGGGGATCAGGGCAAAGAACCTGCTGCACTTGTTGGTGAGGGGAGATATGAAAAAGCTGCAGCATGGTTGGCCCCACAGACAGAAAATCATGTCTGCCACGTTGATATTGAGAGACCACTTGAAAGCCATCAGAATGGACCGGCTTAACTTGCCTGCAATCACACTGGACTCTCCCAGAATGTGTGATGCTATCATAAAGGGATTAGAGGAGCTTGTCCATTGCCATACTCTAACAGCTTCATGACAAAAAGGGTAAGATCCGGTACCCTCTTGTCTCTTGAAGTACCAGACCACCAACATATTGTCTGCCTGAATCTCAATAGTCTTGTTTTGCAGACTATCTGGAAAGCCCTGCAATTTAGGAGAACAGCTATCATTTTCAGGAAAGTGATATGCATGTTGATCTCTTTTGAGGACCATGTGCTTGGACTGTCCTTCCCAAGACGTGCCCCCACAACTGAATTGAAAACAGTTAGTGGTCACTATGGCTTTGGGTTGAGGGAGAACAAAGGAACGGGCTTCTTGTATTTGACTGGAGTGAATCCACTACAGAAAGTAATTTCTGCAAGCTTGAGTTATCTGGAATGGCTTGGATAATATGTGTTGGAGAACAGACCACTGAGTTGCAAGTGTCCATGGGAGGATTCTCATAGGGAACCTGGCCAGCAGTACAAGAGTGATTGCTGCTGACATGAATCCAAAGGTTTAGAGTATCAGACAAGCTGGAAGAGAGGACTTCTGAACTAAATTTCTGACATGGAATTCTATGGTTGGAATCTGACACAGAGGGAGAGAAGCTATTTGACTAGCTGTATTGAAATGAGCACTGATGAATTACAAAGGTTCAGTCGGATTTAGTTGAGATTTGTAGTAACTGACAGATATCCCCAGATAAAAGCACAGTTGGATTAGGTCCTTTCCTTGAATTAGTTGATGCCTGGTTGGAGGAGTCAGGACCCAGACATCCAGGTATAGAAACACTCGGAATCCCAGCAGTCTCAGGTAAGCTGTTACAACTGCCATGCACTTGGTGAAGACCCTGGGGGCTGTGGAGAGACCAAAGTGCAGTGGTCAGAACTGGTAATGACTGACTCCCAGATGGAAGTGTAGATATCTTCTGCATTGCCTGTTCATTTTGATATGATAGTACGCATTCTGAAAATCTGTCGAACACATCCAGTTATCTTTGTGCAAAAATGGCAGAATGTACTAAACCAAGACCATCCAGAACTGTGTATAGTGAACTGACTGATTTAATTTACTGAAGATCCAAAATTGGTCTCAAGTAACCTGAGTTTTTTAGCAGTAAAAAGAATCTTGAATAAGTTGTGGACCCTCTCTGGTCTGGAGGACCTCTTGGTTGACTATTTTGTCCAGCAGCTTTTTATTCCTAGTGCTGTTGCTTCCCTTTGACTAGGTGGAACACCGGGGATTTTCTTTGAAACTGATGGATATGGACTGGAAAATGGTATGATATAACTTCTGGATGTTATCCTCTGCACCCATGAATCTTTTGTGATATCTAGCCAGGTCCTCTGGTGCATGGATAGACGACCACCCGACTGCCACCAGAGACAGGCAGTTGGGCCTCCATTCAGGAGCACTGACTGGATCTGTCTGAGAAGGCATCTCTAGATCCCTGATTATGCAGACTACCTCTGCCACAGGAGTGGCGTCTTCCATTTGACTTGCCCCCTCTGCCTCTGGGGGAGCTGATTTCTTGAGCTACATTTTTCTACCACCTTGCTGGTTTCTAGAAAAAGAACATTGAGGAGCAGAAAAATGTACACCTACAGCAGACAGGGTTTTCAATTCCTGTTTGCACCTAGAGAGTGTGCCTTTCACTTTGGGGTCAAACAAAGAGATTCCCTCAAAGGGTGCACTGACGAAAGACGATTTGAAGGGTTTTGCAAAATCACACAAGTGCAGGCAGGCACGTTTCCTAATGGAAATGTCCGAAACCGCCACCCGCGAGGTACTTTCAGCAGCATGAGGGATCAGCCTCATGGATGAATTGGAAATAAATTGAAGATTGGCCAACTGCGAGGAAATGGTATCCCCTTCCTTAGAATATATAGACTAAGACAGACATTTGGTAAGCCCTTGACTAAATCTCTCTGAAGTCTGGTAAACTATGCCAAATAATTCAGTGACCTAAGAGTGAAAGTCACTGACGAACAGGCACAAATCCCAAATCTTTCCAGCGCCTTACACGCCCTGTTAGGTGACTGGACAGAGGAACTCTCTTCTGCTAGTTCTTTTCTCTTGGCTGACAAAACATCCACTTTATCAACAGGGACTCCTTTACTCCAGTGTGGGTAGCACAAGGATCTTGCCTGATCTCTTAGGTGTAGGCTCAACTGTGTTGGTTCCTTCCACGCCCATCGACAGACTAAATCTATAAGCTCATCTGTGGTAGGAGTCACCCAGCCATCTTCCAAGCTCGCGTCAGCTACAAACTCTCGAGCTAAACTCTTACCCATAATCCCCCTCTCCCTGTTACCTCAGATTGAGTTTGCAAGTCAAAAGAAGGTAGAGGCTACCTCTGGTCAAATGACCTAAGAGAACTGGATGATGAGATCCACTAGAAGCCACAGGAGGGAGAAGGAGGGAGGGCCGTAATGACTGAAGGAGGATCAACAATAGAGATGGAACTCTATGGTAAGACATAATTTCTTTATGACATTGTTAATCCTCGTTCATTCCTTACGCATGGGACAGAGTCCCCAGCTGCCTCTATTCATGGGAGGCTCTCATGGAAAAACATTCCTGAGCACCATTGAACCAAAAGATACTCTTCCCCTGGAGGCCAAATCCAATTTGTACGATTGATGAAGGTATGAGGCGTAGCCCAAGTTGCAGCTGCACAGATGTCATGTAAAGAAGCTCTGGCATGGAAGGCAGAAGTTGCCACCTTGTCGAATAAGCCTTCATGGAAGTAGGCAATGAAATCTTACGTTGTGTATACATGAAAGTCACACAGTCTTTCAACCATCTCCCTAATGTGACCTTAGCAACAGCAGTTCCTAATCTAGGTCAAGAATAGGCCAAAAATAACTGGTAAGATTTACGAGAGGACCTAGTCCTGTTTAAGTAAAAACAGTTCTGCCTGTGAATATCTAGGGTATGTAGGCAATACTCTCCTCTGTTTGAATGATTGGGAAAGAAAACTGGCAATTCAATGGTTTGATTAATGGACATTTCAGAGATGACTTTTGGCAGAAATTAAGGATTAGTTCTCAAAGACACTCTCTATGAAAAATCAAGTATATGCTCTTGATGCATAAAGCTTGGAGCTCAGAGATACGTTTGGTAGAAGTAATGGCGACCAAAACAGTTAGTTATGTACTCACCATAACAATCGATGTATGTGGTCCATCTGGCCTACATTCTTTACTCACGGGTTCGGAGCCGAGAATCGGCTCCGACTCGGCCAACTATTCTCTAGCACGAATTCTCTAATTGGCTGGGCTAACCCGGTATCCCAATATGCACCTCGCCCTAGCCCCAGATCTTGTTTGCAACTATAGCAATCATAACCCATGCATAACCAACACTGGAAGGAATTCCAGCCAAGAAAGAAAAGGCAACTGACCTTGAAGGGTTCACAGAGCCAATGTTCCTCCAAATCCTCTAGGAAGGGGGCAGGTGGGAGTGTATGTAAGAATGTAGGCGAGATGGACCACATACATCGATCGTTATGGTGAGTACATAACTAACTGATGTTATGTGGTCCTATCTTGCCTCCATTCTTTACTCACGGGACAGCGTCCCCAGCACCTCTATCCTGGGAGGCTCATAGAAAGATACTCCTGAGAACCGTGGAACCAAAGGAAGCCCGGCCCCTAGAAGCCACGTTCAGCTTGTAATGAGTGATAAAGGTGTGAGGAGAGGCTCAAGTGGCCGCAGCACAAATATCATCCAGTGAAAGCCTGGCATGGAAAGCTATCGATGTGGACATTGCCCTGGTAGAGTGAGCTCTGATGGGAAAAGGTACACCACTGCCTGCTGCCGAGTAGATGAAGGAAATACAATCTTTAATCCATTTAGAAATTGTGCACTTGGAAACAGGACAACCTGCTCTGTTCTCTGAAAAGGACACAAACAGCTAATCAGACTTCCTAACCTGCTTAGTCCTTTGTAAATAGAACCTCAATTGCCTGTGCACATCCAACTGAGACAGAGCTTGAAGTTCTGATACTCTTCTGGCCGATGTAATGGCTAACAGAAACGCTGTTTTCTAAGATAAAAATTTCAGTTCACAGGTGGCAGCTGGTTCAAAGGGTGGTGAAGTGATGGCTTGTAGCACAAGGTTTAGGTCCCATGGCAAGACAGGCTCTGACACAGGAGGGCGAAGTAGCCAAGCGCCTTTCAAGAAGGCCTTGCAGAGTTTATGGCCCATAAGAGAGGGTCCATAAGATGTATGGAAATTGGAGATTGCAGCCAATTGCACTTTAATGGTAGCGGGCGCAGAGCCCTGACGGAAAAGCATGGCTAAAAAATCTAAAACCGATGGAATTGGGGCTGTGAAGGGGTCCAAACCTTGGGCCTGTGCCCAAATGGAGAATCTCTTCCATTTGCTGGAGTAAATTTTCCTGGTAGAAGACTTATGAGATGAAGACAAGATGTGTACCACCTCCGGTGAAAAGGAATGCTGTCTAACTAGTGACGGAAGTGGAGTAGCCAGGCTGTCAGCCTGAGGGTTCGCAGTGATGGATGGACCTGGCCTGACATGCGACTCAGGAGGTCTGGCACTGGGTCCAGAGTCCAAGGACCGTCTACTGCATACTTCTGAAGAAAGGGGAACCATACTTGTCGAGACCAGTGTGGTGCAATAAGGATCATCCTGCTTCCCAAGGATATGGCTTCCTGAATCACTCTTGGTAACAGAGGAAATGGAGGGAAAGCGTAGATCAGACCGGGAGGCCAATCGTGGGCTAGAGCATCCCTGGGTGACTCCCCCTGTGGGGGGATCAGTGTGAAGTACTCGCTGCATTTAGCATTGAGAGGAATGGCAAAGAGATTGCAGCAAGGCTGACCCCACCTGTTGAAAATTTGAACCGCCACTCGGTTGTTCAGGGACCACTCGCAAGGCATCAGAATAGCTCTGCTCAGCCTGTCCGCTATCACATTGGACTTTCCCAGAATGTGCGTTGCCACTAAGAACCGCTGGGAACATACTGCCCAATGCCACACTCGCATGGCCTCTCTGCAGAGGCGATAAGACTTGGTTCCTGCTTGCTTGTTCAGGTACCACACTACGGACATGTTGTCCGAGTGAATCGCAACCCTTCCCAGAGGTAGAGTGTCTTGGAGTACTCGCAACGCTACAAACACTGTTCTCATCTCCAGAACATTGATGTGCAGATGTACCTCGTGATCTTGCCACGTGCCTTGGACCGTCCTGCCAAGATAATGCCCCCCCAACCCCATCTGGGAGGCATCCGTGGTCACCGTGGCCACTGGAGACATAGGAATCAAGCTCCTCCCTTTGTCCAGATTGGCGGAACGTAGCCACCAGCGGAGGTCCTGTTTGCACCGTTCCGTGAGAAGTATCAGGTGGGAAAGAGGAAGTTTCTGAAATGACCATTGGGCGGAAAGGAGCCATTGAAGAATCCGCATATGTAACCTGGCCAGACGCACCAGCATGATGGTGGCGGCCATGGAGCCCAACAGTTGGAGAACTAACCTGGCTTGAACTCTTCTGAGGGGCAACAGTGCGTGGATCTGAGACTGCAGCACTCTTATTCTCTCTTGTGGCAGAAAGGCTTGCATCTGAATAGAGTCTAGCTCTGCGCCTATAAAGCGAACATGCTGTGAGGGCAGCAAGGCAGACTTTTCCCAGTTTAAAGTGATTCCTAATTTTTGACAGTGCTATGGTAGTCTCCCTGGCCTGAACGAGCAGATGCCTGGTGGGGGCGGTGAGAAGCCAGTCGTCCAGATACGGAAACACCTGGAATCCCTGACATCTCAGGTGAGCTGTCATCACTGCCAAACACTTGGTGAACACCCTGCGGGCTGTGGTGAGACCAAAGGGCAGGGCACAAAACTGGAAGTGACTAAGTGACTCCTGGATGCCTTGTCCATCTTGATGTGGTGGCAGCATCCTTGAGATCGATGGAGCACATCCATAATCTTTTTTCCAGCAATGGAAAAATGGAGTGAAGCGTGACCATTCGGAACTTGGACGTCAGAACGTAGTGATTCAGTCGACTGAGATCCAGAATGGGTCTCAGGTCCCCTGTTCTTTATGGCACCAAAAAGAGTCTTGAGTAAATTCCTGATCCGATATGGTCTGAGGGGACTGGTTGGATGACTCCTTTTTCTAGCAGCTTTGTAACTTCTAGTGCTGCTTGATCCCGTTGACTGGGTGGGACATCCGGGATTCTTCTGACTGGAGGGGGTTTTGATACAAAGGGAATAGCGTAACCTCCGGTAACTATTCGAAGCATCCAACGATCCTGGGTGATGCTTTCCCAGGCTTCCGGATGCAACGAAATTCTGCCCCCGACTGGCTCCGGAACAGCACAGTCGGGCAACGTCTCAGGAGCGCTGGAAGGAAGATCTGCAAAAGGAATCGTGGTCTTCTGAGTTGCGGGGGCCTCATCTGCCTCTAGGACGGCGTCTTCCAGAATTATTTCCCCCTCTTCAGCCCCTGGAGGGGGACTCACCTCGAGCTGTAGGGAAAGGCCTCTGAGACTTCTTGAACCACATTTTCCCCCCTCTGAGCCTTGGGGTAAGGCCTAGAAGGGAGAGAAAAACAGGCCCCCACGGCAGATAGTGTCTTTCCATCCTGTTCGCATCTGGTGAGGGTGTCTTTCACTTTGGTCCCGAAAAGAGAGGACCCATCAAAGGGGACGTCAGTGAAAGAAGACTTAAAGGCCTCCGCAAAATGACACAGGCGCATCCAGGCTTGCCTTCTGAGAGCCACACCTGAGCTAGCTGCCCTACTCGCCCCTTCGGGTGCATAAGATATGACCCACATGGACGAGTTGACAATGGAACCAAGGGTAGACAACTGGGCATTAACAGTTTGCGTTACCGCCTCAGGCATGTTACCCATCAGAGTATCTCCTAGCTCCCTAAGGGGATCTCTTTGGAGCAGAGTGAAATGACAACGGTAATTCAGCGACTGCAAGGTAAAGGTTGCCGAAGACAGGATACGCTTCCCGTACAGGTCCATACTCCTGGACTCCTTGTTAGGAGGATGGACGGAAGAAGAAGCCTCTGCAACTTCCTGCTGAGTGGCTGCTGCCACCACCAAGGCACCTACCGAAACCCCTTTGGTCAGGAACTCTTTCCCCGGGGGAGCAGAAAGGAACTAATTTGGACATCTGGGCACCGGTTCCACAGAATCAGGGTTCTCCCACACCCTTCGACAAATCAAATCCAGGAGTTCGTCAAAGGGTGGAAACACCCAGGAGGCGGAAGGTTGAGCTCTGAAGGCCTTGAGGAATACCGACTCCTCCTCAGTGGGGGTCTTGGAAGGCCAGTCGCCTCTCTGCCTCAAAATCTCCAGGATGTCGGAGAAAGAGACATCATCGGAGGACCCCTCTGACTCCTCGAGGTCGGTATCAGAGGTGAGGGACTCGTCCTGGGTGTCTATGTGCTTCCTCTTCACAACTTCTTTCTGGGGGCTACTCAGGCACCGACTCTGAGGGGCCCTCAGAAAGTAAGGGACCGCTCAAGGGGGTATCCCCAGACCTTTGGGCTCTGCCATCCATGGATAGGGGGGCGTCAGAGGCTCTAGCCGGGGTGTATGGGGATGGAGTGACCGATCCAGGTGATTTGACTGATGATCTAGCCAGTGCGCTCCTCATGGCCTCGAAGGCAGGTCCCCCCAAATCCGAGGACTGACCCGTCTCCGAGACCACAACCAGAGTCGAGATTCCCCGAGCTAATGCACCGAGGGGGAGACTAAGAACCGACAGGAGTCCCGAGGTATCCCCCTCGGGTTGGACTGAGGAAACCAGAGTACCGAAACCAGAGGACGGAATCGACATGGTAGGAGCAGACGCCGGCTCCGACAGACTCACCTGGGGTATCGGAGCCGACACAAGTACATCATTCTGCGTGGGGCACTCCGGCTCCAACGACACATGGGTGCACGGAGGAGGAATCATCCGTACTGGGACAGGGGCTGGCTCCAGAGCCGACTGGGTCGGAGCCGAAAAAAGATTTGCTAACAACGGCGACTGCAGGAGCCTCTGGACCACCCTATCCACATCCAAATCAGACAGCCTAGAGGATTTAAAAGAAATAGAAGGAGATCGGGATCTCCTACCTGGAGACTCATGCCTGTCACTGGGTGACCGGCTCCGAATAGGCTCCAATAATATCGGAGCTGAGGTCGACTCAAGTACAACAGATACCTTCTGCGGCCCCGAGGGCAATGGAGCCGAGGAGGTAGTATCCATAACCAAAACTTTCTCCTGCAGCCCCGAGGACAATGGAGCCGAGGAGGAAGTATCCACTTTTGAAACCTTCTCCGAAGGCTACGAAGAGGCAGACGGAGCCGGAGATCTTGGCCTTAGCAGGCTTAGATTTAGCACTAAAAGACGAAGAAGAATCTAAGGCCTTCTCAAAGGAAGGCTTAATCAGACCCTTCAAAATCAGTTTATTTTTTCTTTCCTGCAGTACCCTAGGGCTAAACACGTAGCAAAAACGGCAGGACTCTTGTAGGTGAATAGCACCCAGACAATAAACACAGATGGAATTCCCATCTGTAATGGACATTTTGTAGCCACATTTGGTACACTTCTTAAACCCGGAGGGTTTATGTTCTTTCTGCTCTTTAGACATAACAACCGCACAACACTCAGCCGACCGAGACAACACAAGAGGAAGGCGGGAAAAACCAAAACACATTAACTCCAAGTAAACTCTAAGTTAAACATTTCTTGGAGGGAAAACAACTACCCACACTCAAAGACCCGTACAAAAAATACAAGGGGACAACACTGGAGAGGACTAGGTCCTCTAACTTAAGCGGGCCTAGCCCGCGAAACAGAGGGATACCACAAACACACAAAGTCCTCAAAAAAAACTCACAAGAACTAGTCACAAAGGAAGAGTAGCTATTAAAATAGCTTTTGCAATACAACTGACTACTAAAATACTTAGAAAAGTATTTGAAAATGGTACTTAGCCACAGCCAAGCGAGACCACGTCCTAACTCTATGAGCGGCAAACGAGATCTGGGGCTAGGGCGAGGTGCATCTTGGGATACCGGGTTAGCCCAGCCAATTAGAGACTTCGTGCTAGAGAAATAGTTGGCAGAGTCGAACCCGTGAGTAAAGAATGGAGGCGAGATAGGACCACATAACATACAAGGTTTTCCATGACAAATATTTGAGGTTGCAAGAAGCTGGTTCGGAGGGTGTCACTGTCAGAGCTTGTAGAACTAATGATAGATCCCATGGTTGAATAGGTTCTCTAAAAGGTGGCTTCAGATGATTCACACTTTTTATGAAGGTTTTGCACAATTTGTGTGAAATAAGAAAGGAGTCTTGGAAACCCTCATGGAAATTAGATATTGCAGCCAAATGAACTCTAATGGTAGAGGCAGATAGACTCGATTGAAAAAGGTCGGCCAGATACTCTAGTATTATCAACATTGGTGCTGAGAAGGGATCTACTTGTTTTTCTTTCAGCCAATAGGTAAATCTTTTCCACTTGCTTAGATAAGTAATTCTAGTGGAAGACTTATGAGATGCAATGAGAATGCGACGTACTGGTAAAGAAAGATCATTCGTCTGGCAATCAAGGGAATTGGAGTAGCCAAGCTGTGAGCTTCAGGCTGTCCAAGCTGGGATGAATCAGGTTCTGCAGATGTGTGATCAACTTCGGGGTTGGATGGAGAATCTCGATCTAGTAGGTGAGGCCAAAGGAAGGGGAAACAAATCTGACGAGGCCAATATGGTGCTATGAGGATCACCTTGCTCTTCAACAACGGGCTTTCTTCAGAAACTGGGGAATCAGGGGAAAAGGTGGGAATGCATAAAGACGACCCGAGGGCCAATCGTGGACTAGAACGTCAGTGGGTGACTGTCACGGAGGGGGAATCAGGGCGAAGTAGTTGCTGCATTTGTAGTTGGCCCGGGATACAAAAAGGTCGCAGCAAAGACGGCCCCAGCGGTGGAAGATCTCTGTCGCTATCAAGGGATTCAGGGACCACTCGTGAGGTTGTAGAATGCACATGCTGGATCTGTCTGCTATCACGTTGGAACTCCCAGGAATGTGCGTTGCTACAAGAAAACGGTTGGTAGCCATCGCCCATTGCCATATCCTCATGGCCTCTTGATAAAGGGGGTAAGATTTGGCTCCACTTTGTTTGTTGATGTACCAGACCACCATGTTGTCTGATTGAATCACAATCGTCCCTGACGGCAGCAGGGGATGGAATGCTTGCAACAACAGAAGCACCGCCCCCAGCTCTAGAACATTTATATGCAGTTGGGCCTCTAATTCGAACCAAGTGCCTTGGACTGTCTGTCCCTGACATAGCCTCCCCCCCCACTCCATCAAGGGAGGTGTCCATGGTCACTGTGGCTTTGGGCTGCTGGGGGGAGAAAGGGCGAGACCACTGTGATGGATCGTGTGTCATCCACCAATTTAAATCCTGCTTCCACTTGTGGGTTACTCAAATCTTGGCTGAGTGAGGATGCTGAAAAGGATACCACTGGGTGAGCAGTAGCCACTGTAGAAGCCTCATATGAAACCTGGCTAGGGGGACAATGGTGATGGAGGCTGCAATGGAACCCAACAGCTGTAGGACTGAGTGAGCTGTGGATTTCTCTCTTGAAAGGATTGGGATCAGTTGTTGCTTTATCCTTAGAATTCTGTTCTCTGGAATGGCAGCTCTGCAGTTCTTCGTATCCAAGATAACCCCTATGAATTCTGCGGACTATGATGGGGTGAGATTGGATTTTTGCCAGTTTATGGTTATGCCTAGCCTTTGTACAGCGAGGAGAGAGTATGCCAGGGCTTCTTCCAGTACATGTCTGGTGGGGGCAGAAATGAACCAGTCGTCTAGGTATGGAAACACCTAGAATCCTTGTAGTCGCATGTGAGCTGTGACAACTGCCATGCACTTTGTGAAAACTCTGGGGGCTGTAGAGAGTTCGAAGGGCAGTACTCTGAACTGGTAGTGACTGGCTCCCACACGGAAGCGCAGAAATCTCCTTGATGGCCTGTCCACTTTTATGTGGTAGTATGCATCTTTAAGATCTATCGAGCACATCCAATCATCTTTTTCCAAAAGTGGGAGGATAGACTGTATTGTGACAATCCGGAATTTTTGTAATCACAAACTTGTTCAGTACACTGAGATCCAAAATTGGTCTCCAGTCCCTGGTTTTCTTTGGCACCAAAAATAGTCTTGAGTAGAATCCGGATCCTATCTGGTCTGGAGGGACTATATGGATGACTCTTTTTCTTAGCAGCTTTTCTGTCTCTAGTGCTGCTTCTTCCCTTTGACTGGGTGGAACGTCGGGAAGGTTTTTTGAAGGGACAGGACAAAGATCTAAGAGGATATGATAACCTCTGGTTATAATCCTTTGTACCCAAGAATCGGTGGTGATGGTTAGCAAGGCAGAAGGGTACAAAGAGAAACGATCCCCAACCGCCTCCAGAGGAAAGGAGTTGGGCCGCTCTTCAGGAGCGCTGGTAGGATTGGCCAGGGAAAGAGTCCCTGGAACCCTGGCTATGTGGACTCCCTCTGCCCCAAAAGCAGCGTCTTCCCTGTGAGTTTCCCCCTCTGCCTCTATGGGAGAACTTGGCCTGTGTGTCACGGAAAGGACTCTGAGATTTCTTGAACCATATCTTCCCACTCTTTTGGTTTTGGGAGAAAGCACGTTGAGGGGAAGAATAACGGACACCTATGGCAGAAAGGGTCTTATAGTCCTGTTTACATCTGGCCAGTGTGCTTTTAACTTTGGGTCCAAACAACGAAGAGGCCTCAATGGGAGTGTTAAGAAAGGAAGCCTTAAAGGGTTCCGCGAAATTGCACCAGCGCATCTAGGCTTGTCATCTCAAGACCACAGCTGGAACTGCCGCTCTAGCTGCTCCCGCTGATGCGTGAGATATCAGTTACATAGAGGAGTTAGATATTGATTCAATGGTGGCCAGCTGAGAGGCCACTTTGTCATGGACCTCATCAGACACGGCACCAGCCAAGGTTTCAGAGAGCTCGGAAATCAGATCCCTTTGAAGCCTGGTAAAGTGTGCCATATAATTCAGGGTCCTGATAGTAAAGGTCACTGATGCAAAGGTGCGCTTCCCTATCCTATCCAGGGCCTGGGACTCTGTTAGGCGGGTGGACAGTCTGGCTTTCTTCTTCCGCCAGATCCTTTTTTGTTACGACCGCCACCACCAGGGCATCCACAGCAAGACCTTTAGACCAATGTGGATGCATAGCAGGAGGGGACAAAATCTTATCTGGCCTCCAGGGAATAGCCTCAACGGTGTCAGGAGCCTTCCACGCACGCTGCACGATGAGCCAGACAAGTTCATTGGCAGGTGGAGTAACCCAGGAGGTAGGGGGCCAAGCGCGAAAAGCCTGCAAGAACAGAGACTCCTCAGAGGTCAGATTAGAGGACTGCCAGTCACCTCTCTGTTTAAGGACTTTGAGGATATCCCCAAAGGATACCTCAGAGGGTGACAGAGGGGATCATTCCCCATCATCAAAGTCTGTGTCTTCAGTGAGGGACTTCTCTGTGGAGTCCATGTGCTTCCTCTTACACAAACTTTTCCGGAGGACTTCCTCAGAGAGAGAAGCTGGGGAAGACAGCAGAAAAGGGGTTTCCTGTGGGAATATGTCCTGAGGCCCTTGCACCCGGTGTCCGCCAGGTGCAACTTGTGAAAACAATGTAACTGAGGTTGGCAGGGGGATAGACACCACAGTATTGCCAGCAGAAGCCAGAGCCTTCTCCATCAGTTGAAAGGCTGGTCCACCTGAAGAGGGGTGAGTGTCCAGGACAGGGGTCATCCCTCCCCTAAGTGGCTCAGCCTGTCGACTCGGAGTCCCCTGATGGCTGTGGAACAGCAAATTACGCGTGTCACAACTGTCATCCTGGGTCATAGCAAAACTCTCCTGCCACGAAGACAACTGCGGTTCCTTAGTGAGATCCATAAAGGGAACCGCAGAGGGGGAAGACTGTGCTATATCCATGGACTTCAAAGGGAATGAAGGAGGAGAATAAGAAGGGGCCTTTGGAGATGGGTGATCACCTCCCAAGGAAGGATAGCTCCTGGGGGGCAGGATACCTCTGGCCAGAAGCACTTGATCCACAAGATGCAACACATTGTGTTCGGAAAGGCTTCTAGTGGACCTCACGGAGACTGAGGGAAAAACAGGTCTGTCCACAGACGAAACAAGCTCGGTGCCCACCTCACCAGTCCACACCGAGAACAACGGTGCAGAGAGAGACTGGACAATGGGTGTCTGCACCAAGGTAATCATTGGTGCTGAGGTCACGGTCTGCACTGACACAAGGATCGGTGCCGAAGTGGTTGCCGGTACCGAAGCTGGAACCGATAAAGTTGGAGCCAATAACTGAGGCGTCGGCTCTGAGTAAGATGTCGGAGCCGATGTGGTCAAGGTGTGCGCCGACTGAATGGTCAGTGCCGATGCAGTAGTCGTAAGAGACTGAACCGAAGAGCCCCTCGGTGCCGATATAGTGAAGGCTTCAGGGGAAGACGGAGCCGAGATCACTGATGGTGCCGAAGGCCTCAGTACCGAAGGTCTAGGCACCAAAAGCACTGGGGCTGACTGAGTGAGCTCTGAAGCCGAAACTTTAGCCCTTTTAGGTCTTGATTAGTGATAGTCCCCAGCCGGGGACAAAGGCAAGGACTTGGCCTTAGTAGGATCATCCAAAATTTTCTTATGGGCTCTTGGAGGGGTTGAAGCCTCCGACCTAGAAATAGCCTCTGAAAAGGGAGATGTGAGAAGTCCCTTCAGCAACAACTTATTTTTCCTTTCCAACAAGGTTCTGTTAGAAAAATTTTTAGAAATAGCACAGGGTGGGTCGACAGATAAGTGGGACACACCCAGGCAATAAACACACAAAGAGTGTGCATCCGATGTAGGTAATTTGTGTTCACAATCAGAACACCTTTTGAATCCCGGAATACCTTTCTTATCTGCCATGATAGAAAAAAAGGGGACAGTAGAAAGGGTACCAGCAACGGTACAAAAGAATACCCGAAGGTATGAAGAAAGAGAGAGATTATCAATGATGGTAAGAGAGAAATACCTTGCGGTAAAAGGTGCAGAGTAAAGAGAAGAAAACGTGGTCGCTAAATACGATAGGGTAAGAGACAACAAAATACAAACTTTTCTGACAGAAAAGGTTATATCTGACAACAAATATCTATACTGAGCTCAAGAGAAGCAGCTTGACACGACCTAATGGCAAAGCGGCAAACAAAATCTGGGGTAACAGGGAGAGGGGGGATTATGGGTAAGAGTTTAGCTCAAGAGTTTGTAGCTGACGCGACCTTGGAAAATGGCCGGCTCGGTTTCGAGGTCGGAACCGATACCCATGCGTAAGGAATGAACGAGGATTAACAATGTCAGATCTAGTATTTTCGCCTTCTTTACCAAAAGACATTGATAGAGTACATTCTTCTGGTTCAGTGTGCAACAGTACTAAACGGCATTTGGAAAAAGAACCAGTTCAGCTAAGTCAAGTTCCTGAACTACCCCAATCAACAGTAGTCACTGATATATTCGAGTGGAACAATCAGCATTACTTGTGTTGGTAGACTCTTATTCAAACTGGTTTGGGATAGATTTACTACCCAACCTAATGTCCACTACTGATATTACCAAGTCGAAATGCCATTTCGCAGTCCATGGTAGTCCACACAAAGTTATTTCTGACAATGGTACCCAATTTACCAGTCAGTTGTTTCAGAAATTTGCAACAGAGTAGGACTTTGTACATGTTACTAGTAGTCCAGAATACCGACAGTCAAATGGATTAGCTGAACGTGCAGTGCAGAGTGCAAAGCAATTACTAGAGAAGCGTGATAATACCAATTTTTTTTTTTAACTTACTCAATCTCAGAAACATAACCAGTGACAATATACTTGGCTCGCCTGCTCAGACACTTCTATCTTGGCAAACCAGAACAGCATTATCTATCAGTTCCAGTTTGTTGAGGCCTAAAGCTAACAAAACAATTACAGCCCAACTATTCAGAAAGCATTCTTTCCAGAAGTCCAGTTATGATAAATTGGGCTGATTTCTTCGTCCATTAAAAGAAAGAGAGACAGTGAGGATACAAATGGCAAAAGGTTTCTACCAGATTAGTCAAGCAACAGGCATATGTGCTAAGCCGAGATCCTACTTCATAGAATTTGAGGGTGTGAAGTACAGGAGAAATCGCAGACATCATCTTCCTTTATCAGAATCAATATTGCAGCATTGTTCCTGTGATACAGACTCTAGATCTCAGAGGAATTCAGACAATGTTCCTGTTGCAGAATGTGTCATATCTTCTACTTCCGTTCCTGATGTATCCAAAATTGAACATTCAGCAGAGACAGTCCCAGTTGCTAGAACTAGTTCTAATTTCTATGTCACATGATTTGGTTGTATTTCCAGATCTAGTGTGAAATACACAGCAACCTGCACATAACTGTCTGGGTCAACTTTCAATCACTGAAAACACATTTCACTAAATTTCAAATCACTGAATACTCATTTCACTGAATCACATACTGTTGGGCAAAAAAAAAACATATATGTCCTTTTCCCCACTGTAGTGCGATCCTGGAGTTAGTATATATAGTTGGGGTGTGGGGGGGCATAGCTCCTCATCTCCTTTTGGTTTTATATTGTTAGCTTTCAATGAAATAAGATTCATAAATATAAAAGCTAACAAGGTGGGGGCTGTGCCCCCCACACCCCCCTACCTATATATATATTAACTCCAGGATCGCACTTCAGTGGGGAAAAGGGCATATACGTTTTATTTGCCCAACAGTACTTACATTCAGTGATTTGGGTTTTCAGCGATTTGTTGAGGGTGAACTGAAACTCAGTGAAATGTATTTTTAGTGAATGAAAGAAGATCCAACTGTCTATATGTATTTAGCTCTGTATAATTGCATGACAAAAAATTATTTTGTATTATTTGAATGTCAGATGAGATCGGGCACTTTCATAGGTTCAAAGGTGTGTACTAGGCTAATGGCCCTGGGGCCTTTACAAGCCAAGCCCATAGAAGTGCCCTGCCACCATCGTTATTTCCCAGTACCTCTACAAGTAGAGCCACTGGAGTGATTCCCGGGGTTAAATTTCTATTTCCTATCCACTCATCAAGATTTTGCCTGAAGACGGCAAGTGAGGTGCTCTGCTTAACATGTATGGGAAGTCTATTCCAGAGCATGGGTAGTCTCTGGGTTATGAACCTGTCTCTTCAGCATGTTCTGTTGAATGTGGTAATGAGGTTGAGGTCTCTGGAGCGTGTGGTGCAGAGGGATTGAGATTTCATTAGATGTAACATTTTTAACAGAGCTGAGACAGACATGACTTTGTATGTCAAGCAGAGATCACCTCTTAGTAGCCAATATGAGACAAAGAATAGCTGGAGTTTTTTTAGTCTGTCTGTGTAGGACAGTGTTTAAGGCCTAGGATCCTCTTCATGAGGTACTTCTGTGGCCTCTCCAGCTGTTGCAGGTGTCTCTAGTGAGGTACATGCCAAATGGGGCATTATACTCTATGACTGGTCTAATGAGGGAAGAGTAGAGCGAAATCATGACCTTCTTCTTCCTGGATGCAAAACCCTTGGTAATGAGATGTGCCACATAGGAGGACTTTCTGACCACAGTGGCAATGGGGTGGTCGAAGTAGATGTTGCTGTCAACCTGTGTCCACAGATCTCGTGCTCAGTGGGTTCCCACTGACATGGTAATGAGTGGAAAAAAGAAGTGATGTACCTACCATAACGTTCCATGTTAGTTGTCTTCATCTCGCCTTCCTTCTTGCTGGCATCCTACAGAAATGCCTCACTGAGACCAATGAATGGTTTCGAAACTGTGGCCTTAAGCTTAATGCCAAAAAATGAATCATCATCCCCTTTGGGAAAAACTCAGATGTTAAGTTGTCTATCTCGCCTTCGTTCTTGCTGGTTGGGATCGGAGCCAATCCTCGGCTCTGACTCGGCCATCTTCAATAGCTGGAGAGCTGTTTACTGGCTCGAGGCTACCCCTTATCCCATAATGCCTAGCGATAGCTACCCAGATCTTGCTTGAAATAGCTAACTCCAGACATAACATAATAAACCAGTCAAGCAATCAGTTGACTATACCTGCCATATTCTCTAAGTCAATAGAGGAAACAAAAGAACACACAGCCAGTGAAACAGAAAAAAACTCCTCTCGATCCACTAGGACAGGGGGATGGAGGGTGAGACGCAAGAAGGAAGGCGAGATGAAGACAACTAACATGGAACATTATGGTAGGTACATAACGTCTTTATGTTAAGTTGTCTATCTCGCCTTCGTTCTTGCTGGTTGGGACAGTGTCCCTAGCACCTAAAATCCTGGCTGGCTCAGTGGAACAGACTCTTCAGAACAGTGGAACCAAAGTCAGCTCTGCTCCTGGAGACCATATCCAACTTGTAATGAGAAATAAAGGTATGAGGGTTTGCCCACGTGGCAGCTGCACAGATGGAATCCATGGGCAACCTAGACTGGAAGGCTACAGAGGTGGCCAAGGCCCTAGTAGAATGACCTTTCGGTTTAATAGGTAACTGTTTGTTCCTTAACTGATAAATGAAAGAAATAGTGTGTGACAACCATCTGGACAAGGTTACCTTGGAAACTGGGAGACCTTGTTTGCCCAAGGCATAAGAAAGGAATAGTTGGTCTGACTTCCTTACTTCTTTAGTTCTGTGCAGGTAAAAACGCAATTGCCTAAGAACATTCAACTGGTGTAGTTTGTACTCTGAGAAAAACATGCCAAATAAACCAATGCAGGTTCAAACTAAGAATGAATGAATTTCAACCACTGTGTAAGGTAAATAAGGCACAAGCACTGAATCACGAAGAATTTATTCCAAACAACTGCTCAGACTAAGCACTTTCACCAGTAAACTGGCTTCTTCAGAGTCATGCATGGGTGAGGTGCAGGGAGAGGTGGGGAGAACTCTCTAAGTTAAACGAGTTCTACAAAAAGGAGGGATACTATAAGCTAAACAATTATCTATCACAGAAACAAAACTGTTGCTAATAATAAAATATTAGAAAAGTTAAATTCTAGTGAAAAAGTTACACAAAAAACTCTATACAAGCTTGAGCGAGAAAAATTACACCTCACAGCTGAAGCGGCAAACGAGATCTGGGTAGCTATCGCTAGGCATTATGGGATAAGGGGTAGCCACGAGCCAGTAAACAGCTCTTGAGCTATTGAAGATGGCCGAGTCAGAGCCGGGGATCGGCTCCGATACCAACCAGCAAGAACGCAGGCGAGATAGACAATTTAACATCTGAGTTTTTCCCAAAGGGGATGATGATTCATTTTTTGGCATTAAGCTTAAGGCCACAGTTTCGAAACCAGTCATTGGTCTCAGTGAGGCATTTCTGTAGGATGTCTGCATCAGTTGGGGAGTTAATAATGGCTCCCAGCTTGCAGTTGTCTGCGAATTTGGACAGCCACAGTCCCTCAGTGTTGGCCTGGACTCCTGAGAAGTAGATGCCAAACAGGAAAGTACCCAGGACCGATCCCTGTGGGACTCCACTAGTGACTGGTCGGCAGTCTGACTTGGAGTCCGCTAATTTCCCACTGTGGGTTCTATCTGTGAGCCAATTTGCAATCTACCTAATGATATAGGGGCTGATGCCTAGTTTGCTAAGTTTATCAATAATTCTTGAGTGAGGAATGGTATCAAATGCCTTGACCAGATCAAGGTAGGCTGTATGAACTGCCTTACCTTCATCCACAGCTCTGGCCACAGACTCAAAGAAGTCAACCAGGTTGAGCAGGCATGATCTACCTTTCACAAAACCAAACTGTGTGGGATCTAGAGTTTAGAGATTCCCTATATCCTTGTTAATTAGGTCCATGATGATGCACTCCATAGCCTTACATATCAGACTCATCAGGCTAATGGGGCGATAATTTCCAGGGTCTGTAGTCATTCCATCTTTATGGAGAGGGATGACTGTAGCAGTGTGCCATTCGGTAGGGACAAAGCCTGAGGTGAGGCTGTGAGTGAACAGAGCACACAGATGTGGTGCCAGTTCACTTTGCAATTCATGTAGAACACAGCCAGGGATATTGTCGGGTCCCATGGAAGCTGTATTCTTGGCCTTCAATTGGCCAACAATTATGCCTTCATAGCTAGCTTTGGAGGTTCTGATGAGGCATCTCAACTATTCATTGAGGCTAATAAGGGAATTTTTCCAGTCTTGGGACTTCACCTTTTTCTGAAACAGTATCTTCTTTCTGTTGTAAAGTTTATTAATGTCAGGGGACCACCAGACTAGCTTCCTTTTTTTGGAGGAGAGCATCTTGGATCTGTTGGGTATAGCATGTGTTTGTACAGTGAACTGGTGTATGATTCAGCAGTCATGCATCTATTTTCCATTGGAATGGGTGCCTTGAAGTTAGCCATCTCTGTTTTTAGGAGTCCAAAGTCAGCTTTGGAGAAGTTTTTCATGGTGGATACCTTTGCGGGGGGTGTGGGTGAGATGTGGATTTCCATGGTGATTAGTTTGTGATTGGATCTAACCAGGGAAGTATTGACTACTGGTGTAGAGTAACAGTTGCCCATGATAGTAATAACCAGGTCAAGGATGTTGCTTCCTCTAGTAGAGGTAAGAATGAGTTGGTCCAGGGCATTGGAATTTATGAATTCCAGGAAGCATTGGGCCAGTGCATTGGTGCATGAGTAGTTTTCCCAGCTGATGGAGGGGTAGTTGAAGTCACCTATTATGAGAGTGTTGGGTTGGATCTTAATAGTTTCCAGGGTGCTTAGGAATGCGGAGTCTTGGGACATGGCTGTGACCTATAGCAGGCTACGAACTGAATCACCGTCTTACCCAATGTTAGTTGTACCTGGAGTATCTCAGATGCGTTATGCTGGGCTACTATTCTGGAGGTGTGCATATGCTTTACGAATATGGAGACACCACCACCTTTGGAGCTTCAGTCCAGGTTCTGGGGCCGAAAGGTGTGGAATGAGTTATAGCCTGGTAGAGCAAGTGTGCTTTAAACTAGGTCTCTATTACAGCACAAATGTCGATGTTCTTCATTTTGAGGAGTGCTTCGAGCGAATGCATCTTGAGATTTAGACTTCTAGCATTGAGCAAAACCCTCAGATTGCATTTATTTATAGCTGTTACAGTGGCAATTTGGTCTTTGGAACACTGCCTAAAAAGGCACTATATGGGGTGGCAACAGCCTTAGCCAGTACCTGGAAACCCAGGGTGACAGATGCAGGCCATCTCTGGCAAAGTATCAAGGTCTGTCAATCATGTCATCCCAAACAGACAGATATTGGATTCCCTTAGAATGACACCAGAAACTTAGCCAATTGTCAAACATTTTCTGTTTGTACTGTGGTATCATTCTGGACGATGATAGGATGCTGCTCGGGGCTAGGATCATACCTGCCTAGGCCACATAATCTGAGAGCTCCATATGTCTTTTTTCATGTAGTCCAGGGAGATGGGTCTCAGGTCATTCACACCCACATGGACAGTGACAGAATCATACTTGTACTTGTTGTGGAGTGACCTGAGTGTGTGTGTTGTGTCGGATTCTGGCACCTGATAGAGAGCTGACTGTTAACTTCTCCTTATTCAACCTAATGAGTGGGACATCAGTGTGCCTCACTATCGAGTCACCTATGATTACTGTATTGGGCAAGCTGTTTTGCCTTAGGGGCTTAGGCTGAGGGGCACACTTTATAGGTGAGCTATGTGTCTTGTGGTTTGTGCTGTGTTGTGGTGGTCGAGTGAATTTCTGATTTGGAGGTCTCTGCTGTTTGGGTAGATTTCTATTGACAGCCTTTCCGAAGGTGGGTGTGTGGTTTGTGTTTTATGTGAGGGCTGTGATGGTGGGTGTTCTGGATGTCTGTGTGTTTCATGTGGTGTGTTGCAAGTGTTGACCTTCTCCTCTTGACCAGCTATTCCGGTCTTGGCTGGAGAGTGGATGGCTTCCAACTTGGAGATATAGACACATCTCTCACAAGTCTGAGTGTTGGGAGGTAAGAGGATAGGGCTGTCTGTGTACATGAGGCAGTTGCTACACTGGCTCAGAATGCCCTTTCAGGGTGGTATGGCCGTAGGCTAGCCTACAGCACCTGGTATTCCCAGGCAGTCTCCCATCAAAGTACTAACAAGACCCAACCCTACTTAGCTTCTGAGATCAGACGAGATAAGGCCAATTAGATGTCAACCGGTGTCATCAATTATGCACAACCATTTCTCAAAGAGGGAGGATGTAGAATAGTGTGTGTGTGTTGTACCTTTAAGAAGTGTTTCAAGGACAGCACGTGCATATAAATAGCAAGCACGTGCTAGCTTCAGTACCATTTTAAGAGTGCAGCCAGTGAGCGAGCAAGTATGAATGTAATAGCTAGTTTGTTTAGAAGTTTACCTAAGTTAAAATTATTAAGCCTCAATCCTGATGTGTTTGTACATAAAGCTGCTTGAACAGAACCCATGTATGTTCATCTGCTTTATCCTGACCAGACAAGAAACACTCACCAAAGGACCTGAGGGACCACTCCTCTTCACTGAAATCAGTAGCCTCTGTAAAAGACTTCTACTGGGAGTCAACATACCTCCTCTTGCACTCATGCTTCTGGTAACCCTCACCAGTGGGATGATCTGGGGAGGATTCTGAAGCTGATAGAGAGCTCACAATATGGACTGCCTAGAAACTTGGAGGGGATGGTGATCCTGATATGATAGAATGTGGAAGACAAGGACCCAAAGAGCAAGGGTGGATCCAAGCAGGGGAGAGAAACCTGCTCCCTAGACAGAGAGCACTCTCTCACAGGCCTCAAAAGCAAAAACAAAAATAGGCCTTGAGAGCATCCCAATAGAATTCAAGGACAGTAACACACAAACGGTAGGACCTACATGACTAGGCAATGAGGCCGATGCCAGTGCTGATCTAAACAGAGCTAATGCTCCAAGGGGAAGGAATGGCTCAGAAAACTTTGGAGTCATGCCAACCCCCACAGCACCGACGCTGACACCTCAGCTCCAAGATCCACTGAGTTCCAAAACACTCTGAGTCAACTGGATTAGACACACAGGCCAAGATGGCAAAGACCATGTCTTCAGATCCAACACAGACAAACCCCAGGAATTGTCACAATCCAAGAAAACTGAATCTGAAAGTCACATGGAAAACAGCCACAAGTTGATGAAGGGATGGTCTGTGGCCCAAGACTCTGACAAGGGTCAGAGCCAAGAAAGCTGGATCTGGGTCCTGAGGAACTGACTCATCATTCTACCAATGTCAGCTTCACAGAAACTCTTGGAGGACTGCACCAGTCTTAGGGATGAAGTAGTGAAAGAGCGTCTGGACATCCTCTGAAAGGGTCTTTCTTGGAGTAAAGGCAATAACAGCATAAAAGAAACCAGCTCTAGGGAAAAGCATGGTTCTGGGAGTGAGGGACTGCCAGATCAACTAGTGAGAAGCTCCAGAGCTGGGAGAGGATCCAAGGGTTTATGCAGTTTGGGGGCAGGGCCAGAAAAGCTTAACTGGTCTGGGAAATGTTTCTTTGGATCCTTGTGCCTTTTCTTGTCCTTGTTGCAAGGCTTGTCAGCACTCTTCTTGCCTCTAAATGTCTCAATATTCAAGCAGGGGAAGATGAAGAAGAAGAGTGTGGGAGGGAAACTTCTCCTGTTGTGGCAGGGAGTAGTCCCTTAAGAACCAGTTTATTTCTTCTCTTGGTCAAAGCCCTGGAACCGGAAAAAGTGCAAATAGAGCATTGCTCATCAAAGTGCAACACCTCAAAATAGTACATGCACTCAGCGTGAGCATCTTTCAGAAATTTGTGGCCACAAGCTACACTTTTTAAACCTGATGTTTTTTTTTTCCTGTCATTTCTCTAGAAAAACCACCAATACAACAATAACAGGGTCTATATTACTTTATCGAATACTTACATCGAACGTTATATGGTCTACACCATATGTTCAAAGTTGCATGTATTTGAAAATTAAATTAAAAAAAAAATTAAAAAAAGGAAAAACTTACCTAAACGTTTTACGCAGGGGGGCAAGCCCCCCTGCACCCCCCACACCCACCACTCTTTAAATAGACCAACTATGACATCGCACTACAGTGCAGTAAACTGAAATCTTCTCTACGGAGATTTCCGCTTTAATTTTCAAATATTTGCAACTTCGAACATATGGTGTCGACCATATAACGTTCGATGTTGTAAGTATTCAATAATGTAATATAGACCCCAATAACAGTGCCAAATATACAACTAAACTAACTATGGCGACTATAACTATAATGACAACAATAACACTATAATCAAGCAGGGCAAAACCACAACACCACTAGAGAAAAACAGTTCAAATGAATCCAAAGTGACAGGTCAACAGGCACCAAAAAGGCGAAGAGAAAAACTTTTTTTTTTTTTTTTATCTAAAAGAAAAACAGAAGGTAGGTAAAAGAAGGAAAAGCCAGGTGAATTTATTGAAAGCAGTTAACTGGAGATATGTCAAAAAGAACACTTATCTGTCAACCAAGCACAGAGCTAGGAGATCACATCTGATTCAAATGAATGGCAAACAAGATTTGGGGAAATGTGCTAACTACAAGTAAGAGGAGGAGTCTGAACTTTGACTACAACGTCTGAGAGTGGCCATAGTCAGAATGTAGCTGGATCTGGTAACCTATCTGTTAAGGAATGGATGGAATTGATAACATTGGATCAAACTCGTTTCTTTGATCCACTAAAGCCCTGGCCCAAAGGAAGAATAGGGCTCACATTCAATATTCAAATCATCTGCCCACAAGTCTTTTAGGAGAATCACATGTCCACAGGCACTGCGTTTTTTAAAACCAGAGGCCTTCACAAACATCTTTAGATAATATACACAAAGATAAGGTCTAGTGCAACACTATCCTAACAGAAAATTAGAACAACAAGAATACACAACTTCAAGAAAAAAAACACAAAAATAGTAATATTAATAGCATATGAAGATTTGTTTTTTTTTTTTTTTTTTTTTTAAATAGGATGGACAATACAGGCGGGAAGTGAAACTACCACAGGAAAAGTCATAGAGAAAATTTGGCAGAGAAGTATTTAAGAAGAAATCTCTTAGACATAAAATAATTTAAAGGGAACAAGAAGGAAAAGACCTAAAAACCTTAGCAAAAATAGCGAGAAAAAACTGACACTAATCACTGAACCCTCGCACATCAGTCCTGGAACTTTCAGCTGGCAAATGAGATCTAAGGTACTCTAGGGGACAGGAAGGAATTATGAGTCGGGGGGAAGCCTGAGTCCTGCATTCAAGAACATGGAAAAAAGGTATAGATAGATGTGGATTCCTGGGACTAAAGCCTATTTTGACATATGCTGAATCGGACATAAAACACAACACTGGATCTGTGGTTGTTGTTTGTCTTTCGGGTTTTCACGGTTAGGGGTTGCCACAGCAGAACTCCGGTCCGCTAATGACTGGCAATTGGTTTTTATGGTGTTGATTTGCCAGCCCAACGCCCAACCTTCAACAAAGGCACGCCCATTCAACGCATGTCTTTCGAACGCCCACTTGACTGCGGGGAGGACATGCAGACTCCACACAGAAGGCACTCCCAACCCAAGCTGAGAATCGAACGGGAGAACCTCTTGCTGTGAGGCAACAACGCTACTGCTGAGATACACACACAAAAAAAATAGCAGCTTGAAGGAAGTAACAACCAGTAATTCTGATGGCTCCATTTGTAACAGTTAACATTCATTGTGATAAAACAGTAGGAGATAAGGTTATATTAGAATTCTGCTCATCTTCCCAAATTTGAACACAATGCATAATAATTAGAAGTTATGTACCTACCATAACGTTCCATGTTAGTTGTCTTCTTCTCGCCTTCTTTCTTGCTGGATGGGTTCGGAGCCGATCCTCGGCTCCGACTCGGCCACTCTAAAAGCTCGAGAGCTAGTTCCACCGGCTCGAGGCTCCCCTATATCCCACAATGCTAGGCGGTAACTCCTCAGATCTCGTTTGAAAGCTAAGGCCAGCAATAAAATTCCATAAGGAACAAAGAAAAACTCTTCTAGGTCTGTCCTGGCTAGGGGGAAGGAGGGTGGGACGCAAGAAAGAAGGCGAGAAGAAGACAACTAACATGGAACGTTATGGTAGGTACATAACTTCTAAATGTTAAGTTGTCAATCTCGCCTTCATTCTTGCTGGATGGGACCGCGTCCCTAGCACCTTTGTCCCGGGTGGCCTATCGGAACAGACTCTTGAGTATAGTGGAACCAATGTTGGCTCGGTCTCTAGAGGCCAAGTCCAACTTATAATGAGAAATGAAGGTATGGGGAGAAGGCCAAGTAGCTGCAGAACAAATCGAATCAATAGGCAGCCAATCTTGGAAAGCTACCGAAGTGGCTAAAGCTCTAGTTGAATGAGCCCTGGGTTTGGATGGCAACCGTTGATGTCTTATCTCATACACTAGGGTAATCAACGAAGTAAGCCATCTAGAGAGAGAGACTTTAGAGACTGGAAGGCCCATTCTACCTTCTGCATAAGAAACAAACAGTTGGTCAGATTTCCTGAATTGTTTGGTCCTGTCTAGATAGTACCTAAGCTGGCGGTGAATATCTAAACAGCGTAACTTTTGTTCTGACCTATTAGAATAATTTGGGAAGAAAACGGGAAGCTCAATGGTTTGATTCAAATTTGCCAATGAAGCTACTTTGGGCAAAAAAGACGGGTTAGTACGCAAGGACACCCTGTCTTTATGAAATACTAAATAAGGGGATCGACTACACAGAGCATGAAGTTCAGAGACTCTTCTAGCTGAGGTGATAGCTACTAAAAAGAGTGTCTTTCACGAAAGTAATTTTATAGAACATGAAGCCGCAGGTTCAAAGGGGGAAGAATTAAGGATGCCAGAACCAAGTTGAGATCCCATTGAGGAGGAGGATCTTTGATGGGTGGTTTGAGTAGAAAGACTCCCCTTAAAAAGGCCTTGCAGAGTTTGTGAGACATGATAGAGGACTCTGAGACTCCAACATGAAAGTTCGAAATTGCAGCCAATTGAGCTCTAATGGTAGAAGGGGACGAACCTGCATGGAAAAATTCGGCTAGAAAGTCTAGAACTGTTTGAATAGAAGCAGTGAAAGGATCTATGTTCTTTGACTGCGCCCAATAGGAAAAACGTCTCCACTTGCTATGATAAATCTTCTGAGTGGAAGATTTATGAGAGGCAATTAAGATATCTCTAACTGAGTGAGATATCAAAGGAAGCCTGGCTAAGGTCGGAATTGGAGGAACCAAGCTGTGAGGTTCAGAGAGGGAAGGGAGTGGTGCAACTGACCCGATTGATGGGTCAAAAGGTCTGGAACTGGGTCCAGATGCCAAGGTTGTTCCAACAGATAACGGTGGAGAAAGGGGAACCAAATTTGTCGAGGCCAGTAAGGGGCAATGAGGATCATAGAAGCTTCCTGAGCGATGAATTTCTGTATCAGGTGGGATATCAGTGGGAAGGGAGGGAAGGCATAGAGAAGTCCCCGGGGCCAAACGTGCACTAGAGCGTCTCTGCTGGGATGGCCTGGTTGGGGAAAGAGGGTGAAAAAATCATCGCACTTGCTGTTTTGGGGAGTAGCGAAAAGGTTGCAGCAAGGCCTGCCCCACTTTCGAAAAACTTTCTCCAACACTGAGTTGTTCAGAGACCACTCGTGAGGCATGAGAATAGCTCTGCTCAATTTGTCCGCAATCATATTGGACTTCCCGGGGATGTGCGTTGCTAACAGAAATCGCTGAGAAGAGATCGCCCATTGCCATAGTCTGAGTGCCTCTCGACATAGGGGGTAAGACCTGGTTCCGCCTTGTTTGTTGATGTACCACACTACAGACATGCTTTCTGTTTGGATTGCTATAGTTCCTTTGGGAAGAGAGTCTTGTAGGGCTTGCAACGCTAGGAGCACTGCTCTCATCTCTAGGACGTTTATGTGCAAGTGGCACTCGAACGGTTGCCACATGCCCTGGACTGTCCTGCCCTGGAAATGCCCCCCCCCCCACCCGATCAGGGAGGCGTCCGTTGTCACTGTAGCAACCGGAGGGGGAGGGACAAAGGGACTCCCTAGGAGGAGCTGAGGGGATGTGATCCACCAAGAGAGATGACTCTTGCACGATTAAGTTATCCGAACAGGATGGGACATTGGAAGACTTTGATAAGACCATTGTGTGAAGAGCATCCATTGTAAAATCCTCATGTGGAAGCGAGCTAATGGTAGGAGAGGGATGGCCGCAGCCATGATCCCCAAGACTTTCAGGATCTGTCTGGCTTTGACTTTGTTGTTCTGTAAAAGAAGAAAGACCTGTTTGTGAATGTCTGCTATCCTCTGCTCTGTGAGTCTGGCTGACATCTTGACTGTGTCTAGATTTGCGCCTATGAAAGTAATAACACGACAAGGCGACAAGACAGACTTTTCGTAGTTTATTGAGATGCCTAGTGCCTGACATGTGCGAAAGGTGTAGTCTCTGGCGAGGAGTAAGAGATGCCTGGTGGGGGCTGTAAGGAGCCAGTCGTCTAAATAAGGAAACACCTGGAATCCTTGACGTCTCAGATGAGAAGCTACCACTGCCATGCATTTGGTAAACACTCGGGGGGGGGGCTGTAGTGAGACCAAAGGGCAGGGCTCTGAATTGAAAATGACTGGTTCCCAGCCTGAAGCGGAGAAATCTCCTGGAGCGTCGATTCATCTTGATGTGATAGTACGCATCCTGGAGATCTATAGAGCACATCCAGTTGTCCCGCTCCAAAAGGGGGAGAATGGACTGCAGCGTGACCATCCGGAACTTTGTTTTCTTGACAAACTTGTTCAAGTTGCTGAGATCCAAAATGGGTTTCCAGTCCCCTGTTTTCTTTGGAACCAAAAAGAATTTGGAGTAGGTTCCGGATCCTACTTGGTCTGCTGGCACTGGTTGAATGGCTCTTTTTGCGAGCAGCTTTGAAATTTCTAATGCTGCTTGCTCCCTTTGACTGGGTGGAACGTCTGGAAGGGATTTTTTGGACAGCTTCGGAATGAAAAGAAAAGGGATTATGTAGCCTTCGGAAATGATAGACTGTACCCACTTGTCTTGAGTTAGGGATAGCCAGGCTTTTGGGTACAGTGACAACCTTCCCCCGACTGCCTCCGAAGGTGGACAGTCGGGCAACACCTCAGGGATGCTGAAAGGGCTTGTCGGAAAAGGATTCTCGACTGCCCTGATTCTGCGGGCCCCCTCTGCCTCTGGGACGGCGTCTACCATTGTTGTTCCCCCCTCTGCCTCTAGAGGGGAATCGACTCTGTGCGTCAGGCAAGTCTCCTTGAGATTGTTTACGGAACCACATCTTTCCCCCCTTCTGACCTTTGGGGTAAGGTCTAGAAGGAGTAGAAAAACGGACTCCGACGGCAGAAAGAGTTTTGCCATCAGTCTCGCACCTAGTCAAGGTTTCCTTCACTTGAGGATGGATGATCCATCAAAGGGGGAATTAGTGAAGGACGCCTTAAAGGGGTCCGCAAAGTTACAAAGCCGCATCCAGGCGTGCCTACGCAAGGCTACACCTGTACCTGCTGCTCTACTTGCTCCATCAGCCGCATATGAAAGGAGGCGCATGGAGGAGTTGGTTATAGAATTAAGGGTAGCCAGCTGAGAGTTCATCCTATCCTGAAAACCCGCAGCTGTTGGGTCCTTCAGCATCTCACTCGCTTCCTTGAGTAAGTCCCTCTGAAGTCGAGTAAAATGACACAGGTAATTCAGCGATCTCATTGTAAAGGTCGCTGACGAGAACATCCGCTTCCCGTACCTGCCCATTGACCTAGACTCCTTGTTAGGAGGATGAACAGGTACCGAAGGATCAGCTAACTCCTTCTTGGTAGCTGCAGCCACCACCATAGCATCAACTGAGATGCCTTTGGTCAGAAAATCCTTGTCTTTGGGGGCCGTGATGAACTTAGATGGTCTCCTGGGGGTGGGTTCCACTGAGTCAGGAGCCGCCCAAGCCTTCTTTGCCACCACTTGCATAAGGGGGTCAAAGGGAGGGGACACCCAGGAGGTGGAAGGGCGAGAGCCAAACGCCTCAAGGTACACTGATTCATCCTCTGAAGGGTTGAGGGCTGGCCAATTCCCCCTCTGTTTTAAGATTTCGAGGATGTCTGCAAAGGAGACATCTTCAGAGGGGGAACGAGGGGAACCTTCAGAATCCTCTAAATCAGTGTCAGAGGTGACAGACTCAGGGGAGTCAATGTGCTTCCTCTTACACTGCCTCTTCCTAGGGGGGCTCTCCTACAGGGTCAGGAGAGGCCTCGAAGAGGAGGAGATCCCCACAGGGGAAACTTGAGGAGCTGGCTCTCTACGGTCGGGGACAAGAGAGTGAGTAGAAATCACCGGAGGCACTATGGAGGGAAGGGCAGAAGGAGCCAACTGTGGATTAGAACCTGGTTCCAACACGCTCCTCATGACCTCAAAGGCACCCCTGTCAGGCAGAGCCGGAGGTCTCCGTTCCGAAAAACTGAAAACCTCCCCCGGCACCGACAGTGATGGCTCCGAGGCCGATGTCGGAGCCGAACTCACCAGCGCTGAAGCACCGAGAGGGAGAGCGGGGTCGGACAAGGGTCCGATGCCACTCGCCCCCTCGGAGCCGACGAGGGAAGTCCGGCGCCGAGATTCTTCCAAGGAAGACATCGGAGCCGACGACGGAACCGAAGACAGAGGTATCGGTTCCGACGCCACCACAGTCTCGGGTCCGAACCGCCCCGGCTCCGAACTCAAGAGAGTCAGAGAAGGCATATTTTGAGTGGCGGGGGTAGTCTTCGACTGTTGAGTCGGACTTTGAAGCATTTGGGCTAGTGCCTCGGACTTAAGAAGTCGACTCACTACTCTCTGAAGGTCGTGGTCCGATAACCTGGAAGACCTAGAAGAGTGGGATCTATGGCTCCGTTCAGACAGCAAAGGTGATGCTGGAGCCGAATGAACGGAGCTGATAGATGGGGAACGGGACCTCTTCTTAGTTGTCGGCTCTGACAACTTGATCGGAGCTGACTCAGTTATGTCTTCCTCGGCTCCGGCCAGAGCCGAGGACAGCGTGGGTACATGCATTCGAGATTCATCGGCTCTGGCCGGAGCCGATGTTCGAATGGACTTAGAGCCCCCAGAAGTCGGCTCAGAGGCTGCAGCCGAAGGTCTGGAGGACTTCGAGAGTCTCCCCGATGACTGAGTGGAGGGACCCTCAGGCTTTAATAAGCCTCTGAGAATTAATTTATTTTTTCGCTCCTGCAGGACTCTAGGGCTGAAGCCATGGCAAACAGCACATGAGTCCTGCAGGTGCAAAGGTCGCAGGCAGTAAACACAAGAAGTGTGACCGTCTGTCAGAGACATCTTCTGACAGCACGAGTCACACTTCTTGAAGCCTGAGACCTTTGATTCTTTGGACATGTCCAAAGATAAGTAAAAGTGTAACCACAAACACACACACACACACACACACACACACACACACACACACACACACACACACACACCGATTACACTTTTAAAACAATAAACTTTTAAATTTTAACTTACAAAGTTTTAAACAAAAAATTTCCCTACAAAACACAGACACTCCAACTACCAAGGGAGGGAGGAGAGGGCCTAAAGCCCAAGGGAAAGGTTGGATAATTTAGGATAGGTAAACTAACGAAAATTAACTAAAAGGGATTAAAGGTATTTAACTATTTAAGTTATAAAGGGGAGCTAACTTAAAGGGGTTTCTGACTGACTAAAAACTGTCAAAAGATTCAACTAACCTGAGCCGGTTGAAAAAAGCACCTCGATCGCGTAGCAGCAAACGAGATCTGAGGAGTTACCGCCTAGCATTATGGAATATAGGGGAGCCTTGAGCCGGTGGAACTAGCTCTCGAGCTTTTAGAGTGGCCGAGTCGGAGCCGAGGATCGGCTCCGAACCCATCCAGCAAGAATGAAGGCGAGATTGACAACTTAACATCCTGAATTTCCTGAAACAATACAAGAGAGTCAGGCACTGTCTTCACCACCCTGACAATGAGTGCTGACATCACCAGTAACTTACCTTAAAATACATATTGTAAAGCAGGCCACTCGGGAATTCGTGGCACCCCACCAGTCTGCCCTAAAAAACGGAAAAATACCGAGGAAGGGTACAGCTGACAGGTATGATTAAACATCACCATTTTAATCTCACCTCTTCCTATACAGGCTATTAACTGTTGAGCCTCATTTCCTCAAGTCCTGCACAAATATTTCCATTTGCACTTCTCTTGGTTTCTACATTCCCCTACTTATATACAAATATTCATAAAATTTGTAAAATATCTAATATAAATCGAAGATCTCTGGTTACTCTCGTCACAGACTCCTTAGTTTAGTAATAACACATTCTCCTCTGCTGCGCAAGTCAGTGTGCTAAAAGTTAATGTCCTGGAGGTGTTACCAAGAAATAGTTGCCTAACAAAAAACTTTCTAAACCCATGCATAGTATCACTTAATGTTTCCCTTCAGGATCTGTGGTAAAAAAATAAAAATAGGCTTTATTCCCAGATATCGATGTCTGTCTCTCCCAGGATTAAAACTGGGAAGGAGAGATCTGCAATTTCACATTAAGGTTGTTTATAGTTCAGCATTATTCAACAGTCTCAAAGCAGAAATTATATGAGTTAACACATCTGCTTACAAAAGTAATCTCACTTCTCCCAAATCTTCACATATGGAACCACTTGAGTAAGTCAGTGGCTATGTAAAGAAAATGATAGCTAGTGCTGTCCCATCCAGCTACAGTTATAAATATATATCAGTTCTAACTACATTATCATTTTGTGAGAAATAGTGAAAGTTAAAAAGAGCTTAGATTTACTGCTGGGGAAAAAAGTATTACTAGTCTAGATGTCATACACCAAAAGGAGGGGAATATTTATGGCATCAGTCATTATTGGTGACTACAGGAAATGTTTCTATAACCAAATCATTGAAGCAATCAGTGATCATGTATCCACTGGTGAAATTAATTCAGGTATTATATCCGCAAATTACTGGTGGAATACATTTATTCAGGAACTGGCTAAGGAAAAAGGCATCACTAGGCAAGCACCTCAAAGAATGGAACAACAGATACAAAAGAATATCAGAGGGACCTAGAAGGGAAAAAAATAACTTAAGAACATAGACTTCTGAAGAAATGTATGAAAATATTTGGTATGGAAGATGTGAATTCAGTTGTAGGAACTCAAGAGAGAATTTACATATTATTCCCCAAGAAACCATAACTGGCGTAGACTGGATACAAAATATATTTCACTGGAAGACGTGAATTTAATTGAAAGCTTCAACACATATCCAATAACTATTTCAATTAATTCACTGATAGAAACTAAGGCAAAAATAAGGGCACAGAGTAAAAATTAGACTCTCATATTGTCCTACTTACCTGTTAAAAAATAGAATTTAAGGAATGGGTATTAGAAATTATTAGGGAAAACAGAAATTTCTTGAGAAAAGATAGTTACTCAGCGGAATAAAATGAAAACAGAGTTTAAAAATAGGGTAAAACTGAAAGAGATACATATAAGAAGAAGAGATTATTTAGCGGAGCTAACAAAGGTTAAAGTACTGCTGAATAAGACGTATTTCACAGAAGAAGAGCAAATGCATAGTTCTAAAGGGAAAATAACTATATGTCCAGAGCAACAAAGCGGTTAGCAAAACAACCTGGGCAACCGAAAGTAGAAAAGGTTGTTGCCAAACTTAAGGAGCCTATAGCAAGAAAAATAACCAGAGATCCTATAAAGATATTAGAGACATTTTGGAAATTATATGAAAATCTTTATAAAACAAAGTAATGTAGAAACTAAGAGCAGGCAGAAAGTACAGTTGTGCACACTTACCATAAATGTAGATGTTTGAGTTTATTCACTGTTGCAGTCCTAATAAATGGGTTATCCGGCTCCCGGTAGCCCTCGGTCGGCCAGAATACCAAAGGTAAGTAAAAATGACGTTGGTTGCCATCGGGTTTGTAAAGGACATGAGGGTGTCTGATACAAAAGGAGGCATTCAATGTCACTTCCTCAGTCTTTCTTACTATAACAGTCAGGAGACCCCAGAAAATAAGGCTTAAACCAAAAACCAATTTGAAAAATAACAAATTAAGCCTGCACCTCCGGAAAAGAGAATAGGAGAGGACCAAAAAAGGGGAAAGAAGGGAGTGAAACCAGGACTGCAACAGTGAATACACTTGAACATCTACATTTATGGTAAGTGCACACAATTGTACTATGTTCATTGTGTTTCAGTGTTGCAGTCCTAACAAATGGGTTGACTACCAAAGCCCAGATAAAAAAGGGGGAGGAACCAACAGCATCAAGGGTTGGAGATGATGCCCTGCAAAACAGCAGTGGCAAACCCTGCCCTGGCTCTGGAAAACAGAAGCAAATTATGATGCTTTGTGAAAGTGTGACCAGAAGACCATGTGGCAGCCTCCAAAATGTCTTTAGTAGGGACACCCCATAGAAAGGCTGTAGAAGTGGAAGCCGCTCTAGTAGAATGGGTCCTAACCCCTTGAGGCAGAGCTTTGCCTTGAAAGGAATAACAAAAAGTAATGCAATGTGCAATCCATTTAGAAATGGTTTGCTTAGAAATAGCCTTGCCATGGGCTCCAGGGGCAAAACTGTCCAATAACTGTGCTGATTTCCAAAGGTCTTTAGTCCTGTCCAGGTAAAACCTGAGCTGTCTGTGCACATCAAGAGAATGTAGGATCCTTTCACCTCTATTGCGAGGATTAGGAAAGAAGGTAGGAAGGTGTATGGACTGATTAAGAGTCAGGCTGGAAACCACCTTAGGCATAAATGAGGGATTAGTTCTCAGAGAGACTATCTGCATGGAAAATAAGAAAAGGCTCCACGGTCATCAAAGCTTGCAGCTCTGAAACCCTCCTTGCTGATGGTATAGCCAAGAGGAAGGCAGTCTTCCAAGAGAGAAACTTTAAATCTGCAGAGGCAGCTGGCTCAAAAGGAGGAAGAGTGAGTTTCTCTAGAGCAAAATTAAGATCCCAGGCTGGAGTAGGTGCTCTTCTGGGGGGTTTTAAATTGCAAGCACCTCTGAGAAACATTTTCATCAAGGGATGAGAGAAAATGGGCTGTTCAAGAGAACAACAGAGATGGCTGAAGCATGGATCTTGATAGGGGAAAAAGAAAGACCAACCTGAAGCAAATCAGCCAGGTATTCCAGGATCAGAGGAAGGGTAGGTTGAGAAGCAGACTCCCCTCTAGCCTGCATCCATTGAAAGAACCTTTCCCATTTGCCAGCATATGACTTCCTAGTGCTAGGCATCCTGGCCTCCCTCAGCATGTCAACCACCTGTTGGGAAAGGGAGGAAGAAAGGGAAGGAGTCATACAATGAACCATGCTGTCAAATGGAGAGACTGAAGATGAGGATGTAGAATGTTTCCCCTTTCCTGAACCAAAAGATCTGGCTTCAGAGGAAGATGCCAAGGAGGAAAATGGGAGAGACTGCAAAGCAGCGGATACCAATGCTGTCTGGGCCAGTCCAGAGCTATGAGAATAGTCCTTGGACGTTTGTCCCTGATCTTCACTAATACTCTGGGAAGAAGAGAAATAGGAGGGAAGGCGTACACTGATAGCAATGTCCAAGGGAAGGACAGAGCATCCACTTTCCAGGCTCTGCTGTGCTGCTGTCTGATGCAAAAGAGAGGTAGCAGATGGATGTCTGAGGAGGAGAAAAGATCCACCTGAGGCGTGCCCCAACATTGAATAATGCTGTAAAAGACTGCTCTATTCAGCTGACACTCATGAGGATCCAGAGTTTGCCTGCTTAACTCGTCTGCCAAAACATTGAGCTTTCCTGGAAGAAACTGAGCCAGGAGATGCAGGTCCAGGGATGCTGCCATGGACCAAAGATTCATGCTTTGCCTGCACAGGAAATAAGAGTGAGTCCCTCCCTGCTTGTTGATGTACCACATGACCGCGGTGTTGTCTGTCCTGACAAGCAGGGTCCCTGGAGAAAGAAGATGCCTGAAAGCTAGTAAGGCCTGTTGAACTGCAATCAACTCTTTTAGATTTATGTGCAGGTGCAACGGCTGGGCGTTCCAACGTCCCTGTATGCATCTGCCATCCAGGTGTGCTCCTCAGGCGTAGTCCGATGCGTCTGTAGTCAAAACTTGAGTGGCAAGAGGTGTCCAAAAAGGCATGCCCTTGTTTTGTAGACAGGCTGTTGCTCACCATAGAAACTCCGTCTGCAGAGAAGGAAGCAGAGGAATCATCATATCCAGGTCCTCTGTGTGTTGACACCAAATGTTCTTGAGGTACCATTGCAATTTCAGAATACAAGATGCCATGAATCCCAGAGCTTGCAGGTATTTCCTTGCAGGGAGCTGGGACAGGCTTGCCAAGTCCTTGAAGTAAACTAAAAGAGTTGTATGCTTCTCCTAGGTGAGATATATCACCTGGGCAGCTGTGTTCAGACTCGCACCCAGGAATGTTATCTCCTTGGATGGTACCATTTTCGATTTTTCCACGTTGAGTGTGTAACCCAGGGATGAGAGAAGAATCTTTACGAATTCCAGATTCTTTAATAGCTGTTCCTGAGAACTTGCTTGAATCAGACAGTCATCCAAGTATGGGTTTGTTTGTTTGCGTCTTTCGGCTTTTCCCAGTTAGGGGTTGCCACAGCGGAACTCCGGTCCGCTAATGATTGGTAGTGGATTTTTACGTACCGGGTTACCAGCCCTGACGCACAACCTTCAACGAAGGCATGCCCCATTCACGTATGCCTCCACACAGGAGATGCTCTAGCTGAGAATCAAACGGGACAACATCTTGCTATGAGGCGACAACGCTACCGTAGCACCACCACCACAGTATCAGTAAATCTGAATTTTCTTCTGCCTGCAAAAAGCAATGACTGGGGCCAGGCACTTTGTGAAGACTCTGAGAGCAGTAGATAAGCAAAAGGGCAGCGCAGAGAATTGGTAATGTTGCTCGCCCACTCTGAAACAAAGGTACTGCCTGCAACTTTCTCTGATAGGAATGTGCAGATAAGCCTCTTTGAGAGCCAAGGTTACCAGCCATGAATCCTTTTCTAGCAGTGGTAGCAACTGATGCAGAATGAGCATTTTGAACTTTGGAATTACTAGAAAAGAGTTCAGAATGTAAAGCTCCAGTATAGGAAGCCAGGTGCCTTCTTTTTTTTGGAACTAGGAAAAGCCTGGAATACAAGCCCTGGTCTACCTGCTGAGCAGGAACTGATTCTATTGCTCCCAGATGAGACAGAGACAACATTTGTTTTATTACTTCTGCCCTTTGGTTTGGAGGAACGTCTGGGAATCCCTTGGGAGCTGGAAAGGTGCGGAAAGAAAACTTGTGCCCTATGGACACTGTTCTGAGCACTCATTTGTCATCTGTGATAGTGGCCCAAACATCTGCAAAAAGGGCCAACCTTCCCCCCTAAAGGACTCTCCCAGCAAGCAAGAACAGGCAGAAGTTGTAAAAAGTCATTGAGATTGTTTTGATTGAGATGTAGGCTTGGAGCTTCCCCCCTTAGAAGTGGAAGCCTGCCAATGCCTAGACCTTTGAGGGGTAGCCGCCTGCCTCCTAGAAGACTTGTAACCTCTAGTCCTGAAACGGTTCTGTCTGCTGGTATCAAGAATGGTCCAACTCTTGGAAGGGTAATTTCAGCTAAAGCGAGGCGGTTGAACTTGCAGAAAATCCTTAACAGTTTGCATGGACTTGGCCTTATCCTCCATCTTCTTCAGTATCTCCTCTGCTTTGCTGCCAAAACGACTGTCTTTATGCAAAGGTACATCCAAAAGCTTAGCCTTGACAGGTTCTGAAAGAGGCTGTTCTCTGAGCCAAGCATGCCTTCTAATAACAGATCCAGTAGCCGTAGCCCTGCTGGAGGCTTCAAGGATATCAAAACCACAATGCAAAGAATGCTTATTGACCAGACTGGCGGAATTCAGTAAATCCTGCATATCTTTACTCTCTGCCAAAAGAGGTACACTTGCTATCCTAGATTTAATAGCCTCCAAGGTGTGCTGCTGCTAGTTCAGCATATGAAAAAGACAATTGGTAGCCCTAATAGCTAGGGTGGCAGAGGTATAAACCCTTCTTGCCCCACCTATCTAGGTTCCTAGACTCCCTGTCAGCGGGAACAGGATTCCTGGTTACAGTGGCCTTAACTCCTTTAGGGCTCTGAGAAATAACTTCTAGATCTGCCAACGGATTCCTGAAAAGAAACAGATGAGAATCAGGGACTCCGTAGTACCTGTCAGGTTTCCTGGGAGCAGGAAGAACCGAATTTGGAGACAAGGAATTTTCCAGAAAAACATCATCAACAACTTTCAACACAGGGGGAATAGCAAGAGGCTTATGCTGAGGTAAATACAGAAACTTCCTAATCTGTTTATTGGATTGGGGATAATCCTGACTTTCCCATTTAAAATATTCTCTGAGGGTATTTAAAGTATCATCAAAAGAACAATCCTCTGGAAGAGAGGCTGAAGGGATGGACTCCTCTGCATCTGAATCCTCAAAAGGAGAAAAAGGCTGAGAAAATTCCTCTTCATCAGAACCTGAGCAGGACAAAACCTCAGGAGAAACATCCCTACTCCTTTTAGAAGGAGGAGGCTGAGAACCCCTAATAAGAGTCAACAAATCATTAGCCATTTTAGCCATTTGGGATTGAGGGGAACGAGAAGAAGCTGGAGCCTGCCTTTTCACAGGCTTCCGAATGAAAGATTTACCTGCGAGCCTGAAGGACTTGAGAGAGGCCTGGCGACTGCCGAAGATGAAGCAGAGGAGGAAGGAAGAAGTTTGCTGTCAGAATGCAAACCGGATGTCTTGGACACCAGAGTCAGCTTAGCGGTTCCGGCTCCAGCAGAAGAGGCGACCGGCGACAGGTCAGAAGGCAAAACGGCGGCTGGAGGCCTAAGGGACTCGGACTCAATCAAGGCCTACAGTTGTACATCTGCGGATTGCAGGGACTGCAAAGGCATCTCACTGGCTACCGCCTGACAGACGACCAACTTAACATCATCCGAAGACTTAGCTTTCTGCGGCCTGTCGCGGTCCTTATCCTTACGTTTCTTTGGAACATCCGAAGCCGGAACACTGGCAGATGCCATACCAATGAACTTAGGCCAAACACCAAAATGCCTAGCCAAAATCTTAGCCAGATGATGGATAGTATGCAGATTAAAGGAGGCACAGAGATGACACTTGGGAACGTTGTGATCAAGGCCTAAAAAATAATGCAATAGGAATGAAAATCTCTATGGGGAATCTGCTTTCCACAGGTAAGGCAATTATTAACTTTTTCTGACATTTGTTAAGGCAAGAAAAGAGGATCCCCAACGGAGCACTTAGCTGTAGTAGACTTCAACTCTTGTAGTCGGAAACCAACAAAGGTAAACTGCCACTCGTGCATGAAAAGCTTCTACTTCGGGCTCCGCAGCAAGGAAGACTGAGGAAGTGACATCTGCTGCCTCCTTTTTATTGGACGCCCTGACGTCCTTTACAACTGACGGCAACCGACGTCATTTTTACTTACCTTTGGTATTCTGGCCAACCAAGGGCTACCGGGAGCCGGATAGCCCATTTGTTAGGACTGCAACAGTGAAACACGATGAACATATGGAAATATTTATGGAAGACTTAACTATGTCAAGGTTAGAGGAAGATGATGCTCAACAACTAATAAGCAAGATAGGAGGAGGAGAAGAGATAAAAATATTGATGGTCAGTCTACAAGGAAGTCTCCAGGAAAATATGCGATTGCAGAGGAAGTTTGAAAAATAGGAGGGAAGAAAGTAAAAGATATTTGGAAGGTTTTATTTAACAGCGTTTTAAAAGGAGGGGAAACACCAGCATTTTGGAAGAAAGCTAGGGTGGCAGTATTGCCCAAAATGGTGTTTCTTATATGTCACACAGAAATTAGAACAGGTCAGTTAAGATCAATTACCTGTTAACTGGGGGAGGGGCTATGAACTAAATATTGCATTTAAAAATAAAATGCTTCAAGGCTTTACTGGAAAAGCTTTCTAATACTCTACCATAGAATCATGTGAGGGAAAGGTTAGTTAGTTCTTGTATTTTTTTCTTGTAATTTGTATTGCTTCATTCCCTTCTATTTTGTATATTGCAGTGTATTTTCATTGCACTGTTTTACTTCTATTCTGCTTCCAACTACATCTTCGAACTAGGAAAGAGAGCAGAGCTGTGTCTTGCGTGCCTCTCACAGAATTTAGAACAGGTCAGCTAAGGTTAATTACCAGTAAAATGAGGGAGGCACAAAGGGCTAAACTTTGTATTAAAAGGGAACAATTTAACATTTCCAGATTTTACTGGATAAGCTCACTCAGACTCTGCCATAGCCTGCAGTAAATTTGTACTGCTTCATTGCCTTCTTTTATTTTATATATTTTGGTGTAATTTCATTACAATGTGCTTTAATTATATTCTGCTTCCAACTGCATATTTAAATTGAGAAAGAGACCAGTGATGTGTATTCTGTGAGTCACACACAAATAAAAATTTTCGCCTGCCTACCTCTCTGGTGTTGTTGCGTTTTTAAACTCAACTGTTTCTCTAGTTGCCCACCCCTTATGTCAATTTGACCACAACCATCCTTCCCTCTCTTCTTTCATTGGCTATTGTGAGTAAGCGCAACATTATCATTTCATGACATCACCCCCCTTCAACTATTTAAACTTATTGTCCATCTCACTGCATTCCACAGACACAGAATACTAAGTCCCTACCCCCATCCAATCTATCTGGCTCTCTCCTTAGACTGCTAAAGCTTGAGTTACCTACTCTTTCATATTTAACTGCTCAGTGCACAGTGCGGCTCATAGCATATTAACGCATTTTCCATCTTACCTTTAAAACCTGCAACATCTAGACCAAGACCACCAATTATTGGAGATCCTACATTCTGCCTATCAGAAGTTATCTTGGGATAAGTGCTTCTGTTTTGCTTCCAGTGAGAGAAGGAACATAGGGACATGAATTCCTGGAGGCTGCTGTTCACCAGAAAGCCTAATAACTACTTCATAGGTGCCAGCTTGGAATATGAGATTATATTTTGCTCCTGGTGAGAGAAGGGCCAGACAACACTGATTCCTGTCTCTGACTAGGCAGTGACTGTTTGTGTGGGACTTTCTGACTGGTCTGGTTGCTTTTCAAGGTATTTACCAGGAAAAGGCTACAACAAGCCTCCAGACCATTGTATCATTTGGGGCAAGACTGGTGATCACCAAAGATTTAGTGGTCTGCTTCTCATCTTGGGACTGGTGCTACCGTTTTTTTCCCTTCCTGGTGAGAGAAGAAGGAAAGGGCCAATGCATCCCAGCAGTGTAAAGCTGTGGTCAGTTCAACACTAGTAGTAGTCAGGTAGTAACCATCTGGGTGAAACCCATCTATTCATCATTCCTGACAAAGATAATTCTTTTTTTTCAGTAAGAACTGCTTGATTAGCTGCTAACCTAACTTCAGAATATCGCCCTAATTACTTCATCCATAAATCAGAGTCTATTTTAGTAGTTTATCCTCAAGTGTTTGGCAGTGCTATATATACACACAGACACCTTGGAGATGACATTTTTCCTGAAAAAGCACCACTGAAATTTCACCAATACCTGCTTGCACACAGGGCAATTAGTCTGCAGTGACTGCCTGTAGAATTGCAAACCAGATACGCCTGACATTACTTTACATTCTCACCATTACCATCCAATCAATGAAAAAGAGCCTGTTGTCATGGATATGAACTTTCCCACCATCTCTGTTACCAGCTTAGTGGAAATGGGTATCCTGAGTCAATGGAGAAACTGCCTCATTTTTATTGACAGCCAGCTAATTCTCAAATAAAGTGATAAGGTAGGTGAGAGATGTATTTACACAATGTCATTGGAGGCAAAGCTCTCACATAAAAGCATACCTAGTGTCAAGCAGGTTGTCAGCAGTACACTCACGGCAACCATGACACACAGTACAAAGCACACACATAAACCCAAATATGCTGAGGTACTTAAATGTAACCTTACTAAACCACAAAGACCTCCTTGACAAAGTATGCATAGCAAATGGCCTCAGCAGCCCCAAATGCACTCTCTGAAAACAATACCCAGCTCAACAAATACAGCCACATCTCGTGGCACCTCTACTTCTAAGTACATAAGGCAAGCCATCACACAGTCTAACATTCTTGTAACTACAGACTTTATTTGAGACACAATGATGTCCATCTTATAAAGCTTGAGTAAGGAGAAAGTCAAGGTCAGTTGCTTAGCAGTGAGCAGGATATGCCACATTACACACGCACTCAGGTCATTGGACAAGTACCAGTATGACTCAGTCATAGTCCGTGTGGGTATAAATGACTTGAGGCATACCTCCCTAGACTACATTAAGAGAGACATCAAGGAGCTCTCAGAATGTGTGTCCCAGGTAGGTATAACCCTAGCATTGAGCAGCATTTTACTCTCTACAGGGATGATGCCACAATATGAATAGAAGATGACTGACTTTAATAACTGGCATAGTTTCTGGCATCATTCTAAGACGGTGCAATATTTATCAGCATGGAAGGAGATGGTCAGACCGACCATGCTTCTTTGCCAGCAATCATCTGCACCTTTCTTCTCTAGGCTTTCAAATATTATCTAAAACATTTTCCTTCCACATAGTGCCTTTTTTAGGTAATGTCAAACTGAAAATACTTCAGATATAGTAAATGAAAACCAAGAAAATCTAAAGGTATTACAACTCAATGCTTGGAGTCTAAACAGGAAACTCCACATCCTATAAACTCTCTTTACCCTAAAGAATGCTGAAATCTATACAGTCAGTGAGACATGGTTTAAAGCCAGAGAGAGCACACCGACAGTACAAGGCTATAATGCCTTCCACACACAGACAGGAACTAAAGGAGGAGGTGTCTAGATTTACATAAAAAATAAATATACCTCATGGTTGGTCAAACACGACAATGCACTTCAGCTTCTCCACGTTCAAATCACCACAGGTAAAATCCCATACTACTTTCTTGCAAGCTATAGGTCCCCCCAGGAAACCCATAAAATGTATTTACAATGACTGGAAACACTCACATCCAACCCAATACCATATTCATGGGCGATTTTAATTACCCCACTATTAACTGGGAATCACATACAACCTCAATTGTGCAAGCAAAGGGATTCTTAGATTTTATACGCACAAACAGCCTGAAACGGACTGTCAATATGCCGACCAGGGGTGCAAACATACTGGATCTGGTCCTCACTTATACGGTAGAGTGCAGCACACTCCCTAGTGTAATGTCCTTTCTGATAAGGTCAGACTAAAATGGTCTCCTTTGAAGTAAAAATAAAACCTGGAACCCCAGCAAAGACTAACTTCCTTCTATTAAGAGACAACCTGGCAAAATTTCAAGCCCCCATAAACTGTCAGACCACTGTTTTCTATGCGGAAATGTTTAGAGAAGCCCTACACAAGCATGTTAATTAGCTGCACAGAGGCAACTGTACCCCCACCAGAAATAACTACAGAATCAACTAAAAAAAAAAATCAAGTCACCCTGGTGGAATCACAACATCAATAGGCTATATAACAGAAGTAAGAAAATTATATCAAAAATTAGGAGGTGTATTGTCCAGCAGGGTAAAAACATTCTCATCAAAATAAACAAACAATTCAGAAGTGAAATAAAGTCTAACAAAGCCAAACTGGAGGTAAATTTGGAGCATCAGGCCAAGAACAACCACATGACATTCTTTAGCTATGTCCATAACCTCAAAGTCAATAGACAATTGTGCACACAGCTCAAAATTAATGGAGCCAACTATACTGAGCCAGAAGATGCAGCAAACTTACTTAGCAGACAAAATAAGTTCTGAATTTAACCCTCTCTCCCAGTCAACCTCTCCACAAAAATACCATCAAATATAACTCCCCCTACTATCACTAAGGAACAGGTCCTCAATGTTATCTCTAAGACCGAGAACACTGAAACAGTGGGCTCAAACAACATCATAGGATGCCTTCTAAATAGCACAAAACATGACCTATCAGGTGCTCTGGAATCGCTGTTTAATACCAAATGACAACACATGCATAAGAATCAACCTAGTAGTCAAGGACTTCAGAACGCACATAGACCGTAATCTAGTCTTTGACCATCACATGTCTACAGTAGTGAGGAAATCATTTTATGCTATACAACTTATAAACAAAGGTATGGCATGCAAGTCCAAGGAAGTTATTGTTCTGCTGTATTCAGCATTCATCAGACCTATAATTGAGACCAATACACCCTTTGGTATGTACCTAACCAAGCACATCCAACAACTGGAATGTCCACAGGGGCTCCTCACTAAAAGAATACAGAGCATAACTAACATGTCCTATGCAGACTACCTCAAAGCCTTATCCCTGTATTCTGTCTCCTACAGGCTGCTGACAGGAGATCTATGGTTGGCATGCAAGGCATTGTCGGACCCCACACTGATGAACTTCCTGCATATTTGCAAAACAAACAGCACCAGAATTACCCATTTTAAAAACTTAAACCTTGCCTTCAAAATAAATATGACCTGAAGAGGGCCAGGTATGTATCCCAGAAACTCCCCATTTATGTGAAGCAGATATCCTTCCTAACTCATTTCAAGTGCAACTTGGACAGCAGGTTTGGCACCTATGTCTCTAATAGACACAAGCAGCTTGTAAAAGGTTCATCTTCCAGGCCTCTGATTGTAAATGCTTCATCTCCCAAGCCCATGCTTACACATATTAAGGGTATTAGAACTTGTCAGATGCATGGCTAGGCTTAAAAAGGTCCTAGTGGTCGTTAGCTTAGTGCATACCAATGAACCATGAGAATCAGGGGAAGTTAGAAAAAACTGGGAAGAGAGACTGGAAAAGCAATTTACATAGGATCAATGGATAGACATATGTATGACTCTCAAGTATGCAGTCAAGTCCAGACAGAATATATGTTTCCATGGATATTTTTATATTCAAGGTAGAATTCAATGAATTCTTCCTCAGGTAGACAGCAAATGTTGGAGGTATGATGGGAGAGAGAGAAGTAACTATAAAATATGTTCCTTTCGGCTTTTCCCATTAGGGGTCACCGGAGCAGAACAATGGTCCGCAGAACAAATGGCAGTGGAGTTTTACGGTGTCGAGTTGCCAGCCTGGTTCTCAACCTTCCACAGAAAGCACACACATGCACACACTCACAGCTAGGGCCAATTTAGAGTATCCAAGCCACCTACAGCATGTCTTTAGGATGCGGGAAGAAACCAGAGCACCCGAAGGAAACCTATGTGACCTCAGGAAGGACATGTAGACTCTGCAGAGAAGGTACTCCAGCTAAGAATCAAACCAGAGAACCTCTTGCTGTAAGGCGACAATGCTAACTATTGAACCACCGCCGCCGCCCATTGAAGTATTGAATATGTTATAACTGCAAAGAGTGAACGCCATATAGATAATGGAAGTTGTGAGAACAATACATGCAGAATAATGTTCTGGAATGATGTTTACTAGAAGGCAGAAACTGAGTAATATATGAAATGCTGGAGTTTATGACAGTTGTTATAAATGAAGAAAACATGTATACAATGTATTATGCATGAAAAACATTATTATAATTTGTTTTCTTTTCTGTTAATGTGTGTATGCCTATGTCTTAGTGGTAATTTAATAAAAGTGTTAAAAGAAAGAAAAATATAAAAAGTAAACTTTTAATAAGAACTAAAGTCAGAAGAACAAAAATGGCCTACAAATTTAAACCAGCCAGGCTTGCACAATACAACAGGATTGCTTTCTATAGGCATATGTGTTCCACTAAGGTAATTACCAACAATATATCCAACAATGTGGGAGATAAGTTAATAACAGGCATCTTAAAAAAATCAGAAATTCTATTTTCATTAATAAGTTTAGCACTAATGCCAATATACCCAAGACTCCAAGTGTAAGCTTGGCAGTATTACTAATAAGTGAACAACTGGTTCAGTATTCAGTAAAAATCAGGAAAGATTCAGTAGCTGGCCAAGATGGCCTAAATTTAGAAGTTATGTACCTACCATAACGTTCCATGTTAGTTGTCTTCTCTCACCTTCTTTCTTGCTGGATGGGTTCGGAGCCAATCCTCGGCTCCGACTCGGCACTTGCTAAGCTCGAGAGTCACTTTTACCAGCTTGAGGCAGCCCCATATCCCATGATGCAAGGCGGTAATTACCCAGATCTCGTTTGGTATCTAGAGGAAAAACTGCCTATAAAACTTTCCACCAAGGAAAGAGGAACAACTAACCTAAAAAGGCTGTAAAGGGAAACCAGGTAACCAAGGTCAAGAACTAACTGGTGTCCAAGGAAGAAGAATCTTCCAGAGAAATAGGGAGATCAAGGTCTGTCCAGGCTAGGGGGACAGGAGGGACGCAAGAAAGAAGGCGAGAAAAGACAACTAACATGGAACGTTATGGTAGGTACATAACTTCTAAATGTTAAGTTGTCAATCTCGCCTTCATTCTTGCTGGATGGGACCGCGTCCCTAGCACCTCTATCCTGGGTGGCTCAATGGAACAGACTCTTGAGAACTGTGGAACCAAAGCTTGCCCTGTCCCTGGAGGCCAAATCCAATTTGTAATGAGAAACGAAGGCATGAGGAGTGGCCCAAGTGGCTGCTGCACAAATAGTATCTAAGGGTAGCCTAGCCTGAAAAGCTGTAGAAGTGGCTAGACCTCTTGTGGAATGTGCTTTAGGTTTTGAGCTCAGTTGTTTGCTCCTAAGCTGATAAATGTCAGAAATGGTGGAAGATAGCCATCTGGATAAGGTCACTTTAGAAACAGGGAGACCTTTTTTATTTTCAGCATAAGAAAGGAAGAGCTGATCAGACTTCCTAAACTGCTTCGTTCTGTCCAAGTAATATATGAGTTGGCGATGAACATCTAGGTAATGTAATTTTTGTTCCGCCCTGTTAGAATAATTTGGAAAAAATACAGGAAGATCAATGGATTGGTTTAAATTTGTCTTAGAAGCAACCTTGGGCAAAAAGGATGGATTGGTTCTCAAGGATACTCTGTCCTTGTGGAAGACCAAAAAAGGGGGACGAACAGAGAGGGCATGAAGTTCAGACACTCTTCTAGCCGAGGTAATAGCGACTAGAAAAAGTGTCTTCCAAGAAAGAAACTTTAATGAACATGAAGTAGCTGGTTTGAAAGGGGGAAGTATCAAGGATGTCAGCACTAAATTTAGGTCCCACTGTGGTGGAGGATCCCTAACAGGGGGTCTAAGGAGGAACACTCCTTTGAGAAAGGCTTTACAAAGTTTGTGGGACATAATGTTGTGGTCTGCAAATCCGACATGAAAATTCGAGATTGCTGCCAACTGAACTTTGACTGTGGAAGACGAAGAACCTGAGTGAAATATTTCCGCTAGAAAATCCAAGACTGACTGAATAGGGGCAGTAAACGGGTCTATGTTCTTAGATTTTGCCCAAAAGGAGAAGCGTTTCCACTTGCTAGAGTAAATCCTCCTGGTAGAGGACTTAAGAGAAGCTACTATGATATCTCTGACGGGGTTAAAGATCATAGGAAGCCTGGCTAACGAAGGAAGTGGAGCAACCAAGCTGTGAGGTTGAGGGGAGGGAAGGAACGGACTGGTGCAGTTGACCCGACTGGTGGGTCAGAAGATCTGGAGCTGGGTCCAGATGCCAAGGCTGCACCAAGAGATGGCGATGAAGGAACGGGAACCAAATTTGTTGAGGCCCGTAAGGGGCAATGAGAGTCATTTTGGCTCTCAAAACGGTAGCTTTCTGGAGTACTTGTGGTATCAATGGAAAGGGAGGAAAAGCATAAAGGAGTCCCCGGGGCCAATCTTGGGTAAGAGCATCTCTGGGGGGATGGCCCGGAAGTGGGAAGAGAGAGAAGAAGTCTGGGCATTTGCTGTTTTGAGGTGTAGCAAAAAGATCGCAACATGGGCGGCCCCACTTCTGAAAAATCTCCTCCACTATGGATTGCTTGAGAGACCACTCGTGAGGCATGAGAATAGCTCTGCTCAATCTGTCTGCTATTATGTTGGTTTTCCCGGGGATATGCGTTGCTACCAGAAACCGATGAGAGGAGATCGCCCATTGCCAAAGTCTGACAGCCTCTCGACACAAGGGATAGGACTTGGTTCTGCCCTGCTTGTTGATGTACCACACGACGGACATGTTGTCCGTGTGAACTGCAATAGTTCCTAAGGGAAGAAAGTCGTTGAGGGCTTGCAACGTTAAAAGCACTGCTCTCATCTCTAGGACATTTATGTGCAGGTGGTATTCGAACGGTTGCCACATGCCATGAACCATCCTGCCCTGATAATGCCCCCCCCCCACCCGATCAGGGAGGCATCCAAAGTGACCGTGGCTACCAGGGCCGGGGGAACAAATGGTCTGCCCTGATGGACTACAGGAGAGGAAATCCACCAGGATAGATGGTTCTTGCAGGTTTGTGTCACCAGGATCTTGTGACGCATGGGAAGTTGCTGGAAGAACGATTGGGTGAACAACATCCATTCTAGGAGACGCATGTAAAAACGTGCCAGAGGAAGAAGTGTGATGGCAGCTGTCATGAGGCCCAACACTTTCAGGACCAACCTGGCTTGTACCCTTTTGCTGGATAGGATGATCCGAACGTGGTTTTGGATATCTAGGATTCTCTGACTTGTTAGGTTTGCTGACATCCGAGTAGTGTCTAGATTTGCGCCTATAAAGGTAATAGATGTGCAGGGCGATAAGGAAGACTTTTCGAAGTTGACCGAAATTCCTAACTGACCACAGAGACGTAGAGTGTAATCTCTGGCTTGGAGAAGTTGATGCCTGGTGGTGGCTGAGAGGAGCCAGTCGTCGAGATACGGAAACACCTGGAATCCTTGACGTCTCAGGTGAGCCGTGACCACTGCCATGCATTTGGTGAACACTCTGGGGGCTGTAGTGAGACCAAAGGGCAGGGCTCTGAATTGAAAATGACTGGTCCCCAGCCGAAAGCGGAGAAACCTTCTGGAGCATCTGTGGATTTTTATGTGATAGTACGCATCCTGAAGGTCTATGGAGCACATCCAGTTGTCTTTGCCCAGAAAAGGCAAAATCGATTGAAGTGTGACCATCCGAAATCTTGTCTTTTTGACAGACTTGTTGAGCCTGCTGAGGTCTAATATTGGTCTCCAGTCTCCTGTCTTTTTGGGAACCAAAAAGAACCTTGAGTAGATTCCGGACTCTAAATGATCTGTTGGAACTGGCTGGATGGCCCTTTTTTTTAGAAGCTTTGAAACTCTAAATGGTCTGTTGGAACTGGCTGGATGGCCCTTTTTTTTAGAAGCTTTGAAACCTCTAGTTTTGCAATTTCTCTTAGACCGGGTGGAACGTCTGGAAGGGAACTTTTCTGAGGGAAGGGGCTTTCCTCGAAAGGAATCTTGTAACCCTCGGATATGATCGACTGTACCCATCTGTCTTGAGAGAGGGAAAACCAGGCTTCTGGGTACAGTGACAATCTCCCCCCGACTGCCTCCAAGGGTGGACAGTCGGGCAACACCTCAGGGATGCTGGAAGGGCTTGTCAGAGAGAGGCTCTCTGCTGCCCTGGTTCTGCGGACCCCCTCTGCCCCTAGGGCGGCGTCTATTGTTATTACCCCCTCTGCCTCTGGGGGTAAATTGACCACGTGCGTCAGGCGTGACTCCCTGAGATTTTCGGAACCACATTTTCCCTCCCTTCTGACCTTTGGGATAAGGCCTAGAAGGGGTGGAGAAACGGACTCCTACAGCAGAAAGAGTCTTGCCGTCTTGCTCGCACCTGGTCAAAATGTCCTTCACCTGAGGGCAAAACAAAGTTGCCCCATCAAAGGGAGAGTTTGTGAAGGACGCCTTAAAGGGGTCTGCAAAATTACAGAGCCGCATCCAGGACTGACGTCTGAGAGCCACTCCTGTGCCTGCAGCTCTACTCGCCCCATCGGCTGCATAAGAAATGAGCCGCATGGAGGAGTTGGTTATGGAATTAAGGATTCCCAGCTGAGAGGCAATCTTTTCCTGAGCCCCTGCTGCTGACGGATCCTGTACTACTTCACCCAATTCTTTGAGGATGTCTCTTTGAAGTCTGGTGAAGTGACATAAATAATTCAGCGAACGCATAGCAAAGGTCGCTGAGGAAAACATCCGCTTGCCATACCTGTCCATGGTCCTAGACTCCTTGTTAGGAGGATGGACTGGCACGAAAGGATCTGCAAGTTCCTTTTTGGTGGCGGCCGCCACCACCATGGCATCAACCGGGACACCTTTAGTAAGAAACTTTTAGATATGTACTTACCATAACTTTAGATGTTTGGGATCCATCTTGCCTACATTCTGTACTGATGGGTTCAGAGCCGATCCTCGGCTCCGACTCGGCATGCTATACTATAGAGCGAAGTCTCTAATTGGCTGAGCTATTCTACATCCCAGGATGCACCACCACTACTTCCCCAGATCTTGTTTGTCCGCACACATGCACACAGTCATAGACAGTTGAAATAACATTGCCAGGTGTTTCAAGATGAAACGGCTAAACTGAACCGTCCGGTCCCTTCTGATCTTCAAGGCAGGGGGAAGGAGGGTGGGTTATTAGGAATGTAGGCGAGATGGATCCCAAACATCTAAAGTTATGGTAAGTACATAACTAAAAGATGTTATGTGATCCTATCTCGCCTACATTCTGTACTGATGGGACAGCGTCCCTAGCACCTGATTCCTGGGTGGCTCACTGGAAAACACTCCTGAGAACTGTGGAACCGAAGGAAGCACGCCCCCGAGATGCCACATCCAATTTGTAATGAGAAATAAAGGTGTGAGGAGAAGACCAGGTAGCCGCAGCACAAATGTCACTAATGGCAAGCTTGGAATGAAAGGCTGTCGAAGTAGCCATAGCCCTTGTAGAATGAGCTTTCACAGTGGTTGTAAGCTCTCTATTAGAAAGAAAATAAGTATGACTGATACAGTCTCTGATCCACTTGGCAATAGTGACCTTCGTGACGGCTTTGCCCAATTTATTGTCCAAAAAGGACACAAACAACTGATCTGTTTTCCGTGTTTGGTGCGGCCTATCTAAGTAGAAACGCAAATGCCTGTGAACATCCAATGAATGGGAGATATATTCCGCTCTGTCTGAGTAGTTGGGGAAGAAAACTGGGAGTTCCAATGACTGTTGAAGACAAAAACTAGAACAAACTTTGGGAACAAAGGATGGATTCGGCCTGAGGGATACTCTATCCTTGTGAAAAACCAGGTACGGTGGTTTGACACATAGGGCTTGAAGTTCCGAAACTCTTCTGGCTGATGTAATTGCCACCAAAAAGGCAGTCTTCCAAGAAAGAAATTTCAAGTCACAAGTTGCTGCCGGTTCAAAGGGGGAAGAGGACAAAGCACCTAATACGAAATTAAGATCCCACGGTGGAGCGGGATGAGAAATTGGAGGTCGTAGCAGGCCAGCACCTTTCATGAAGGCTTTACACAACTTATTGCTCATCAAAAATGGGTCTATACTTTCATGAAAATTAGAAATAGCTGCTAATTGAACCTTGATGGTAGAGACCGAAGAACCTTGATTGAATAAGGAAGCTAAAAATTTCAAAACTTCAGACACCGGGGCAGTAATGGGATCTAATCCCCGGAGTTGGGCCCAAATGGTGAATCTCTTACATTTGCTGTTATACATCTTCTTAGTCGAATTCTTGTGGGCCGAGGACAAGATATGTATGACTTCCGAGTCCAAAACCTGGTTCCTGACTATAGTCGGAAGTGGAGGAGCCAAGCTGTTAACCTCAATGAGTGAAGGGACTGATGAAGCTGTCCTGACTGGTGGATCAAGAGATCTGGAACCTGGTCCAGGAACCATGGACCATCCAGTGCGTATTTCCGAAGAAAGGGCAGCCAGACTTGACGAGGCCAGTATGGGGCAACTAAAATCATCTTGCACTGCAAGTGAATCGCCTTCTGGATCACCTTGGGAAGAAGGGGAACCGGTGGAAAGGCGTACAGTAGGCCGGTGGGCCAAGCTTGGACTAGGGCGTCCTTGGGAAACCCCCCCGGAACCGGGGTGAGAGAGAAGAAATGTAGACATTTCGTGTTGAGGGGTGTTGCAAAGAGGTCGCAACAAGGAGTTCCCCATCTTCTGAAGATCTGAGTTGCCACTCTGTCGTTCAGAGACCACTCGTATGGGAGAGAATAGTTCTGCTCAGTCTGTCGGCTATCACATTGGATCTCCCCGGAATGTGTGTTGCTACCAAGAAACGGTTGGTTGCAATAGCCCAATCCCATACTTTCATGGCCTCTCTGCAAAGGGGGTAGGATCTGGTCCCTCCCTGCTTGTTCAGGTACCAGACTACTGACATATTGTCGGACTGAATGGCAATCATGCCCTGGGGGAGGTAACTCTGTAGTGCTTGTAGCGATAGAAGCACCGCCCTCATTTCCAGTATGTTGATGTGTAGGGAACTCTCGTTGGGGTGCCACTTGCCTTGGACTGACCTGCCCAGGTAATGTCCCCCCCACCCCATCTGGGAGGCGTCCGTAGTCAAAGTGGCCACTGGAGGTAGAGGAACGAAGGGTCGCCCCTGATCCAGGTTGGAGGAAAGAAGCCACCAACGGAGGTCCTGTTTGCACGTCTCCGTGATTATAATGAGGTGACTGAGAGGGAGATCCTGATACGACCACTGGACTGACAGGAGCCACTGGAGAATCCTCATGTGCAATCTTGCTAAGGGAACTAGGAGAACGGTAGCCGACATTGAACCCAACAGTTGTAGAACCATCCTTGCTGGGGCTCGGCGTTTGAAGAGCAATGCTCGGACTTGAGATTGTAATGTTTCTATCCTCTCTGTAGGAAGATAGACCCGCATTTGCTTTGAGTCTATCTCTACTCCGATAAACCGTATGCGCTGAGATGGCAGCAACACAGACTTTGAACAATTGAAGGTGATTCCTAGGGAGTTGCCTAGAGAAATAGTGGCCGCTAGGTTTTGTAATAGTAGACTCCTGGAGGTGGCAGTTAGGAGCCAGTCGTCTAGGTATGGAAACACCTGGAATCCTAGACTTCTCAGGTGAGCAGTCACCACCGCCAAACATTTGTTGAACACCCTGGGGGCTGTGGTGAGACCAAAGGGCAGTGCACGGAACTGAAAATGACTGTCTCCCAGGCTGAAGCGCAAGTGTCTCCTGGACGCCTGATCTATCAGGATGTGATAATAGGCGTCCTTGAGATCTATGGAGCACATCCAAACACCTTTCTCCAGCAGCGGGAGAATGGATTGTAAGGTGACCATCCGGAACTTGGACTTCTTGACAGAACGGTTGAGCTTGCTGAGATCCAAGATGGGCCTCATGTCCCCGGTCTTTTTTGGCACCAAAAAGAATCTTGAGTAAGTCCCTAATCCGGTCTGGTCTTCGGGGACCGGTTGGAGGACTCCTTTTTGAAGCAGCTTTGAAATTTCGATGGCTGCAAGATCCCGTTGACTGGGTGGTGGGTCCGGGATTTTCCGGGATAGTGGAGGGGGCTGAGAAAAGGGGATGTTGTAACCTCCGGCAATGATCCGGAGCACCCATCGGTCCTGAGTGATATTCTCCCAGGCCTTTAGGTGCCTTGAAAAACGACCCCCGACTGGCTCCGGAGTGGCGCAGTCGGGCAATCCTTCAGGGATGCTGGAAGGTTGAGGAGCCACGAAAGGACTCGTGGTCTCCAGTGTTGCGGGGGCCTCTGCCGCCTCTGGGACGGCGTCTTCCTGAAAAATTTCCCCCTCCTCTGCCTCTAGAAGGGGGATCATCCTGCTGTGAGGGGTAAGCCTTCTGAGATTTGCGGAACCACATTTCCCCCCCCTCTTCTAGCCTTGGGATAAGGCCAGAAGGGAGTGGAAAACCGTGCCCCTACGGCAGTCAAAGTCTTACCCTCTTGTTCACAGCAGGTCAAGGTGTCCTTTACCTTGGGTCCAAACAAGGAGGACCCATCAAAGGGAGCGTCGGCAAAGGAAGACTTGAAGGCCTCCACAAAATGACACAGGCGGAGCCAGGCTTGTCTCCGTAGAGCAACATCTGTACCCGCCGCTCTACTCGCCCCTTCGGCCGCATACGAAATGAGCCTCATGGACGAGTTCGATATTGATGACAGGGTAGCCAACTGAGAGCTAACCGTCTGGGCCAACTGCTCAGGTAGGTTACCAGAGAGGGTATCTGAAAGCTCCTTGACCAGATCCCTCTGAAGTCTGGTGAAGTGCGTCAGGTAATTCAGAGACCTTAAAGTAAAGGCTGCTGAAGTAAGGGTGCGCTTCCCGTACCGATCCATACTCCTGGACTCTTTATTAGGAGGGTGGACGGACGTCGAAGCCTCTGCCACATCTTGCTGGGTAGCAGATGCCACCACCAGGGCATCTACGGCCACACCTTTAGATAAGAAATCCTTTTCTGGGGGGGCTGACAGAAATTTATTAGGGCGAGCTGGCACCGGTTCCACAGAATCCGGGTGCACCCACGCCCTTCGAGAGATCAAATCCAGGAGCTCATCGAAGGGCGGAGACACCCAGGAGGCGGAAGGCTGAGCCCCGAAGGCCTTGAGGAATACCGACTCCTCAGCGGAAGGGGGTTTGGACTGCCAGTCGCCTCGTTGCTTGAGGATTTCTAAGATGTCCACAAAGGAGACATCATCCGAGGACGACTTGGGGGACCCCTCCGCATCATCGAGGTCGGTGTCTGAGGTGAGAGACTCATCAGGCGAGTCGACGTGCTTCCTCTTACACTGTCTCTTCCTGGGAGGTTCCTCCGAAGAAGCCTCGGAAGGACCCCCAGGAAGGGAGGAATCCCCAATGGGGGTGACCTCAGGCCCCAGGGCTCCGCTGTCTTGAGACAGGGGGACAACAAAGGAACAAGTCTCCATGCCAAGGGAAGGTGCCGGAGAGATGGTGGAGGTAGCCAAGGAAGATTTGGCTAAAGCACTCCTCATGGCCCTGAAGGCCGGACCCCCCCCCCAGTCCTGGGAAGGTCCGACCCCCGAGGCCACAACAGTAGAAGGCACTCCCGCAGCCGACGCACCAAGAGGGAGGCTCGGAACCGAAAGAATTGGACCCGAAGCGTCACCCCCGGGGCCGACCGAGGAGGTCCGTGTACCGAACTCCGACCCGAAGGTCGGGGTTGGAGTAAGGGTCATAGCCAACCCGAAAACCTCCACCGGCTCCACCAGCATCGACTCCAACGGTGCCGAGACTGTTGGAGGAGGAACCAAGACAACAGGGTGGACCATCAGCTCCGGAGCCGACTGGGCTGCAGCCGAGACTAACTTTTGGAAGACTGGAGACTGAAACAGCCTTTGAAGCACCCTGTCAATATCCGAATCGGACATCCTCGAGGACTGAGAAGAGACGGATCGGGCCCGAGTTGACTTCTCCGCCGGTTCCGAAAGACTAGGGGACCGGCTCCGAATAGTCTCAAGCAGTATCGGCGCCGAGGGAGATTCCACCAGCACCGAAATTTCCCTCGGAGCCAACGGGGACTTCGGCGCCGAGGTAGAAGAGTCTGAGCGAGCGACCTTTCTCGGCTCCGAAACCAATGGAGCCGAAGAAGGTGACCCGCCTCTCGATGCTCGAGCGCTCGGCTCCGAAGACAGAGGAGTCGAGGCTGGAGGCATCGAGGCAGACCGTTCCGATCTCGGCTCTGAAGTCCGTGGAGCCGACGGAGAAGCCTGCCTAGATTTCTTAGCTGTCAGCTCCGATGGACTGGTCGGAGCTGAAGACTTCTTCTTCCTGGAAGGAGAGGGGGAAGAAGATAAAGCCTCCTCAAAAGAAGGGGTGATGAGCCCCTTCAAAATCAATTTGTTTTTACTCTCTTGGAGGACACGAGAAGAAAAACCGTGACACACACTACAGGACTCTTGAAGGTGTTTAGGACCTAAGCAATAAACACACAGAGAATGATCATCCGTGATTGACATCTTGTACCCACACTTGGTACATTTTTTAAATCCCGAAGGCCTATGCTCCTTCGACATCTCTACAGACACACTCAAAAAGACAGAACAAGAAACTATCACAAAGGGACAAATCCCTCTAATTTAAACAGGATAGGCCCACAGGTAGACACTACAACACAGCTCTAGCAGAGCGCGAGGGCAAGGCCCCTCTAACTAAAACGGGACCTTGACGCTAGAAAAAATATATAAATTACTACACAAAAGTAAAGTAAATCACAATGTATGACACACTAGTAGTCAAGCACGAGGAAACCTTCACTAAATAAAGCGGGAACCTAGCGCTAACAAATCTACACAAATTCTCACAAAAAAACACTTATACACGACAAGTAGCTGTTAAAACAGCTTTTGGGTGAAAAATTAGGAATTTTCTGACAGAAAATTAGTCAGTAAATAGTACTTAGCCCAGCCAAGTCGAGACCACGTCTATTGCTATGAAGCGGCAAACGAGATCTGGGGAAGTAGTGGTGGTGCATCCTGGGATGTAGAATAGCTCAGCCAATTAGAGACTTCGCTCTATAGTATAGCGTGCCGAGTCGGTGCCGAGGATCGGCTCCGAACCCATCAGTACAGAATGTAGGCGAGATAGGATCACATAACATCTGCTTTTCAGCGGGGGCCGTGATAAATTTTGAAGGTCTCCTGGGGACTGGTTCCACCGAATCAGGAGATGCCCACGCCTTTCGAGCTATGACCTCCATGAGAGGGTCGAAAGGCGGAGACACCCAGGAGGTGGAGGGTCGAGATCCAAAAGCCTCCAGGTATACCGATTCATCCTCGGAGGGATTAATGGAGGGGCATTTCCCCCTCTGTTTCAGGAGTTCAAGGATGTCTGAAAAGGAGACATCCTCAGAGGGGGATCTTGGGGACCCCTCCGACTCATCTAAATCGGTATCTGATGTTGTAGACTCAGGGGAGTCTAAGTGCTTCCTCTTGCAGGTCCTCTTACGCGGGGGTTCACCTGAAGGATCAGGAGAAACCTCGGAAGAGGAAGTTCTTCCCAATGGGGAGACCTGGGGCGATGGATCTCTGGGTCCGGTAGCAAGAGAGCGGGAAGAGGCATCTACAGGCACCATAGACGGAGGAGCTAAAGGAACCGACTGCTGACTAAGCTCAGGGGCTAGCACACTCCTCATCACCTCGAAGGCTCCCCTCCCAGGGAGGGCCGAGAGATCCCGCTCCGAAGAAACAGGGATCCCTGGTCCCACCGAAAGGGAAGGCTCCGAAGCAGATGTCGGGGCCGAGCTCACCAAGGCCGAAGCTCCGAGAGGGAGAACGGGGTTGGACAAGGGTCCAATGCCACTCGCCCCCTCGGAACCGACCAGGGAAGCCTGACGCCCGGATCCCTCCAAGGATGGTCTCATGGAGGAGATAGGAGTAGAGGACGACGGAGCCGAAAGGTGTGGTATCGGCTCCGAAGCAGCAACAGTCACGGTACCAATAATCTCCGGCTCCGAACTCTGTAGGAGAGTCGAAGGAGGAATTTCAGGAGGGTGTAGAATAGCGGTCGTCTGTTGAGACGGGCTATGGAGCATCTGGGCTAGTGCCTGTGATTTTAATAGCCTACTCACCACTCTCTCTAAGTCATGGTCTGATAGCCTGGAAGACCTCGATGATCGGCTCCGATGGCTCCGCTCCGAAAGCAACGGGGAGGCTGGAGCCGAGTGTATAGATTCAATGAAGGAGATCTAGACCTCTTTTTGGACGGAGCCATCGGAGCCGAAGAATTTTCGGCTCCAGGCGGAGCCGACAACTTGTCGGCTCCGAGCGGAGACAAAGATATCTCGGCTTCAGCCGGAGCCGAGACATGCTTCGACACAGGTGCTGAAGACAGGGTATGAAGCTTCCAACAAGGAAGGATCGGCTCCGGACGGAGCCGATGTCGACTCTGGCGGAGTCGGAACCAAGACCACAGACTTGGACACCGAAGTCTGGGTCTTGTAAGGCTTAGAGGGCTTCCCGGAGCCGACCTTAGCCGGGGAGCTCTCAGGCTTAAGAAGACCCCTGAGGATCAACTTATTTCTACGTTCCTGCAGGACTCTCTGGCTGAAAGAATGACAGATACCACAGGAGTCCTGCAGGTGTAGGGGTCCCAGGCAATAAATACAAGAAGTGTGACCGTCTGTCAGAGACATCTTCTGACAGCACGAGTTACACTTCTTGAAACCTGAGACCCTAGTATCTTTGGACATGTCTGAGTCCTAATACACACACACACCAATCAGACAAAAAAGACACTAATAAACAAAAAATCAGAACAGTGAAACACAACACCCACACACCTAAGGAAAATCCTGACAGGAACTGTGAGGGAGGGTAAGGCCTAAGGCCCAAAACACTAGAAACTTATAAATAAGGTTCACTAAAAAACTATTAAGAATATATTTTTAGGGTATAGCGTATCTAAATCTTTCACAAATAGCAATGAAAAATCACTTACCAGGAGCTGGTAAAAAAGATGACCTCATTAGCGAAGCGGCAAATGAGATCTGGGTAATTACCGCCTTGCATCATGGGATATGGGGCTGCCTCGAGCTGGTAAAAATGACTCTCGAGCTTAGCAAGTGCCGAGTCGGAGCCGAGGATCAGCTCCGAACCCATCCAGCAAGAATGAAGGCGAGATTGACAACTTAACATTGTTATTTTTAGATATGATTAAGAATTCAATAACATGTATTGTTTGTTCCAACAAAGTCTATCTCCACTACACTGTACCTAACACATGGAACATGGCCACGGAGGTGCCACTGCATAAAGAATGAAATAACAGTAGTGCAAACAATTACAGGCCATTTAGTCTAACACATATTACGGCTAAATGCATTAAGTGCTCCATTAAAAAAAATGTTCACCTGTTTTACTGGCAATCAATACCACCCACATGTAAACCTTGCATGTTAAATGTAAATGTTTTGCAAATGTGAAATAAACTCTGCAAAGAAATGTGTTCTAGTGGATGTGATTTATTTATATTTTGCTACAGCACTTGACACAGTACTACACACTATAATACTAAACACCCTTTGTAGAACCTGATGGCTAACAAATATACCCTCAAACTTATACGTAATTAGCTTAGGAATCAAAAGCCTAGCATTAAAATCAGGGACTTTGATCTCACTAGCCACTCTGATTAGTACGGGAATACCCAAAGTTAAGTGCTTGGCCCCTTCTTATTCAATATTTTATGACAACCTCCTTGACTAACAAAAACTGTAGGTCTACAAAATTTACAGATGTCTAAAAGGTTGCAGCCATGATAACTGACACACATCACACAATCAAATATTCGTCAGAGGCTCTTGGACTCCTGTACATTTTGTCACCTTGTAATCAAACGGGTTTAACAAAATGCACTTGGGATTAAATAATAAAGACTATCCTTACTCACTTAATAAGCAGTTATCTGTTGACCACTACAGGAATCTTGGTACAACTGTTGACAATAAGTTGGCTTACAGCATTAATGCCAAATTAAAAGTAAAAACCCTTTTCTTTCTAGGCTCTTTACTCCTTTATTCCTACAGACCATCAAGTTTCTCCTTTTCAAGACTAGAGCCTACTTGTTCTTCCATGATAGGTATCTGTAACATGGAAGCAAGATCTGCCTCCTAGAAAGGTCATTATTTAAGCATCCAAGAGAGTGGTTTGATCCAGACAATGAGGGTAAACATGGTAGACCCTAGTCACTCCTTTGGCAAGGGGGACAAGTGATCTGCATAACTGTATGGACCATACACATACAATGAAGCTTACCAATGAAGACTATCGGTAACCATCCTCTGCATCACTAGCCATCCTCTAAGAGATTGTGGCACTGGAATGGCCCCAATCTACCCCTCTCTCCATAACTGGAATACACATTCTCTCATGCAAGACCCAGCAGACATCCAAACCAAACTGTGAACATGGGGTATCTGGGCTGCAGTCAAGATTTTACTAATCTATACCGACAGAGCTGGCTAAGAATGGGAATGTGTTACTGCACAATTAAAACCATCTTCAGAACTACAACTTCCAGGTCTCCTGTTGTAATTCTGCCACTGATTACAGTAAATCTGCAAACTAAACACTGTGTTACTTTATATGAACAACTGTGAAACTGGTCCCTTATCCAGAAAGGTTAGCTCACCTAAAGTTACACTCTGTGTACTATAGATTGAATTTCAATCTGTAGTGTGTTTTCTATTATTTTAAATAGGGTAGTCAATTAAACTCAGAGGAGGTATTCTTTTCATATACGAGTGTTGGTAAATGTCTCTGCTCTTTCTTGTATGTATTGGGAGTAGTACTTTATTTGTTAGTTATGATTATTCCTGTATTTGCATGTGTTGCTTCACTTTCCTTTGTAATCTCATGAACTGAGCTGATGTACGAAATTTCATTTAAGCTACACATATGTAGTTCTAAATGACAAAGTATACGTAGACTTTGACTTTGAAAATGTGGGATTTAATCATAGCATATAACGATGAACAACTTCTTCTGGACTTCATTTCACACCTCTGCTTAACCACTGCACTGAGCTGTGTAATGAGTTCCATAGCAGCTTCACAATATGCACAGCTCTTTAAGGCAAACACAGAAGAGGAATGCTTTTAACACTGCACAAACAGACCACTCGCTTATTTCAATTTTATTGACAACTCCCCTTTATTCATAACCTGAACACAGCATCAAACCCCTTGATAAATTCCACCAAGGACTCAGTGAAATCCATGTATCACTCTTTCCTTGAAGTACTTGACTTCAAGCATAACCTTCCTTGATGCTGAATTTACTATACACAATGAGACATTAAAGACAGATCGTCTGCACAGAAGCAGTAACATCCCAGCCACCCACAGAAGTCAGTTATTTAAAGTTAAGCACTTTGCTATCACAACATTTATTCTAGTGAGGCAGAAACAGCTACACAGCTGGCACAACTGAAAGAAGCCATATTTGCTCAGTCACTTTTCCCAGGGAGATTAACTGAACAGCGCAATACAATTATAATGGGAACAGCTGCTCCAATATAAAGAGCAGAACCCCTGTGACAAAGAACTACCAGTGAAAACATATTCACGAGTAGTCATTTTGTGGTTAATAGCTTTGAATTGCAAGTAGTTACTTTGTGGTTACCATTCAGAATTTAAAAAACCCTGCAAAATCATAAGGGACTCCAACCAATGTTCAGCGATGACAAAAAACTGAAAGACATTTTCAGTTACTCCTGATAACATAATAAATAACCATTAAAACAGCCACCAAATCTAAAGATTTCTGTGTGAGAAGGTTCCTTTTTCAAGCACTTCTAAAAATGTGATTTATCTAATCTAATGTAGACAGTGTCCAGACACAAGTTACAAAGGAGGGGCATGCCAGACACTCACAGCTAGGATGAATGCTCACAGACACAGTTATGTGCAAAATGACTGACAAGCCAGTAGCAGGATATTATTCCCAGTCTGATCATTCTGTACCAAACAAGTCAGTAATGGACATAGGTCCATAGGTGTGTACTAGGCTAATGGCCCTGGAGCCTTTACAAACCTAGCCCATAGGATTACCCTGACATCGTGCCACCCAACCTTAGTTCCCAGTGCCTCTGTCGAGTAGAGCCACTGTAGTAATACCCGGGGAGAATTTTCTATTTCCCATCCACTTATCAAGGTTTCTATTGAAGAGGGCCAGTGAGGTGCTCTGTTTGACATGTATGGGAAGTCTATTCCATAGCATGGGCAGTCTCTGGGTTATGAACCTGTCCCTCCAGCATGTTCTGTTGATTGTGGTAATGAGGTTATGAACTACAAAAATTAAGCTATTTACGAACAACAAAAATTAAGCTAGTTCAGTTGTTCAATTTGACAGTCAATGGTTTTAACCTGAGTATTGTTTTGTGAACCACTATAACACGTAACCTTTCTCTCTGAGGAACTAACACTGGACACAAAGTTTAGTGAAGGACAACAAATGCTTCTTATCCTGGTAATGAATGATTCTATGCCAAATTTACCTGGAATCCAAAATGTTAACTATTTAATAAAGTAACTGTTAAGATTACTGCTTTTTTAGCATTTGTGTTTTACCCATAAGAGTATCCAAAATGTTAACTATTTCAGAAAGTAACTGCTAAGATTACTGCTTTTTTAGCATTTGTGTTTTACCCATAAGAGAATAGTTGTTTTCACATAAAATAAAATTCTAGTCAGAACACCAGTACGCATAACTGTAACTATCAGTAAGGCCTTAATATTTAAAAATTTTTAACAGTATGACAAAAATTTGTCCGGTACTGCTGCTCTTCACCAGTATCTGTTGGACGTTAACATAAAACTAGATCAGTGTTGATTTCTTCAGTCTAGCTCATCCTGTAGGTTGTCAGATCAGATTGGATCCAAGGACAGCACTTTAAACTGTTGACACCAGAGCTTGAGCACCTCTCCGTAATGCCCTGCACAACCTCATCTCCTCAGATCATGTTTGCCCTCAGCATACTGGATTCCCTTAAACAGAATTATTAATTGAGAAATATAAGACTATGACCAAAAAGGGTCTGGAAGAAGACTTCAGGATGGCCTGCAAGGTCCATTAGAAGCCAAAAGCACAAATGATAGTATGGACTGGAAGGCGGGGGTTGAGACAGATGGAAGAAGACAATACAAATATAGTTTTATGGTAAGTGCCTAACTTTTGTATCCTATGTTGTCTCATCAGTTCACCTCAACCTATCTGACAGGATTCCCAGCCAGGCTGATCTGGGTGTTACTAAGAAAGAACATTACAAAGAATGGTGGATCTAAATGTACCCATTGACCTAGAGTGGAACTCAAACTTCTAGTGACTCACAAAGATATGGTATTAGACCAGGTAGCTGCTGAACAAATTGTATCCAGGGATGCATGACTAACAAAAGCTATCAAGGAAGCAACTGCTCTAGTGGACAATCTTTGGTATGGAAAGTAAGGACAATCCATTAGCTTTGTAACCCAAAGAGACAGTCAGTAAGCTATCTATACAAGGTGGCAGACACCCCATTTCCTGGTGTCATTCTGGAAATGGATACAAAAGATGATCAGGTGTCCTTAAGTCCTTCGTCCTCTGTAAATAACATCTTAATTGTCTGGGAAGATCCAAACAGTGAAGCATGTACTTGCCCTTACTACTGAACTTTGGGAATAACACTGGCTAATGAACAGATTAATTTAAGTTCGACTCAGAGGCCACCTTAGGACAAAAGGCTGGATTAAGTCATAATGACACTATGTCCCTATGAAAAAAATAGATAAGGAGGCTTACATGACACAGCTTGAAGTACTGCCATTTGTTTAGCCAGACCACTGCCACATAAGAGGCAGGCTCAAGAAGCCTAGGTTAAAGTCTGTAACACAAAGGCCAGATCTGAAAGAGGAACCTGATCTCCCAAGGGAAGTCTAAGAAGAAAGGTCCCTTTCAAAAAGGCTATAGGAAGTCTCTGGGAAGTGATGGGGGAATGATCCTGACCAACGTAAAAACTGATTGCTTGCCCCAGATTGAAAAAGACTACAGTTAAAACTACAAAGCTAAAAGTTAAAAAGTGCAAGATTGCTTCTTAAGACAAGGAAAAATGGCCCAGGCTATTACAGACAGCCCAAATACTAAATCTCTTTCATTTGCTGCCATAAGTTTTTCTAGTAGAAGAATTTTGGGATGAAGAGAGAGAGAATATGAACTACTCTGGTGGACAGCTTGGGATCTCTAGTCATCAATGGAAGTGGAGGAACCCAATAGTCAGTTTGATAGATTTGAAATCCATATGAGGCTGACCTGAAGGGTGCGAGATTAGATCCAGGACTGGATCCAGAATGCAAGGAGGGTAAACCAAGTAAGGCTTCAGGAAAGGGAACTAAAGCTGCCTGGCAGGATGGGGTTATGAGGATCCCACTCATCTTGCACCATGATGCTTTTTGTAAAAGTCATAGGATATGTGTAAAAGAGAGCTCTGGCCAGGCATGGACTACATCCCTCAGTGACTGTACTTTATAAGGGATTAAGACAAAGAACTTGCTGCACTTTGTGTTGGAACATGTTGTATACTGGTCAAAGCAAGACTAGCCACAGTGGCTGAAAATTTCTATCACCACTACTGGACTGAGGAACCACTTGTGAGGCATTAGAATACTCCTACTGAACTTGTCTGCTAGGATGTTATATTTCCCAAGGATGTGCACTGCAATCAGAAAGTGTTGGGAAGACATTGCCCACTGCCACACCTTCATAGCCTCTCAACACAGGAGGAATAATCGGTTTCCCCCTTGTTTGTGGATATACCAGACCACAGTCGTAATTACTGCTCTGGATCAATATCAAACCTTTGGGGAAGCAGTCTTGAAAAGCCTGCAATGCCAGGAGGACTTCTCTCATGTCCGAAACACTAATGTGCAAACTAGACTCCATCTGAGACCAAGTATCTTGGACCATCCTTCTTTCAAAGTGCCTCACACTCTGCAGGGAAATGTCTATGGTCACAATGGCTGAGGGAGAGGAAAGACAGAAGGGCAACTTAACAACACACAGTTGGAGATCATTCACCAAGAAATGTGGTAGTGACATACCTCCATCAGTCTGACGAGAAACTGTATGAGATGAGTTGTCAGTGACCACTGAACTGAAAGAGTACTTTGAAGAGTCCTCATGTAAAGCCAGGACAAAGGGACTAACAAGATGAAGTATGAGAGAAGCAGGTGACATCTGACAAAGAACAACCTGACAGGCTTGAAGATGTACAGACAACAACCTTGAGAAAGGGAATCTGACTGGTCATGTCCAGATGGCAATCTATGAACTCCAAAGCCTAGAACAGCTCTGGCCTGGACTTATCAAGGTTCACCGTGATCCTTAGGCTATGTACAGACTGAACAGAATTCAGTAAATTCAGACCACCGGACTGCCAATTCGACAATAAGGCACAAACCAGGAGTTAGGAAAATTATTTTAATCCACAGAACACTAGACTGAGCGCTTTCTCCAGTAACACTGGCTTCATCAGAGTCAATGACAAACACACCCAGTGATCTTCTTATATAACTCGATGTTACAATCACTTAATTAGTTAATTGACTAAACATTAAATAAATTGAATTTTGAATTCCAACTTTAAAAATGTATACACATACATAACAATAAAAATGCATATATATATATATGTAAATATATCATTTTTATAAAATTTATATAAGATTTAAATAAGCATACACCCACCTACCCAGCAATATACTCTATTGTCGTATAATTATACAAAACCTACCCTATCAACATGTTAAAATATATTTGTAAATAAACTACTTATTATTTCCACAGACTCTAAATTTCAAAACTAAATATTACATGAAAATACTCCATATATATGATCAATAACAATCAATAGCTATTCTTAACCCATTTTGTGTGGTACATGTTAAATATTTGACCCATCTATATTTATGAACAATATGATAAGTATTCTCTGCTCAAATGAATTGTGCTTTGTGTTTTAACACAGGCTTCAATGAAATACATTCATTGAGCCCTGGGAACTTCGTGGCATTCAACCTTATTTGCCACTCAGTTTCACGTAGAGCTACAAGATTCTTGATGTCAAAATCAGCATTTGGTTTCACCCTGTCCACTATGAAAAATAAAAACTTTTTGAATCCCTGACAATTGTTGGAATGTAAGTACAGGGCATTATGTTCATCCCTCCTTCTTATAGAACTACAGTGTTCACTTATTCTTTCTTTTAAACTCCTTGTCGTCATGCCCACGTAGAATGCATCGCAGGTCATGCATGATGCTATATATACACAATTTCTCGTGGTGCAATAACAAACCCCAGGACATGCAATGGTACGTTTGTAACCCACTATACTTAGGTAGGTGCCCTCAGCGATGTATCTACATGATTTGCACCTACCACATTTAGTCATCCTAGATCTTGAATCTCTACTGTTATTCCTTTCCAATATATCTTTCAGGTTGTTACCTCTTGCATATGTTATAACAGGGCTAAATTTGGATGGTCTCCTGGGAACCGGTTCCACAGAATCTGGAACTGCCCACGCCTTTCGAGCCACTACCTGCATAAGTGGGTCGAAAGGCGGAGACACCCAGGAGGTGGAGGGTCGGGATCCAAAAGCCTCCAGGTATACAGACTCATCCTCGGAGGGATCAATGGAGGGCCAATTCCCCCTCTGTTTGAGGAGCTCAAGGATGTCTGAAAAGGAGACATCCTCAGAGGGGGACCGTGGGGAACCCTCCGACTCATCTAAGTCGGTATCAGATGTTGTAGACTCAGGGGAGTCTGTGTGTTTCCTCTTACACGTCCTCTTCCGAGGAGGTTCCCCTGCCGGATCAGGGGAAACCTCGGAAGAGGAAGATATTCCCAATGGGGAAACCTGGGGCGATGGATCCCTGGGCCTGGGAGCAAGAGGCTGGAAAGAGGCATCTGCAGGCACCGAAGAGGGAGGAGCCAAAGGGATGGACCGTTGACCTGGCTCAGGTGCCAGGACACTCCTCATCACCTTAAAGGCTCCCCTCCCCGGGAGGACGGAATATTCCCGTTCCAAAGAAATAGGAATTCCCGGCTCCACTGAGAGGGAAGGCTCCGAGGCCGATGTCGGTGCCGAGCTTACCAAAGCCGAAGCCCCGAGAGGGAGAGCGAGGTCGGACAAGGGTCCGATGCCACTAGCCCCCTCGGAGCCGACAAGGGAAACCCGACGACCGGATCCC